>NC_142465.1:36405000-36710000 GCF_049115385.1 Moschus berezovskii | reverse complement strand
CTCATGATCTTGGCACCAAGCTGCTTATTACTCAGATTTATCCAGAACCCAGTGTGCTGCAAGCTGGATGGGAACTCCGGCCCCATGAAGTGAGAGAAGTGAGGGTCCGCAGCACGGAAGACGTTGGCTTTGAGGTTAGATAGACCAGGTTCACACTCTGACTCCCTCAGTGACCGGCAGGGACAGCCAGAGACACGCTGCATCCTGGGCAAGGCTTGGCTGTGCCTCTGAAATTCGACAGTAAGAATATGGACCAGGAAGAGGCCATCTGAGATGAGCGACGCTGCACTTGAAGCACAGGACACATGGCGGTACACCCCGCCGGGCTCGTGATTCATACTGTTTGCCCCTGAACTCACCTGCAGCCGCTCTCTGGCATAAGCATCAGTGTCTGGTCCCATCTGCGTTCTCCCCTCGTCTCCCAGTCCACTTGTTCCCAGATGCGTTCCCGTCCAGTCTCTTATCTCCTGACTCTCCCAACATAGGCTCTTCTCTTTCTTCTCCATCTGCCCGTCTGTAAACTAGCAGTTTACAGTGTGCCCTGTGTTTGCTAGTTCATCTAACCCTGATGACAAACCTATGCGGTGGTGACTATTTTTATCCCTATTATATAGATTAGTCAACTGAGGCCCAGCAGTATTAAATAACTCATCTGGAGGCACATAACAGGGAAGTGGCTAAGCTGGGACTTCAGCCAGACCAATGGGCTCCAGAATCCATGTTCTCAAGCAACTGCTTCTCCCCAGCACCTCAACTCTACAGGCTAGTGGCTGGACAGCGAATGCAGGACCTGGCTGGGCACAGGGAAAGATAAAAATCATGCAGCTCCCAGGAAACCTGAACCAGCGGCAGACTCCAGTCCTGCTGCAGGTTAGAGGGTGGAAGCTGCCTGTCCCATCTCCAGGCCCCGGTGAAGACAGTCCTCCCAGATCACAGATAGATACCAACTGCTGACTCTGCAGATGCCATGCCAAGCGATGATTTCGGACTATAGGTGGGTACAGGGGCTGGCAACTGACAAGGCGGGAACTTGGACAAGCAGCGCCTTCATCTTCAGGCTCTCTGGTATCCTCCCTTGTCTCTTCCTTAGATGCTCCCCAGGGCTTCTGAGGCTTTCTCATTAGCGTCTCAAATCAAGCTCCACAAGGCAGGCAGGAAGGCGGGCGGGCCTGGGGCGGAGGCACCCAGGTGAGCGGCCTGGGACCCGGGCCTGCCCAGACAAAGGCCTCCAGTCAGGCCTAGGCGGGGGGCCCAAGCTCGCAGGCTCCACAGCTGTGCGGCAGGCAGGAGGCTGGAAGTGAGGGCCGCAAGGCCGGCCCTCCACCTCCGCAGCAAGCATGCCCCTTTCCCCCGTGCCTGGGGCCCTGGGGCAGCTATTTTTAGCTCTTGACACCTGGGTATTTTGCAGCCGCAGGATGTCCGGTTTGGAGTCTCTTTCTGGGAATCCCACATGCGGCTGTTGTAAACAGCCCCACGCAGCGGTGGCCTGTGCTGGGAGCCGGCACCCCCCTTTCTGCTGTTTGAGATGAATCAAACAGGAAGCAGATGTAACCATGGCAGCGGCAGCTTGAGCTCCCTGGGGGTGGGAAGGCGTCCTCTCGGGCTTCTTGTCCCTGCCCCGGGGTCCAGTCCCTTCTGTGGCCTCTCCTGGAGGATGGAGACCACCCTAAGGCAGGGGAGCTGGGCCTTTCTGAGTCCTGAGGGGCTGGCGGTTCCCGGGACTGGCACTCTCTGGGGCATCTCACTGCCCTTCTGGCAAGGAAAAATGGGAGTCTCTCCAAACCCGTCCAGCTCCCAGGGCCTTGGGACCACTACTCAGTCTTCCCTGGCTATTCTCTGTGACGGTGGGAAGGGGAGGGCAGAACCACTTGCTCAGGGTGTGTGGCATCGCTCAGCAGCAGGCTCCCCCTGGTCCCAGGCCAGGCCCCCTTGTCCAGACTGCCCTAGGCTTTCTCAGGTCCCAGAAGGCCTCAGAAACCACAGTTGCCACTTACCCTTAGCCCTCTGCTCCAGGAGCGCCAATCCCTGAAATAGGAAGTTCACCACGATGTCTGCCCACCATCTGTCCTTCCTATCACAAGCAAAACAACCTGAGCAGTCAAGATGGGGCCCCCATCTGTAATTCAGGGAGAAGATTTGAGTTTCTGTCAAGCTTCTGCCTTTGTCGCTCCCCCTCCCCCACCCCCGGTGCCCCACTGAGACCAGCTGCTCCCTCTTAGCCGCCAGCCCCAGCCAGTCTTTCTCAAGGGCCAGCGCTTGCCCCAACAGGAAGCACGGTCACCGCCCTGGGGCTGTCTCAGAGCTGCTCCTTTCTCCCCTCTGAGGTCTGTGTTCATTCCCTCGCCCTCACTGATCCCCCAGCTCCTGGGCCCTCCGTGGCCAGACCCTGCCTCCCTCTGCACTCTCCCTCAGCTATGCCTTTCCGGCTCCTCTCACTGGTGCCACCCATGAGGCCACTCAGCCCACTCCAGAGACTGCCAGGGAAAAGCTTAAGTTATATTAATATCAATCATTACTATTTTATTATTACCGGCAATTAGTAATATTATTAAGGATCAACAACCATGCACTGAATGCTTACTGGGTGCTGGTTACTGTGCTAAGTATCTGACTTGTACTCTCTCATTCAGCCCTCACAGGTCCTATAAGGTCTATAAGATCCTCAAATTACAAAGGAGGTAACTGAGGCTCAGAGAGGTTACGAAACTTGCCGAGGTCACACAGATGGTAAGTGGGGCCTATGGGACTCCAGCATCTAAGCTCATAATCCCTACACTGGCGTATACAATGAGCCCCACCCACGGAGGTGAGGTGAGGCCACCTGGGGGTCACTGGACAGAGTGTGGTCCCAGCATGGGAAGGCCTGGGTGTGACTCACGTGTTCCCACAGTGCCGGCACCCCATCCAGAGGACAACAACAAAAATAAAGACAGGACCATCTCTGCCTGTGCCTCCAAGAGGCCTCTCCCCAACCCCATCTTCACTTCCTTTTTCATCCTTTTCATTTTCCCTGCTTTTTAAATGTACTTGTTACCATTTTATCATTTCCTGTAAGCTGCCCCCAGCCGCGTATAACTAAACAAGCAAACCCCCAGGGCTGCCTCGGAGGACAAACGCTGTGTGAAGGCACTCTGGAAACCGTCAGGCCCAGTCTAAAATGCAGGTTACATAACCCAAGCAAGACACCCACAGAGCAGCTACTCGGGAGTGAATCCCCAGAGAGAGGATGCTCTCTTCTCTCTCCCTCTCTTGTCCAGGCCTTCCACACTCCAGCAGGCCACAGGCAGGGGTGGAGGGGGCCCCCGCGTGCAAAAGACAGCCCCCATCCTCAGGGCTTCCCTGGTAGCTCAGTGGTAAAGAATCTGTTTGCAGTGCAGGGGACCTGGGTTTGATCGTTGGGTTGGGAAAATCCTCTGGAGAAGAGAATGGCAACCCATTCCAGTATTCTTGCCTGGAAAATCCTATGGACAGAGGAGCCTGGCGGGCTAGTCTATGGGGTCACAAGAGTCGGACATGACTTAGCAACTAAACCGCCACGATCCTCAGGGCAGGATCCTGGGGGCTAGGAACACAAGCAAACAGCCATCAGCACCCCTGGACCTGGATGTCTGGAGAGAGACAGAGATCCCGGTGGAGACCCTGGCCTGCTCCATGGCCTGGGGCATCATGGATATGAGTCCATGAATAGTAACAAGTTATGAATGCTGGCACTCACAGGATGCCACATTAATATTCATGACAGTTAAATACCAGATCCCCATCCCAGCTAAGCCCCGGAATCCCACTCATTTAGCCTGTTATTTTTGGAAGGTGGCGGGTCGATTCTCCAGGTGACACAATTCCCTTTTGCGGCCAGGGCTGCCCTTCAGGCTTGCTCGGCTGGGATGTCTCCAGACCACAGATTCAGCTAGGGTGCATGCACAGCTCTCAGGGAGTTCAAATGCCAGATGCATGGTCCTGGGTACTGATTTGGGCCAACCAGCTGTCTTACAAAATTTCTAGCCAACTGGGGATTTGATGAGATGAGAATTTACGGTAGTGGAAGGTAGAGATCACTGACTGAAAAAACGGTATACGCTGTACAACACATGAAGGCAGGTCAGGAGATGGAAGGGTGCTCAGAGGGACCGTGGCAGCGATCTCCCACTGCTGAGGCTGGATGTTTCTTACTCTTTGGCCTTTGCTCCGCTGTGTTGTCTGACTATCTACGAGGCACATGAACTGCCTCTGTAACAATAAAACAGACTTGATATGTATATATACACCCATGCACTATCAAGATGGCACTGCCAATGGGCATGTAGCTCTGGCTCCCGTGAGAACTAGGACACAGGGCTCTCACTGATTCCTCGCATTCTCGGACCCCGTATCCTCTGGGGTGCTGCACTGTCTACAGCCCAGGATATTTGGCCTCTCCCTGAAGCACACAGAAGGCCGAGCACGGGCCTGGGCACCAAGTCAGGACTGACTTAATGGATGCCTGCAGCCTGAATAATGATCATTTCCTGAAAGAAAGGCCTCCGGCCTCTTCCAGGGCCGCGGTGCTGGGAATAGAGGCTGCTGACATCACCGACCTTCTCATCCCTCCCCTGCCTCACGCTCCTCTTAAAAGTTGCCAGGGAGGGGCTAAAATAAAGGTCACCCCTGCAGATGCTGGCAAGGTACTCACTGCACAGCAGGGCCATCAGGGCCATTCCCCTCCCAGACCCTCGCTGTGCCAGCTGGCAGCGAGGCTCTAGGGTCCCTTGCATCTTGCCTCACTGGGAGAGGCGGGGGTGAGGGAGTGAGAGACGGGGTCCACCCTGTGACTTCTGGCTACAGATTCCTGCTGTTCCAGGCCCTTATGGGTGGAGGAATCTGTGAATTTGGCCTGATTTTTCCTGTGAACTGGGGCTGAGCCCAGTTTCTGCTCTTCATGTCTTTAACATTCCCTATCCCTGACCTTCAAAACTATGAACAATAACATCAACGATGGTGATGATGTTCTCTGTGCACTGACCTCATACCGGGCACAGTGCTAGTCTTACTTACTTGAATCTTGAGAGCAACTCAAGGAGCTTGAAGCAATGATTACTTTCATATTACAGAGAGGAGGAAACCGAGGCACAGAGAGGGCTACACTTGGTTTTTTGCAGGAGGAAAACAGGGACGCTACCACATTCCTCCCTGTGCCCTCACTGGAGGGCCCTTCTGCAAGCTCTGCGATGGGCCCAGGAGAGTGAAGGTGATCACTCACATCTGCAGGGTGCATTTGAATCTGCTCAGGGTTGACAGGCACATATAAGTAAATCCCCGCTGGAAAGATTAGGAAATCAAGTGTCAGAGTCCTTGGCAGCCTTGCACAAGGTTCCTCAGCCTATTTAACTGGGATTCAAACCCAGGTCTCTGGTCTGAGAATGTTTTCTTCCTCACTACCACACTATCTCCATGGCCGGACTCTCCAGATGACTCTGAAGGCCTGGAAGGGAGAGGCCGCCCTTCCAGTGCCCTGGAGCCGAAGTCAGGGCCCAGTCGCTCGCCCGGTGGGGCGGGGGTGGGGGGCAGTGCCAGCGCCTCCTCAGCGCCACCGTGACTCACTCCTGGGACCCAGGGGAAACACAGCCCTGAGCTGCGGCAAACACAGCCTGCCGCCTGCCCCGCCTCCAGCTCCCCGCCTCCACATTTGCTAACCGAAACCCGGCTGTTGCTATTTTTAACCCTCCAGCTCCCCCTTGCCTGGGGCTCCCCCCTTCACCCCACCCCCCACCCCACCCCCCACCCCGCCCCAACCGGGTGCCACCAGCCTGTCATTCTGAGAGCAGTTCCACAACCTGAACACCCAGAAGGGCGCAGCGGATGCCCGTGCAGGTTTGTGGGGCAAGCAAAACAACACGGTTACAGCCCTGTCGCCCCAGTTGCCAAATTCCCCCACCCCGACTCTTTCCGAACCTGTGACTCCCAGCCCGCCCTGCTTCTCCCTGTCATCCTGGCAGCGGGGGGCCGGGCAGAATGGGACTTCAAGGGCTGGGGGTGCAGGTGGGGGGAGACTGCAGGAGCCAGAGCTGGCCTCCTGGGGGTGGGAGGGAGCTGAGCTGACCTCCTGAAAGGGGATGGGGTCCCCCTCACTCTCTCCAGGGTGCCAGGCTCTCCCTGAAGGCCCAAGGTCTCTACCCACCAGGACTTCCAATCCCTGCAGGCAACATGGGGAAAAAAGGAAGTGGCTGGTGACGGGGTGGGGATGGTGAGTTTAGCCCAGGGCCCTCCTCATGAGCTGTCCTCTCCCCGTCCTGGGCTGGGCGGAAGGCCGGGGAGACACAGGAGTCCCGGGAGTGAGTGCACCAGAAGCCTAAAGGAGGCCCAGGGTGGAAGGACCCCAGGCGGGTGGTTGGAGGCCTCTTCTTTTACATGAGGGCTCCTCTGATTCACAGCCCTCTGAGGAGAGGGCCAGCCCATCCTGCAGCCCACAGCTCTGGGGCCCCTAGGAAAACCTACCAGAAGAGGCTGGAGGCGAGAGGGTCTGAAGGCTGCTGGCTGACGTGAAAGATAACCTTCTGAGAAGGGGCCGAAGGGGCAGGCCTGCAGGGGGACCAGAGGGGCACGGCCTTCTAGCTGTCTTCTTCTGCTCCCACCCAATGCCTCCCAACCCCGCCCCGTGCACAGAATCTTTCCCAGTTTGAGAAGCAGATTCCAAGGGCCCAGGAGAGGCTCTGCAGCGCCCAGCCCAAGGTCTCCTCCTCTCTCTCTCCTGCCCCAGGCCCTGCTCGGCCAGCCTCAGCCCTCACTTTGCTCCGTCCTCACACTGGCCCCGGCCCCAGCCCTTTTTTCTAGTGTGTCCTCTCTTTCAGGACTCAAGTCCTCTCTACCTAGGATCCCCCTCTCTCCTCGGTGACTCCTGAACCAGGTAAATAGATCCCAGTGGCCACAGAGGCAGCCAGGCTAGACTAAGAAGGGAGGGACTTGGCACAGGAGTTACAGGGTGGCGAGAGGGGGAGGAAGGGAATGAGGGAGGAAGGTGAAGCAGGAGGGTCAGGAGCGGGGTGGCACTTTGCTGCCGCCTCCCTGGCATCTAACACATCCACGGGGCCCTGGACTCAGCCCCTGGAAGGGAAAGAGGCTTCTCCCCTGAGCGCTGAAGCAGCCTGAGGTCAGCCCTGTCCAGCTCCCCCACCTCTTCTCCTCTTTCATTAGCCTCTGTGGATTGCCTGAGGAGCCGAGACCCTGATGCCTTCCGTGCCAGGCCAAAGGCTGGCCCTCAGGCTCCAATCCTCAGCCTAGGTCCCTCACCTGAATCCAGGTGGTTACCAAGCATGGCTCAGAAGCTCCGAGGACTCAGTTCCAGCCTGGGGAGGTGAGATCAGGCATCCATGTCACTTCTCAGGCAGACCTCCCCTGGCCTCCCTGTCTAAGGAAGTCCCCCTTGTTATTCTCTGTTGCTGCGCCCGGTTCATCGCAATGGGTAACTAGATGTATCTACTCATTTCTTGACTTGCTTACTTGTCTTACCGTCTCCGCCACTAGAGTGGAAGTTCCCTGAGGTCAGACACCCTGCCTATGAGATCACTGTGTATCTGTGCCCAGGACCTGGCATACAGCAAGGCTCAGTAAGCACCCAATGAGTAAATAAATAGCTGAATGCTTGGCACAGCAAAGGGGGCCAATGTCACTTTTAGGATTGATGAGCCACAGGTCCAGGATTTCCCCAGGGAGAAGGATGTAACAGGAAAAGCAAGGTCAGGAAGCCCGGGACCCCAGGGAAAAGGTCAAGGCCAGCAAGCATCCACTCCAGTTCCATCTGGTGCTCGGTGTCACGCTCAGTGTGGACATGTACACAGTCGCACACCCAGAGGACGCATGGGTGACTCCTGGACTGGTGTTGAAAGTCTTGGACTTTGTCCTGGTTCTTGTCTTACTATCCTTGTGTCCTTGGACAAACCACATACTTTCTGCGGGTCTCAGTTTCCTCAAAGGAAAAACTGAAGAGGTTGGTCCAGACCAGCAGTCCTCAAACACGGCTTGGCACCAGATCACCTGAAGCACGTGTCAAAATCCAGATTCCCAGGCCCCACCCCTGCAGATTCTGAGTCTGGAGTGGGGCCTGAGGATCTTTATTTTGAATACATGCCCAGGTATTGAAATGTACCTGGAATTGGAAATGTCCTAGGAAGCCAAAACAGGAAGGAGGTGTCAGATTTAAGGACTCCTCCTAATACTCAGACCACTAAGGAAAGGGTTGTCTGGGGGCACTTTACTGCAGTTCCAAGTGGTCCTGAACTCTAAAGCAAGTGGTCTGGGAACCAGCATTTGAAGAGAGATGAGCATGCTTTCTAGCAAATACCTGGACTTCAAAAAAAAAACCCATTGCTGCACAGGCATACATCCCCTCCAAACACGTCCATCCACCCTATGCAGAGCCATGAGTGCAAAGGTGCACAACTCTAGAGACCACACACATCCATACTACATGTGTGCGTGTTCCCCAGACACCCAACAAAGAGCCACCACACGGACTGCAAATTGCCATGGAATCACTACCTCTACATACAAGCCTGGGGCACACGCGCAGACCCCCCACACTTACTCAGTGTTCATACACACCCATCACGTGTCGATCCACATGAAACAGACTCTATCCTGAATTTATTCGGCCTCTGGGAACTGGTGCAGGACCAAAGGAGCTATGCTCTGCTGATGAAAACATCTCTCCCGCCTCTGCCACTCCACCCACCCCCCACCCTTTGCCCCAGGCAGCATGGTGTCCAGTTCCCTTTCACAGGGGGAGAGCTGGAGGGCAGTGGAGAGATGGCATGAGGAGGGGCACAGAGCCCCCTACCCCAAAAGTCCAGCAAAACGTCTCTCCTGCTTCCCCCACCAGGAGGTGCAAAAGGGCCTCCACCCAGCCCAGCCACCCACCCCCAACCCCCAATGCTCACTTACTTGCCCAGATTCCCAAGCCCCGGTCCCCAGGAGCCAAAATGGTAAGGGAGGTGGCCAGATTTAAGGACTCCTCCTAATACTCAGACCACTAAGGAAAGGGCTGTCTGGGGGCACTTTCCTGCAGTTCCAAGGCCTGGGTCCCCTTGGGAAGGTTGCCACAGAAACAGGGGGAAATATCACAGGGAAACACAATACCCGGCAGGGTCACCTGCTGACCAGGCTTCCTGCTGTGTTGCCCACCGCCGCCCCGCCTCCCCATCTCATTGCCCTCTTAGGCCTCCTTCTCTGGCCTTACCCGGGGCCTCCTCACCAAAGCTCTCCTTCCTGCCTCCCCTGCCTTA
This sequence comes from Moschus berezovskii, assembly GCF_049115385.1. Taxonomy (NCBI): domain Eukaryota; kingdom Metazoa; phylum Chordata; class Mammalia; order Artiodactyla; family Moschidae; genus Moschus; species Moschus berezovskii. The sequence continues at coordinate 36,700,746 of NC_142465.1, read as the reverse complement.
TGCAGAAAACTCTGCTCCTTTTGGTTCCAAACAACATCAGGGATGGCCCAGAGCTGAGTCCCCCACTTCTAATCCTACCAGCGCCCCCACCACAGGAAATCAAAGCTTCCTGCCCCAGAGGAAGTGCCCCATCTAGTGAACAAATCCAACACAGAAGCGACAGTCCCGGAGCCTTGGAAAGACATATGCCAGCTCCCACGCCTCGCCCCGGCCCTGCTTCCAGCAGTGCCCCTCAGCCCACCTCAGGCCCCAGTCTCAGGTCTGCCTAGGGACAGCTCAGGCCAAGGCATGAGGAGGGCGTGGGCAGGGCCTGAGCCAGGCCGGGGGGAGAAGGCAGGAGTATGGGCACCGGCAGAGGTCGAAGGTCTGGTCCTGGCCCTACTCGGCCAGCCATTCCCTGGCTGGGCGACCCTGGCTGGGCCTTACCTTAGCTTGTCTTCTCTGAGACCCCTGACAAATTCAAAATTACCAGCTCTTAAAACGAAAGGCCAGGAGAAGAAAGGCAAAGAGGTGGTAGAGATTACGCAGGCTTCTGCCTTGGGCAAGGACGCCTGCAGCCCCAGGAGGGTACCCATTCCTCACACCTGTCACACGTGAGATTCTCATTTCCAAGGGCTTTCTATCCAGATGGAGGAGAGGATGGTGGAAAAGAAAGTTCCAACTCTCATTCCCAGAAAAGAATGAAAGCTGGGGTCCACTATTACTGAAGGAAATGGGGGCCATAACAGCCCCCATCCTGGACACCAGTCCATCTCCTATTGTCAGCCTCTCCTCCTCTGTGGTCATTTTACTGATGGGGAAACTGAGCTTCAGTGTCAAAGCAGAGTGACCAGTTTAGATTCTTGGAACAGTCAGTGCAAGACCTGAATGCAACTTTCCCAGGGACAGGATAACAGCTTAAGACTTGGTGACCAGAGACACCCACCCCTGGGCTCAGGCTAAGGAACATAGAGACCTCAGGAGAACACTGCCCCGGGGCCATTCCAGGCGTAATACCAAGAAGCAATGCTGAGCCTGGCCTTGGCGGGGTCCAGAAACATCATGGGACTAAAGACCAAGGAAGAGTCCCAGCGGGTCCCAGACCTCGTTCTAGTTCAGGTTCACTGGGAGCACAGCGAGACTGCTTTGTGCCTTCGTTTCCCCAGAAGTGACTCCATGGAAGAGGAACATTACGTCTTACTTCAGTGGATAGAGGGAACAGAGAGAAAAAAGTAGGGAGGTTGAGATGCGGAGCAATGAGCTCTGCAAGAGGTCTTGCAGAGGCTGGAGAAGGAGCTTCCAAGAGGGTTGATATGAGGAGAGGAGTGTGTGGCTGCCCAAGCCACTTGGAGGACCTGACCTATGGGGTCCTACAGGGGAGAAATGGGCCACTGTTAGGGAGCAGGGAAACCGAGTCACAGTCTCCTTTCTTTCAACCCAGTGGCTGGGCAGGGATCTTGAGGAAAGTCCTCATCGACCCAGATGCATGTCCAGGGAATAGGATGATGAATCCAGATGCTGAGTCCCCAGCAGGGCCACTGAAACTGGCAGGCAGAGATGGGCCTCAAGCAGATGCTAAATGGGGGTGTGGGGAGGGATGGGCAGCAGCAAGACAGGCAGTGTCCAGACGCAGGGGGAGGCCTCTGGTGTATGCAAGACTGCCAGCATGGACAGGCAATGACCTGGACTGGTTGGGAGGAGCCCCAGTGGCTGGCCAGGTCAGATCCGAAAGGGTAGCTTGGGCAGCAGGAGAGAAGAAAATGGGGGTGGGGGTGCTGGCTGGCCTGCAAGTCCCAGAGGTCTCTCTCTTAATTCACAGGCCCAGAATCAGAGCCCAGCCCAGCTGCCGGATTTGCTGCCTGCTCTCAGTCCCTAGGACCAACAGACCCCAGGTTTTGGGGGCACACACCCTGTCCCCCACCGCTCAGGACACAGCCTGCGGTCCCCATCTTCCCGCGCCCCGCCAGCACCTCCACAGCTCACTTGAGCACAGGTGTCTCTTCACCCAGATGGGTGAGCAAGGGCGGGGGGGGGGGGTGGGGGTGGGGGGCGTTGCTCAGAGAAACCTCGCTGTCAGAGACCCTCCCTCCTAGGGATCACTTTTCCCAGGGGAGGGGTCCGAGTAAAGTCCAGCCGGGATCCGCGGGCTGGGGGCGCTGATGTTCGGGGCTCAGAGTGTGGCCCCAACTCAACGGGTCCTGCCCTTTGCCCAGCGCTTCCAAACCTTCCGCCCGGGAGCACCGCCCCCTCCCGGGGCCGCGGCGGCCGTCCCTCCCTCCAGGGTCCCCCGGTCAGTCCTCCCCGCGATTGGGGGTGATGGGACGCCGGGCCCGCGCACCGGCGGCCCGGGGCCTCCAACTCCCTCCCTCGGGCCTGTCGCTGCCCCGGGGCGGGCGGATGTGGGCGCCCCGCAGGAGGCCCTTAACCCTCCGGCCCCGGAACCAGCCCGGGCCGGGAGCCTGCCAGAGCCCCGCGGAGCCGGGCGACGCGGGCACGATCGCGGGGGCGCACGCCGGGCTGGGCCCGCGGGGCCGCCCGGAGCCCCGCGCGGGAGCCGGAGCCCGAGCCCGAGCCCGAGCCCGGGCGGGCGGCGCTGGGTGCCGCGCGCAGGGCGGGGCGGGCGCCCAGTACTCACCAGCGCCGGGGCTGTGCATCCAGGGGCCGGGGCCCTCAGAGCGGGGGGCTCATGGCGGGGCGGGGGGCTGGGGCGCCGGCCTCACATCCCCCCCGGTCGCCGGAGGCTGCGGAGCGGCTGTGAGACGGCGAGAGGAAGGGAGGGGGCCGGGAGGGGGAGGGCCCTGGCAGCCCGGCCGGCCGGGTAGGATGACAATGGAAGGAAATGCTTTATCTGAGTCTGAGAGCGGGCCAAGGGGGAGGGGAGGGAGGGGGCAGGCGCTCGCGGCCGGGGGACACACCGCCCGGCAGGCACGGCGCGGCGCCCGGGCTGGCGGGCGGGCGGGCGGACGCCCCGCGCGGCCGGGGCGCGGGGAGGCAGCGCCGAACCCGGAACGCGGGGGACGCGGGCCCGACCCGCGCGCGGCCGCCGCGCTGCAGCCCAAGCCCCGGCCGCCGCGCGGCGCAGCGACCCGCGCACAATTCCCGGAAACCCAGATACCTGAGCGCACGCACCCTCGCGGGCGACCGGGGCCGCGAGCACACATCCATGTCGGCCCGGGGCAGAGTCGTCCACACAGACACGCCGCCGGGAGGGACCCCCGCGCTCAAAGGCACGCGCGCGCGCGGCCCACCAGCCAGCAGTTACACGGGCCGGGGCGGGAGGCCGCGGGACGCGCGTGGAGTCCCCGGTCCCGGCGAGGAATCCCAGACGGACACCCCCGACCCCGCCCCAAGCACAGCGTGCCTGAGGAAAGTTCCAGGACCTGATTTGAATCACTGCCCAGCCCTCCCCCTCTGCCATGCCCCCCCCCATGCCTGCTGAGGGGAAAAGAAGGGTCCAGCCTGTTCCTATTAAAAGAAAAAGGGGGTGGGGTGGTGCGGATTTTGAAAGTTTTCTTTTTTTAAAGAAATTTCTCAAGGGATTTCCTTCCCTCCTCTCCTCTTCCTCTCCTCCTCCCATTCCTCTCCCCCCACCACCCTCCCCCCGCTACTTTACCCCTCCCGGTCCCTATGAGTCAAACTTCAGCAATGTGCCCAGTGTCTCCCAGTGCATTACAGCGGATCATAGAAATGTTCCAGTCTGTGAGTCGGAATGTAGCCGCCTCCAGCCCTCCCTCAGCTAATAAACTCAGCTCCGGGCTGGCTTTGCACAGCAGCCCTCCCTGCCCCGCTCCCTGTTAGCAAGACCAGAAGGTCAGGGTCAGGGGTCAGGGACTGAGGACCTCCCCACTGTGCTTCCCGGCCTGGCCTGTCAGCCCTGTGCCTCTGGCAATCTGCTGGGTCAGAGACACAGCGGCTCCTGCGAAGTGGAGAAGTCTACAGGAAAGGCTGGTCTCTCCCTGGTGGTGGAGGGGCTCACCCCTGGAAGGCAGAGGGCAGCTTCCCTCTGACCCCATCCTGCTTCCCTCGATCCTGGGAAGCCTGGAGTCCCACGATGCTACAGAAAAAGAAGAAATTGAGGCTGAGCCAGAGACATGTCAGATTAGAAGCAAGAGTCCCAGTGGCCTAGGAGAGCTTGGCCATGCTGAGGTCCAACATCTGACCGTAGCCACCCTGTTCCTGCAAACCCAGCTCCAGTCTCACCATCTGTTGCTCCTGCTTCCTACCTCAGGCCGCTTTGTGGCCCCAGCGCTCACAAAGCAGGCAGATCTAACAACCCCTTTGCACTTGTTCACTTATCCTCACAGATCCCTTTCCCAGCATGAAGGCCTCCTACAACATGGCGCCACACATATCTCTCTATCTTCCCGCCCCTTCCACTGTTCTGCTCAGGGCCTGGAGTTACTTAGTGCTCAGTACTTAGATGTTAGTACTGAGTACTTAGATGTTAGTTGCTGTTATTACTATTAATATTATTTCAGCCAAGCCGGGCTACTGGCTGTCCCCCTCATGTCGTCATGCTCTCCCATTCCCCTACTTTGGCTCATGCCATTCCCTCCAAAAATGAGTGTCCTCCCTCCCCCCTCTCTCCTGTTAAAATCTGTCTAATCCTCAAGGTCTATCCCACCTTCTCCAGGAGGCTTTCCCTGATTCCCATAGCCAGAGGGATTCTTTCTTCTCCTTGAAGGACTCCACTCCAGCATCTTGTCAGTCTTCCTCTGTACTTGGACCTTCACCCACTTGTACACTTGTCTCAGCACACTCCTCCTTCGCAAGAATGTTCCAGAGTGGACGTCCCCTGAGCCCAGCTACTGCCTTAGTCAGGGGTGCATTCCTTGTTGTGTCTTGCTGAGCGCCTTCCACAGAATTCAGGCTCCCTTTGGGTCAGTTTTGGAATTGGAACAGATTCATGGACTTCAAGATTCATGGACTTCAAGGACCATCCCCCAGCGGAACAACCTCAATTATACCTTTTTTCTCATGACTCTTAAAGACACATGTTCTTCTGCCTCAGGTGTGTTTTTCCCAGCCCTTGCTTCCAAACCAAATCCCTCACTGTGCCCACGGCCTCCATACCCACAGCCTCCAGAAAAATTGCTTGGTTGCATCAGACGCTCAGCCTCTCCCCTGCTGTCTGTCTCCTTAAGCCTCACAATGCTCCCTCCTGACAGCCCCCAGGACTCCTGTAGTTATTTCTGGACTGAGATCAGGCCCTTGTTTGCTCATTTCTACCATGTGCATCATTCATGTATTTGTTTGTGAGTTTTTTCTTTTTGACCTAATCACTGAGTTCTAAGAGATTTGCTCACAAAGGTTATCTCCTCTCAACCACTACCTGTCCCCTCGGTTACTCCGCACATGGCTTTCTACACACACCAGAATTCCCGACCGGAAGTCAAGGCAGAGAGAAAGACAGCAGGTGAGTCCTATGTCCAGAAGCTGGGCTGCGCCCTTTCTTCTCTCGCCCCTTTACTTACTGCCACCCCACCTGCATCTCATGGCCAATCTTAAGCCAGTTTCTAAGTCACACCTCCCTTGCTGGGGTGTGTTAGGGAGTCTCCAGAAAAGAGACCTGAGGCAGAAAAGTGCACGCTACCTTTTTCTCCTCTACCCTGGTTACCATGTGGAGAGGTTTGTTTTGTTTTTGCACAGACCGCTCAATTAAGCACCCTGCAGAAGAGATGAGTCTCGTAGAACCTGCCTTGGCTCCCTGGTATCTTCCTTGAGGCTCTGGCCATACAAAGGCTGAGGGCACTGCCTTCTGCTTTCTTTGGGGCTCTGGGGCTGCCTGACATTCTCTTTCCCTTTCTTCTTTCCTACCCTCACTTAGCTACCTTTTACTGTTTACCGTGTAGCAGCCCTATGCCTTCCCCCTGGCAAATATTAGATCATTTATTCGTAACAGTAATCCTTGTTATGCTTGTGATTAACGTACGGATGACGGCTCATAAAGGCTGAGAAACCTGACCAGAGTTACACAACTGGAAATTGAGGCGGGCATTCATCTATTCAACAAATGTTATTGGGTGCCCACCTTGTGCCAGGATTTAAAGCTCCATCCAGAGTCATCTGGTCTAAACCTCAGGCCTCTGAGACCACTCCTGACCCAGCTTTCTAGATGTGGTAGCTGAAGCCACAATCCCTCCCCTAACCCACACTTCCCCCACACTCTCCACAAGGCCAGTCAGAAAGTGTTCATCCCTGGCCTGGGTAGATCTCAGAGGGACAGCCGCTTCCTTGGGTGGGTTGGGCCTTGGATTCCAGTTTCTGAACCTGGAATCAGATGCCAATGCATAGGGTTTGGACTAGAAATATAAATAGGGGAGATAGATCCCCAACTGCAAATAAAGTGTTTCATGGAGCCAGATATAACAAGTGGAAGGGAGGAGCCCTCTCCTAAGGGTAATTAGGATTTATTGAGAGTCTCCTTTGCATCACATGCTGTTCATGGCCTTTCACTTATACTGCATTATTATAGTTTTAGTTTAGACTAAAGCTCAGTAAGACAAAGTGTTTTGCCTAAGGCCGGAGCTTCCCACCTGGCTCAGTGGTAAAGAATCTGCCTACAGTTGGGGAGACCTGGGTTTGATCCCTGGGTTGGGAAGATCCCCTGGAGAAAGGAAAGGCTACCCACTCCAGTATTCTGACCTAGAGAATTCCATGGACTGACTAGCCCATGGGGTCACAAAGGGTCAGACACAACTTAGGGACTGGGCACACACGCATGCATAGAACCAGTAAGTGATTCAGTCACAAATGTGCCTGATTCAGAACTTGTGCAGTTTCTTCTAACAGATCAGAACAATGCAGAAGTTGTGGCCAGGTCTCCTTCTCCAGTGCAGCCTGGTTACTAGAGGTCCCCACTGATCAAGGAATGACATTCTAGATGCCAAGTTTCCTTCCTCACCGACCCCAGTCGTGTCCTCTCATCCCCGGTCCCCACCTTTGTCTGCTGCCTTGCTCTGGAGGGATCAGAGGAGTTCTGTGAGTATTCTGCCTAGCATGGAGGGGTGCGACTTCGGGGTGCAGCTAGACAGACTCCCACTCAGCATTTCAGGATCTGAGAGAAGAAGTCATACGTACTCCTGGATCAGAGTTAAATGAAGAAGAGGCTGGGTCGTGGCCACCAGTTCAGATAGCGCAAGCTGAGGGGCGAGATGACTGTGGGGACAGAGGCAGGTGGAGAAAACTAAGCAAGTTCCCGCCTCATCCTCCTACCTCCCTCATCCCCCTACCTCCCTCCATTGTCAACAGAGGTGATGTGGTTTCCCCTGTGGTCTGTTGCCCTAGACACCTGCAGTTCTGGGTATATGTGCGTATGTGCCAACCGTGCCCTGGGGGACTCAGGGAGAAAGCACTGGGACAGGATGGGGAGGGGCAGGAAGCCAAAGCCAAGGTCTCCTCAACCCCAAGGTGAAGCAGGCACAGCAAATGAGGAGGATGGCAGAGGCCACCCCCTTGGCTCCTCCAGGTCCCAGCCAGGAACCTCAGGAGAGCCTCGCGGGTGTCAGGGCCCTGGGCTGCGCTGGGAGCCACGGAACTTGAGTTCTAGGCCCAGTTCTGCCATTAACTTCCTGGGTCACACCTTTCTAAGCCTCCATTTCCTGCTTTGTAAAATAGCAAGGCCTTGGTTATCTACCTCACAGGCCTGGTCTGAGATTATACGAATAATATATGAAGAAGGCTGTACCACTGTGAGATTTAGAAATACTACAGTTGCCCCCTACACACACACACACCATACTGCAGATAAAGAGCAAAAATAAAAGCAAAAAGCATAGTTTCTGCCCTCATTTTGCTCACACTGTGTTGAGGAAATAAAATAAAGACATAAAATACTTGAAAGCCTCTTGTGCAGCCAACTATTTTAAAAATCTCACCACTGTGTGATCTTGGCCAAATCAAGGCCTCTCTGGGCTCAGGCTGGTTTCTCATCTATTAAACGAGAGAGCTGGTCTAAGTCACCTCTACTTATTTTTCTGAGTCTGAGGCAGTTTTCTGATTCTTTTATTTCGAACGTACGTGGCAAAGAGGAAAGACCTGAGCAGATCACAGCCTAAACGAAGTCGGTGAGCTTTAAGCTGGGTTTTGAAGGAGCCCAGAAACGCGAATCGGTGTGGGGGAAGGGGGCGACATTCCAGGTAGAGAGAATGGCATGTGCTGGGCGAGGCAAGGAAGCAGAGGGTGGCAAACAGATTAGTGGGGCTCAGGAATGAGGCTGGTGAGGACTGAGGGAGCCTGGGGAGGAAGTGGGGACCGGAGGAGCAGAAGCGTCAGTCCCCAGGGTTGAGGCTGCTGAGACTGAAAGTGGGGCAGGAACATGGATGGGAAGATACTCTCCCCACTCCTGAGGCTGGTGCCAAAGCCCATCCAGCCAAACTCCACCCAGGAGGCAGAGAAGGAAAGGTCCCCTGGCCAAGAGGCCCCACCTACAGGGACAGCCCATTCCTCCCTTCCTTTCTCTCCCAGTTCTGCTCCAGCTGGGAGGTAAGCAAGTCCCCCCACCACCACACCAAGCCAGAGCCCTGTTAGTGACACAAACAGACAGAAGAGGGCACTGCCATGTCCCTCCCTAACAATAATGCCAGCCGTGAAATAATAATAGAGTAATGACGATGATCAAACTGCTGAAATATCAGTCACTGTGTTTTGTAACAGAAACGAACAGAATGTTGGAGGTCAGTTATGCTTCAAAACAAACACACAAACAAGTTCAAGAAAGAGATGAGATCTGTGGTCCCCAGAGGCTTAGAGGCAGGGGGAACTGGAGAAACGTAGTCAGACAGCAACCCACTCCAGTATTCTTGCTGGAGAAATCTCATGGGCAGAGGAGACTGGCGGGTTACAGTCCCAGGGGTCACAAAGAGTCGGGCACCGCTGAGCGACTGAGCACACAGCTAGTCAGAAGGTACAAACTTCCAGTAATAAGATAGATAAGTACCAGGGATATAATGATAATGTCCAACATGACAAATAGAATTCGTACCGCTTTATATCTAGGAAATTGTTAAGAGAATAAATCCTGAGTTCTTATCACAGGAAAAAATCTTTTCTTCTGTCTTTGGTTTTGTGTCTTTATGAATTGATGTGTATTCACTCAGCTTATTGTAATACACGTTTCATGATGTATACGAATCGAATCATTACTCAGTATACCTTCAGTTCAGTTCAGTTCAGTCACTCAGTCGTGACCGACTCTTTGCGACCCCATGAATCACAGTGCTATAATGTCAATTATATCTCAGCAAGACTGAAAAAATAGTAATTGTTGATGATGATGATGATGAAATAAACTACCCATCACTTGCCCTCTGATAAAACCCCACAGCACCAAAACCTCTTGTTATGGCTGTTCCATTTACTAGGATCTTTGCTCCTAAGAGCTGCAAGCAGTGTGTAAAATTATCCAATCTGTAGGATCTCCCAAACCTGACATTATATCAGAACGATGCAGGAGAACCTGTGAACAGCAGATTCCTGGGCCCTCTCACTGTCTCTACCTTTTGGGGTGCTGGGGGTGTGGGGTACCCAGTAATCTGCAGCTCCCCAGGTAATTCTAAGGTGTGGTTAGGTTTGGGATGCTCTGATCTAATCAAACCACTCCTTTCTAGTTGAGGAAACCGAGGACCCAGTCTCCTTGCCGGAGGTGTCATGGTTAATTCGTGGTGGGGAGCAGGCAGAGAAGTCAGGCGTCCCAGCTTCCAGGTCAGCGCTCCTTCCCCAGCCTGCACCACCCAGCCCCGGAGATGCCTGTGCCAGCAGAGATTATGGTCAGGGAGGCAGCCACTGGGCCATACCCTAATCATGAGTGAGAAGAAATTCGTCTGAGTTGCAAAATGCCTCTCTGCAGCCAGCTCACAATTACTCGCTCCAGTGGCCCCTGCAGGGATGCTGCAGTCCACCCACTGGTGGACTTGGGAGTTCAGCCTTGCTGCATGGCCCAGTGACTCTCTAGCCTCAGTGACTCTATCGGCTGGAGGGCAGGATCCCACCTTGTTACCTATCTTAATGGTCCCTCTTGAGAGGCACTTACCTCTGACCCTGGAATCTCCAGGAAAGACCTTGAGGAGGTCCTGGCCTAAGAACACTCACCTCTCTTCCCCAGGAGTGTCTTTAGGGTGGGTTTGAACTGGGCTGCTGTGTGCAGTAGAAGAGCTTCAACATAAGGTGAGGGTGAAAGGGGGTGAGGGTAACTGCCTAGCGGGGTGAGTGGGAGTGTCCTTGCTACGACCTTGAAGTATCCACCCGCATGTGACCACCACTACTACTCTTTTTCAATGAGTATAATTTCTTATTTTTTGAGCATCTCCTCTGGCTCAGTTTCTTGGGCACAGAGGCAAAGGGAGCCAGAGTCCTTATCCTTGGTGAATTCATCTCCTGGAGAGCAGGAGCAGGATACAGCCAAAGAAAAGAACCTGGAATGGAGAAAACTGTCAGATGAGGGACTACAACACCAGTGCTGCAAAGGATGCCGGGTTCACGAGTCACAGGAGCGCCACACGGGAAGGGCACTGATGGACCATCGGGTCCTTGTGGGTGAGGGCAGTGGTTCTGCTCTGTCCTGCCCCCTCTGTGCCTGGAATCGTGATTCTAGAAGTCCCCGTCCTGCTCTCACCTCCCTCATTCTAGCTTGGCCTGAGTGGCAGGGGCAGGAGGGCACAGGAGGCATCCAGACAGCAGCTCTCCCCCTGGGCAGACCTTGAGGCTGGGCTCCAGGCTTCTCTGCATGCAATTTTCAATGAACCATTTAAATGAAACCCATAGAAGACTGGCTGACGGAGCCTGTGTTGTCCTGTCGTTAAAACTGAGACTCTGGAGTCAGGCTGCTTGGGTGGAATATCTTGGTTTTCTCATCTGCAAACTGGGGCATGAAGTGCCTGCCATATTCGGGTTGTTGTGAAGACTGGACGGACGGGACCAGGACGTGAAGTGCTCAGTGCGGAGCCTGCTGTCCACTGACCATTAGGGATGAAGCCTGAGCGGACGTTAGTAACAGGAGACGGCGTCCTGTCCCTTCCGTCCCTCTCAGTTGAACTTTCCCCCTACACAGTCAGTCTCAAAATGAGCACTGACCTAATTTATGCAAAGACATCTGATGGGTCTTTCCTTTGCTGTCCGTTCTGGGATCCGGAACGTGGAAGTGGAGAACATGTGGGGGTCCTTCCCCCCCACCCCCCACCCCTTCCAGGTGTTGTTGACCCAGCGCTGAGGAGGGGATGGGCCCTGAACCGGGCTGCAGGGACTGTCCGCACCACCTGAAGGGAGGCCCGCCCCTGCCTTCCCCCTGGTCCTGGCCCTGCACATCTGTAGTGGGCTGAGCATCTGGCTGCATCCCTGGGGCAATGGCCACAGCTGCTGACATTTGAGGGAGGCGAGATCCAGCTCCTCATTCGGGGCCTGGGGGCTATAAATAACCAGCTGAGAGGGCCAGGGGGAGGAGGCTGACCTTTGTTGGGGGGATTTGGGGGGGGAGCGGGAGCGGCTGGCGACTGACTTCCCCCACCTCCTCGGGTCCAGAGCCAGAGTTTTAGCAAAACAGGAAGAGGCAGCAGCAGCTGCTGGGAAAGTAGGAGTGGCTCCCCTCCCCCACTTGCCTGGGGCCTGCGGATCCCAGCCAGGACCTGGGAGAGGTGGAGTCCTCTCAGCTGGGGAGCGGGAGCTGCTGGTGCCCTCTTATGGCAAGGCTGGGCCCCGGGCAATGGGAGGAGGATGAGCCACAGCAGGGTAGCCCAGTGAGTTGTGCCTGCCTCCCACCCCCCTAACCCCAGCCACCTCCTGTTCCCTTTCTGTTCTTCTGGGACAAGAGGAAGGATAGGCATTAGAAATGGAACATAAACCATGTCTGCGGCCCAGCTGGTGTCCAGAGGCCCACCTTCCTCTCTCATCCCCTCCCAGCCCACACGTGGGCTGAGCCAAAGCCCGAGTGGGTGGGAGGATGCTTCTGGCTCCTGGAGAAGAAGAGTCTGGCCCCAGTGGAATGATGGAGAACTTCCTCAAGAACTCTTGAGGTGGAGAGAGATCCAAAACTCTGGGGGACTATTCTCTTAGAGTAACGTGTCCACAGGAACAAGCTCGGTAGAATCGCGCGCCAGCTCAGAGGCTTTGTGAAGTCCAGGAGGAAAGTCGTTGTCCAGGAAATGTTGCCTTGCTCTGCCTTGCCTGGGGGAGACGCGCCACTGCCGGTTGGTGACATCTGGTTGGACTTCAGCTGGCCTGCATCTCCAGTGGGTCTCTGTCTGCATCTGTCATGACCCCTCAGTGGAGCCACTCAGCCTGGAGCCTGGTGTTTGGCCTGCTGGGAGGGGCTAGACCAGCACCGTCCAATAGTAACAGAATGGGAACCATATTTGTAACTTTGTCTTAAAAAAAGTAAAAATACATTGGTGACGTTCATTTTAATAGTATACCTATTTAACCTAGTATATGTAAAAACATCATTCCAACATGCAATCATAGCACAAAATCGTTAAAAAGACCAATTTTACAAGCTTTTTTCATACGAAATCCTTGAAATCCAGTGTGTCTTCTAATCGCAGTACATTGCAGCCATGTGCTACAGTGCTCGGTAGCGCCGGTGCCTGGTGGCGACTGTATCGAACTGCACAGGTTTCGAGGAGACGGTAGCTTAACCTCTTCTTCAGCCCTTCTAGTCCCTTGCTGGGGAAGAGGCTCAAGAAGTGAAAGGGAAGGCCAGTGAGGTCAATGTCCAGGGTTACTTTGCTGTAGAGGGGCGGCATCCCACGTTGGCTTTCAAGCACCCACCTCTAGACCACGGTCCAGTCCAAGTGTGCAGGGCAGCCGGGAGACTGAGCCACAGGGGGCCACCTTCCCAGACAAGAGCCTGCCTCCGCCGCTTCCCAGGCCTGGTCCCCGGCGCTGAAGACAGAATTTGGTAGAATTTCATTTGGTAGAATTTCATTTCCTCTCCAGGTGTGTTAGCCTCTGTGCTCTTCTTTCTCCTTCCAAACGTCAGCCAGAGGTCTTCAGGCAGCAGAGTCAGGGGATATGGAGTGAGAAGCAAATTTGGAGTGAAAAACAGAGTCAAGATAAGGACATGTGGACTGAGGTGCTGGTGGGGCAGTCCAGGGGAAGTTGAGTGAACATTTGGTCTCTAGAGCTCAGAAGAGAAGGGAAGGACAAAGACCTGGGATCGCTGGTGAGAGTGGAGAGGGAATGGGCCAAGATAAAAAAGAACAGGAGGCAGTGCCATGTCACAGTCCAAAGTGGGGAGAAGGCCAGAGGCAAGAGGTGTCCAAGCGGTTGCCGTGGACAACGCTTGAAAATCCTTACAGAGAGAGAGCACACAAGTTGGTAATTAACACCGAGACAGCGGTGGACTAAAACGCAAAGCACAGGAAGGATTTTTCAAGGAAAGGTGAAACATAGCCAGGAAGCAAACGCGGGGGCACATTCAACCTGCTTGTTGTCTAAGTGATGCCGATCAAAACAAGTTGAAGGCAGGCACCATTTTCAAGCATTAGTGAGAATGTGGTGAAATGTACATCTTATTGGTGGTGGTGTAACTGCTTTTTGAAATCAATTTGGCAACATATAGTAAGAGCTAGAAGATGTTTTTACCGTTTGGCTCAATAACCCCACCCAAAATACCCTAAAACCAAAATTCAAGGTGGGGCAAATGGAATATGTGCATAGTAATGTTCATCACCATACTCTTTACCATATGGAAAACGAGAAGCCATCTGAACACCTACAGTTGGAAAATTGAGAAGCAAATTATATTTCCACTTAATAGAAAATTATGAAGCTGCTAAAAAGATGTTTTGAATGTGACATAGCACAGAATACAGATTTCCCCACCCCCAGTGACGGTGACTGTGTTTAAAGAAACCCCATGTAAGCACAGAGGAAAAGACTGAGAGGAAGTATGAGTGACAGGTAATGATTGTGTCGCGTGGTATGAAGGCACACATTTTTCTAGTCTTTTTTTTGGGGGGGGTTGTGCCACACAGTATGTGGGATCTTAGTTCCCCAACCAGGCTCAAACTTGCATCCCCTGCATTAAGAGTAAGAAATCTTAACCACTGGACCTCCAAGGAAGTCCCTCTAGTTGTTTAAGAACCATCAATGTTGTGAAACGCTGTGGAGATTGGGGTTAAAGTTTGACCACCAGCTTCCACTGGGCTACAGGGAGGGCCCTGATGACCAGAGGGAGGTCCTCAATTCATTCCTCCAGCAGGTATATTAACTGGACCATCCATCTGCCAGACCATCACTGCGGGCTCTGTGCACTGAAGTTTCCTGGAGCTCGGTTGGCTCTCGAGTCCATGCTGGGGGCAAGACCTTGTTCTGGGCCTGGAAAAGTGTTGTGTCTGACTCTTTGTGACCCCATGGACTGTATCCCTCCAGGCTCCTCCATCCATGGGATTCTCCAGGCAAGAATACTGGAGTGGGTTGCCATTCCTTTTTCCAGGAGATCTTCCTGACTCAGGGATCAAACCTGGGTCTCCCACATTGTAGGCAGATTCTTTACCGTCTGAGCCCCTGGAAATGTTAGTTGCTCAATCGTGTCCAACTCTTTGGAATTCCCTGGACTGTAGTTCGCCAGACTCTTCTGTCTATGGGATTCTCCAGGCAAGAATACTGGGGTGGGTTGCCATTTCCTTCTCCAGGGGGATCTTCCTGACCCAGCGATCAAACCAGGATCTCCTGCATGGCAGGCAGATTTTTTACCATCTGAGCCACCAGGGAAGCCCCTGAACCCCTGGAGGGACGGCCCAAAGAGGACAGACACGGGGGAAGGGAACAGTGTGTGGGGGTAACAGTGGCCCCAGGGAGGTTAGGGGAGGGTTGGGGGATCACCAAGGAGCTTAGGGTGTGTGAGGGCTGCTCTGCCCTGTCTGTGGTCAGGCACCTGCTGTTTCATATCACCCTGAAGGTGACAAGAGATGTGAGTGGGCCATCACCTCCACCGCCCCCCCACAGGAACTCTACCTGGGCCCCCACCTACAAGCACCATCCGGCCTGGGCAGCCTCCTGCTCCTCCCCCCTCAGCTCTCTTCCGACAATGCACACTGGGGCCTTGAAATAACATATCTTTATTTATGCCATCATTTCCACATAATTTGCCTATGATTCATCTGTTGTTAAGAGGCATTAAAACCTCCAGCCTCAGCTCCCAGGCACCCACCAGTCCCCATCCCACTCTCTCCTGGGACCCACCGTGCCCCTTCCCACAATTTCTTGTCCAGCTCTCACCCTACCCCAGCAGCCCCCATTCGCAGCACCTCTTCCTTCACAAGCGCCCCCACCCCAAGCTCCTCCCCACTGGGCTTATTCTGGGGAGTGGGAGGCAGGGGCTGGGACTCTCCATCCTCTCCCCCAGCCCAGACCCTGGCCTGAGGCAGGCCCTGCTGAGACTCCAGATGAACTAACAGGAGCAGGAAAAGGGAAGAAGCTTCTCCTGGCCCAGAAGCAGGGAGCTATGGAACCCCTTCTGGATTTTCCTGGTACCTCGAGGCTGGTCCCCCCGAGTCCCTCCTTCCCCTTCATTTTGCTCTGACAGGGCACAGGGGTGTAGAGTTTCCACAGAGTGTGTGTGTGTGTGTGTGTGTGTGCGCGCACGTGTGTTGGGGGTGTGAATAGGAAGGGTAGTCTCACACCCTCACGCATTACCTAGTAAGGCTTTGAGGCTTTGGGGACCCCTCCCCAGCCCTCCCCGGGGAAATGTGAGTGAGTCAGGGAGCCGTGAGGAGGGGCGGCAGGGGAGGAAGAGGCTGGGGGCGGGAGGGGGCTCTGGGAGGCCGGCGGGCGAGGGGAGCTGTGGTTGTGTTATCTGATGTGAGGAGCCAGGTGTGCTCTGGGGGTGGGGGGAAGAGCAGCCTGAGAGAGAGAGGCAGAAACTGCAGACTCGGCCCAGAGCAGCAGAGAGGCCGAAACAGAAAGACAGAGCGAGCCTGGGAGGCCCGTCCAGGTCTCTCCTTGTCAGAGACCAGCCTCCTTCTCGAGCTCCAGAGGCAACTGGGGTGGGGGCCGTGTCCTCCTGGTGGCCCCCGGCCCGGCTCCCCCAGCTCCCAGAGAAGCAGGCGGCCTCTCTCCACCACGGGACAGAGCTGGGGTGGCCAGGGCTGTGTGGTGCGGGCGAGGGTCCAGCCTCGTCCCGAATCAGGGCAGTTGGAGACAGTTGAGGGTCTGTAATCTCGGTTGGGGGTTGACGGGTGGAGGAGGCTTTGCAGAAGGAGATAATGGGGAGGAGCCGAGCCCTGGCCTGGAAGAGGGTGCCCGGGCGGGGGCAGCCTTCCTCCTCCTCGGGTGGCTTGAGCGGGCCTGTGAGCACCGCTGGGGCACCCGCGGGGTCCTTCACAAGGGGACCCACCAGGCGTGAGTCCCGCCTGCTCCAGTCCCAGTTTAGGTGTATGTGCAATGCGCGGAGTATAACTGAAGAGGGGAGAGCATCCCCTGGGAGGCGAAGAAAATTCTAAGAACGAAGTCTAATAACCACCAGGCACTTACTGCGTGTGTTCCCTGTCTACTTTTCACAACACCTCCCAAGTGAGGATCACTAGTGTCTTCACTCTATGGGAGAGAGACAGACCCTGTCCCCCTGCCAGCAGTCCTGGCAGCAGCTCCTTCAGTCCGGCTGCTCCCCTAGTGGACGCCCTGCAAGAACGGCAAGCTCCCTCCTGTTAGCTTCACAAAGACCCTGCGTTGCCCTTCATGGAGGGGAAGCCAAGGCCCCCAGAGGTCCAGCCGCTGCCCCCAGGTTACACCGCTGGTGAGAGGCGGTAACTGGATTCAGGACCACCTGCTGTCTAGTCCCTCTCTCCTTTACCACCATGGCTGCTTTCCTCAAGGTCAGGAGTGGAGGGGCAGGGGACTCCCTTGTGTCCCTCTGCCTCTGCACCCACAGCCCAGCCCCTGCTGGCCTGCAGTGGGGACAGCCATGGGGAGCACCCAAGAGAACCAACACCCAACTGAACTGTCCATTGCCAAGGCCAGTGACATCCTGCCCACCGACAGTACTCTCTCTGCTCCCTCCCCATCCACTCCTCCACCTCAAGGCCTTCCTGTGAACAGGGCAGAAGGCAGGAGCCCCTTGGGGCGGGGTCCCTATCAGAGAGGAAGTGAAGCTAGCTTCTTTCCCATCCCCTTTATCACTTCTCCCCATCCCTACTTTATCACCCAGGGCTGTTCCACCATCCCTACCACCACCCTGTTGCTCCCCTGGGGCTCCAGGGTGGGAGAGATGAAGAAATTTAAATCAGTGGAACTGGGGGTGGGAAATGGAGGGAAACAGAAGGGACAGCGGGAAGGGGTTTCCCTGGCTCTCTGAACCCAGTTGCTCATTGGTCCTCCACACTTGGCTGGGCTGGCCTTGGTTGCGGAGCCCTTTCTGGTGGGCTGCTTGCTCTACCTGGCCCTCCTGGGAGGCAAATGGAGAAACAGGAGCCAGGGACAGACACAGTTGGGGCCCCTGCTCTCCCCTCGCCTTGTCCTTGCCCCATGCTGGCTGCCACAGATGATCACAGAATTTGTCATGAGATGGGGTTGGGTCTGGGTGGCACGGACCTTTCAAATGCCCTGTAGGATTCTGAGTGCAAGTGAAGAGGACTGTGGGAGGCCCCATGGAGCTAAATAAGGGCCGCCAGGCTGTGCTGCATGTGGCTTCTCCATTTTTCACCATGGCTTCTCACGGCGGGTGCCTTAGAAGAGTTCTTCCCTCTGCCCACTGTCTTCCCCTCTCAGCAACCAGGATCTAAAAGACTATGCCTTTCTTCCCCCAGTCTAGCTCAGACAGTATTTGCAGAACAATCCAGCTTGGAATCTGATACTTGATCCACCCCTTCCTGCACCTCCTGTATCAGATATCCTTGGATCCCTGAGCCTTGGCTCAGATCTGGTCTAATTCTGTAAGAATCTGTTCAGACTTGGGGTGAGATGGTTGAGTCCTGGACAGGGAGGGGTTATAGAAGCATTGCCAAGTTCCCCAAATTCTCGTGGATGCCTGGGGTTTTGCAAGGCATCCACTCACCTCCTCAAGACTTAGTCTCATTACCCACCCCTTCCTTTGTTTCCAGGAAAGTCTTGAACAACCAAACCAAAGGGCTCTGGTCAGGGCACTAGTGTCAACCTGCAAAAAGGCATTGTCTTAGCTCTGTCTTAACCAACTCTGTACTTGATTTGCAGACCTAAGTTTTGGAAGATGCAAGGCCAGCATGGATAGTCAGAACGTTAGATGACAAAGTGAGGATTCCAAAGATTTGAACAGACTAACATGTGGGCAAAATCAAATCAGACAGATGTGAACAGGGATAAATGCCATGATAAATTCTGCATTTTGGTCCCCAAACCCAATCATTCACGTACAGAGTAAGGGAGATATGGCAGAGAGAGAGGCAGTTAGCACAAGGGTTCTGAAGCTGAAGGGACTTAAGTTCTCAGTTTCCAAAGTTCAAGGGAAGGTGTTGAAATTTGCATAAGTCTGTTTGCATTTCATCTTCCAGCAGGGACCCACGCAGAATTTTTTTTCACTTGACATCTACTGTGAGGATCAGATCTTTGAGACGCTGACAGAAGTGGGGGCGCGCTGCCCCGTTTTCATGCATTCATTCATGTATTTATTCAGCTACATTCATGGAATCCCTCCTTTGTTCCAGTCTGGTAGGGAGCCCCAAAGGCCAACCAGAAATGTAAAACACACTGCAATGTACACTTCATTCTACCAGAGAGTGGCTGCACCATTCTATCCAAACAGGGCAAGAAAAGGTACAGTGTGGTGGAGTTCAGGGAAGAATTTGTGCAAGACATGAAGCCTGAGCTGGAAATTGAAGCAGCAGGAAGCGTCTGACAGGTTGAGAAAACTGGGAGATGGAGAACAGGGTAGGGCAAAATCAGGCCAAAGAAACCAGGCTTGGAAGGATGTGCAGTGTAGAGCTCAGAGTGTAGGCTGGGACTGCTGTGGATTCCTGAGCCCCTTTTAGGAGCCCTGCAAGGTCGAAACTATTTTCATAATAATACCAATACGTTAAGTGCCTTTTAAACTCTCATTCTCTCACCTGTATACACAGAAGTCTCCCAAAGTTTTCATGATGTGGGGTACTCTAGTAGATGGGCTGCAGAACCAGTTATGAGAATCTAGCAGCCTTCTATGAAGCCAGACATCAAAGAGATTTGCAACACTGTCAAACAATCCCTTCTTGTCACTAAACTTGTTACTTTTAGTAAAAATTGTGTCATTTATGTTACCTTATAATAGGTTCATTACAATTTTTAAATTTAATGAGTATTTAATATTTTTCTCAGTTTAAAATTCTGATAAAAATGGTATAGATGATCTTATTTGCAAGGCAAAAATACAGACACAGATGTGGAAAACAAAGGTATGAACACCAAGGGGGAAATAGGGAGGGGGACGATTGGGATGAATTGGGAGATTGGGATTGACATATACACACTAGTGATACTATGTATAAAGTAGAGGAATGAGAACCAGCAGGGGCTTTAAAGCCACCAGGATGCCATCAGATGAGTAATGAAAACGTACTGGGTAGCTCAGTCTACTCGGTACTCTGTGGGGATCTTCATGAAAAGCAAAACAGGGATGTAGGTATACGTGTAGCTGATTCACTTTGCTATACAGCAGAAACTAACACAACCGTAAAGCAACTATGCTCCAATAGAAATTAATTTAAAATGTCAGGAAATAAGTTTCTAACTTGGCAAATATTGATCGATATAACCCACATAAACGAAAGCTCTTTGAGGGAGGCGGGTAAGCATTTTTGGGGCTTCCCAGATGGCTCAGTTGTACAGAATCCACCTGGATTACTGGAGATGAAATAGATGGTGGTTCAATCCCTGGCTTGGGAAGATCTCCTGGAGGAGGGCTTGGAAACCCACTCCAGTATTCTTGCCTGGAGAATCCCACGGAGAGAAGAGCCTGGCGGGCTACAGTCCATGGAGTTGCAGAGTCAGACACGACTAAAGCGACTGAGCACGCACGCAGGCGTTCTTTACTTTTAATGGTCCAAAGACCAAAACATTCGAAAAGAGCTGATGTGGAAGCAGCCTGCCGAGCCATGGTCACAGCTCCAAGTGGTTGAACGTGACCATAGCTAGCCTCACAGTCTGGACAGTGACACGTGCTCCTGGATCACTGTGGGCTGTGTACCCCACCAAGGGAGCATGGGTCCAGTGAACACCAAGGTGAGTGAGTAGAAACTATGACTCAACAAATACACGGAGCAAACCTGATTCTTGTGGCTTATCGCGATTCCCCTCTGGACAGGAGCCGCTTAGGTCCAGAGAATACTGACTTTAGTTATGGGGTGGGTAATATGTGTACAGTGATGTCACTGCGGAGGCGAAGCTGATGAAGAAAGCCCATAATTGAAAGAAGCTGGAAACAGCATTAACTAGACTTCCCCGTTTTTTGAACTTCTGTGCCTACCTTCCCGTCTCTTTCCCACAATTTTCTCTCCAGCGGAGCCTTTCCAATTCAGGCCTATTTGGCTTATTAAGTTGCACACCTGCCCCCCTGGTGGCCGAATGGAGCAATGACGCCTTCTCCCCTCGCCGGTAGATTTTCATGGAGCAGGAGCTTATGGCTTCCAGAGGCTGAGATCAGCGTGGCGGGGTCAGACCGATCCCTCTGGAGCTACTCCAGATCAGTCGTTAGAGGGCTGGAGCGGTGTCAACGTCCAGTGAAAACTTATTTGACCATCCATTCACTCTGCAAGCTAATAATGATGCTGGCAGCATTTATGATGAGAGCTTTTCACAGATTTTATCACAACAACGCACTAGAGTGGGTACTATTATTGTTGCACTGTATAGATGAAGATTCTGAGACTCAAAAACATCAATTCACTTGCCTAAGGTCACACAGATAGCCATTGGCAGAGCCAAGACAAGAACTCATCCGTTTATGCCATTAAGTGTTTGGCTTCTGCTTGTGCTGCCTGGTGATGGCCTGTTTACAGGTCTGTCTTCTTCCAGCGGACTGTGCCTTTCTCGGGGTGCAGCAGCTGTGCTATTCATCGCTGTATCCCCAGCCCTGAGGCCAGTGCTGGGTTCCTGCTGCGAGACACTGCAAGGACTGCACAATGAAGCTGGGCCTCAGGGGGAACCGGGGGCCGGCAGGGAAGGTGCTCAGAGGCCCCAGACAAAAGGGGTCAGGCACCTTCACAGAGGTAAAAGGCAGGATATAGGGGGAAAGAAGGGAGTCGGGGAGAGTGGCCAGGCCCAAACCTGTCCCCGCAGGGCAGTAGCACCACCTAGTGGTGGAACTCAACGTGACTTCGGCGGGGGCGGGGAAACACTAGACAGTCCAAAGCTCAGAAGAAGCTGGGAACAGCCCCCTCTGGAGGGAGCCCCAGGAACTATTGCTGCCCACTCCCTAGAGCCAAAAAGAAGGACCTGGAAGCGTGCTGGTCCCTCCGCAAGGCTTCAGGTTGTACCAAATGTGAAGAAACAACCCCCAATCCTTACCTAGTCTTGGCTGAAAGGAGGACACATGAAATTCATACTCTTTTCTGGGGGGAAGCCTGCATGGGGCAATCTGAAGGGCCATCCCAGGTTCAGAGCCCCGTAAGGGCTGGTTGAGACCTCCTTTGAGACTGCACTGCAGCCCAGTTTCTCCCTCCACCCGATTCCACTTTCTTCCTTGCCACCCACAATGATCATCTTGTGACTACTCCCCAGTGAGCTCCCTGCACTTCTTTCTACATTTCAGAGTTGGTGTCCCCAGAACCCAACGCGCAACAGCACTGTCTCCTGTGTTACATATGGTGTGTCTCAGTGCATAGATTCCAAGCAGCTCTCTGGACCAGTGACCACCCCCATCCCTACCCCCAGTCTCTGCTCCACATCCTGTTATGCTTCCTGGTCAGCTGGAGCACACACCCCCCTCCAGGAGCCTCGCAGACATCATGCCTACAGTGAGAGCCAGCTGGCATGAAGAGGCATTCCTTTGGTCACACTGGGATGTCACGCATCACCCTTGTCCCCTGCAGGGCCACGGGGCAGGCAGACAGACCCGAGATGCATAGACAGCCGCCAGGTAACCTCAGTAGCAGCCAGAGACCCTGATCTGAGGTCTCTGGTCACTTGAGGCAAGCCCTCCCTGTCTACTGGTCCCCAGGACTGAGGAAATCAGGGTATCCTGGCACAGTGCTGGCCTATTTATGCCACATGAAGCTCTGAGCCTATCAGCCTTGTGATCTGTGAGATGTTTCTTATATTTCTTCTGAGGAGTGGCTGTGTTCACACTAGTCCCATTACAACGTTGCTTGATGTAAAGGGAGGATGTTCCTTAAATAGCCTTTGGTGGTGGTAGTTTAGTCGCTAAGTTGTGTCCAGCTCTTGTGATCCCATTGACTGTAGTCTGCCAGGCTCCTTTGTCCATAGGATTTTCCAGGCAAGAATACTGGAGTGGGCTGCCATTTCCTTCTCCAGAGAGTATCTTCCCGATCCGGGGCTTGAACCCATGTCTCCTCCATTGGAGGCAGATTCTTTACCACTCAGCCACCAGGGGAGCATCTGACACCTCTATATGGTGTCAAATACTTAGTGGCCGTCTGACCGACAGATGGACAGAAACGAACCATCCATGAACAGGATGCATTGTGCAGACCAACCCTGTCCAACAGAACTTCCTGCAAAGAGGGAAATGGTCTGTCCATTCCCATAGGCCTGAGGCTACTGGGCACTAAGAATTGGTGAGTGCAGCTGAAGAGCTAAATGTTTACTTTTATTTAATTTTAATGACTTTTAATTTAAATAGTCACATGCAGCTACCTTATTGAACAACACAGATGTGGACCCAAGGCCTGGAATGTGAAAACTAAAAATCACTTTCTCCTAACTGGATACATTCCTCTCTGTTTACCTGGAAAAGTTGATTGTAACACAAAGCCTTGGAGATTTTGTGTTCCTCTGGATCATCTATAAAAGTGCTAAATAAGAGCCTCCTAACAGTTTCTGGGGGCTCGTCTTCATATTTCTCCTGCCAGAGATGTAGCCTGGGATGGTACTTCTCTAAACTCATTCACTTTTCTTGACAAAACAGCCCTCAAGCCCCATCCCCAATTCTTCTACTCCCATCCCATCCCCCACTGACACATTTGATTTGAAATCTTTTCAGATGCTCCTGAAAAATTACACACATCCAGAGGTTCTCTGACCAACTTATCCTAAATAAATACATTGGTTATGTTTTCCCTGCATGGTTTCCCGAGATGACCATTCCATGTCTTTTGCTAGTTATTTGTGCTTGTGTGTTTAGCAAATCTGCCCTTTATTATGTGTGCTGTGCTAAGTCGCTTCAGTCGTGTCCAACTCTGTGACTCCATGGACCATAGTTCACCAGGCTCCCTGGGATTCTCCAAGCAAGAATACTGGAGTACCATTCCCTCCTCCAGGGGATCTTCCTGACCCAGGGATCGAACCAGTGACTCTTTGGCCTCCTGCTTTGGTGGGGGGCTCTTTACCACTAGCGTCACTTGTGAAGCCCCACCCTTTATCATAAACCTCACTTTTCTTTGGAAATGGAGGGGGTGCATTGGCTCCTCGGGGTCTTTTGAAGTCCTGTATATTCACAAGAGTCGTTTGCAGTTTGCCAGGTCACGTCAAATACAGGCACAGTTTAGTCAACAGGTGCCTGGCTTCTATTCTGGAGGTTTTAGGTAAGGGCCACACAGAAAGGGACCCAACACATGCTACTGAATGCTTCCTGAGACTACAGCCCTGATGAATCCAGCACCTCCAATTTCTCTTTCCCGAGGTGTACTTTAGGAATGGGAACCTCCCTTACCCCCGCTTTCGTAGAGAGCTGGCATGACTGGCTGTCATTTGTCAGCCCCTTCGGCTCAGCAGGAATCAGTGCAGTGTGGCAGGTAATTAACAGCTTGTGGAGCCAGCTGCCAAGGTTCAAACCCCATCTCTCATTTACCGCCAATGGCACTTTGGGCAAGCTATCTGCTCTGTGAAATGAGTGCAGTAGTCGTCCATTTCCCCAGAGGGTCCTTAAAAGGATAAAGCAAGCTGGTTTGCATAACGCCTTTATTTACAGCAGTACTTGCCATAAAGTAAGTGCTATGTAAGTAACCGCCATCTTTATTACCACATGGGAAGCTTTCTTCATTGGTTTTATTTGACAAATTCTTGGCAAATGTTTTTTCTCTTTGGAAATCACCAGAAGTCATTCTTCAAAGCCCTCTTTGCTGTTTTATTTCCAGATTTGCCCAGATCTGCTGCACTTTCTTAGCTTCCCTGTTGACCTCATTCAGATTCTCCTACTTCTTCCAGTCAGCCAGAGAAGGCTTTTCCTATCTCCCAGAATCTTGCTTATTTGGCATTTTTGGTGTACACTTTCCTGGCTTCCCTGGTGGCTCAGACGGTAAATAATTTGCCTGCAGTGTAGGAGACATGGGTTCAATCCTTGGGTTGGGAAGATCACCTGGAGAAGGAAATGGCAACCCACTCCAGTACTGTCTGGAAAATCCCACAGACAGAGGAGGCTGGTGGGCTATAGTCCATGGGGTGGCAAAGAATCGGACATGACTGAGCGACTAACACATCCTGGCTTTCCAATAATATACTTTAAAAGGTTGAGATTTATGACTGTCGGCCTTCACATTCTCTCATTCTAAAACAGAGAGATGACATTTTCTTTCAGTTGAGGGAACCTCACTTTTCTCTCCCTTCCGGCTGCTGGGCTGGGCTTCGGGGCTGCATGGGGCTGTCGGGGCACTGAGGCTGCGGAACAGGTGTCCTCAGCGTGTCCTGCCGTGTTCCCTGGGAGGCAGGGCTGGGGAGCACTGGGAGGGCGAAGATAGTACAAAGACAAATTCGCTTTATTGATAAGGCAACAGCATTAGACCAAGCTGAGGCAGAGACCCCACCTGACCAGGGCCACACGGGGGTGGGGTGTGTGTCACACCAAGGCACAGGCTGAGGCGTCCCTTTTCCTGGTCCTGAGGGGTCAGTGGGGTGACAGCCCAGGAAAGAGAGGCAGGGCTCTGGACTTGCTCCGTCTAAAACCCAGGGCTTCCCCCAAGGGGAGAGGTCGGCCACCAGGGGAATGGGACATGACGTCTGAGCTCTAGCACGGTATAGTAAAAACAGCACGGGACCCCATGGCCAACGTCCAGGTCCAGACCTGGGGCTGCCCCGAACTAGTTACACGAGCTTGGGCAAGTCACACCTTCTCCTCAGCATCAGTTTTCTCTAACAAGGGGGTTGAACTGGGTTAGCGATTTTCAAGCCTT
This sequence comes from Moschus berezovskii, assembly GCF_049115385.1. NCBI lineage: Eukaryota > Metazoa > Chordata > Mammalia > Artiodactyla > Moschidae > Moschus > Moschus berezovskii. Next base: position 36,675,544 of record NC_142465.1, on the reverse strand, counting down.
TTCTACAATCGGATCCCAAGGGTCTCTCCTTAATTTGTAAAATAACAACAACAATAGTGTGCAGAACTTCCCCAACGTGAGTCCACACCTCCCATAAGCATCTCTTCATTAGCGGTGCCTACTATCCTCTTTATCAGGACGTGGTCCCAAAGGCGTCTGATTCTAAAGACAACTTCCATCTATCAGACATCAGCTCTGGGTACGGGAAGAACACCGACTTTGAAGTTTGGTGCCCCCACCCCACCTGCCTCACTGGCCCTTTCTGACATTAGCGGGTGGGGTGGGAACAAGGAGGAAGCAACCTCACCCAACTCCACCAGAAGTGCTCTTGCAGACCTGCTGTCCCCCACCCACACTTGAGGTGATGGAGCAGTGCTGGAAGCAGACCCAGGCGGCTCGGGTGGGCTGGGGCTGTTGGGATCTGGAAATTCCTCTCCCTCATCCCACCCTCCCATGGACAAAGGAGCCTGACAGGCTACAGTCCATGGGGTTGTAAAGAGTCGGACACTACTGAGCGACTGACACTTTCCCACTTTATCCCACTCTGCCAGGAAGGAAAGACAAGGCCCTACTGGTAAGTGGCTTCTCCAGACTGATGGGGGCGGGGACAGTGGACCGACCTCTGGGTGACCCTTGGCCATCCACCCCAGAGTGAGGCCCGTCCAGCCCCAGGGCTGCTGTGCAAGGGCTCTAGAGCCTGTGGCCAGTCCTTTCTGGGGTGCGCTGTAGGGACCCGCAGGGTGTGAATGAGGACAGTGGCTGCAATCCTCTGAAGCCTGGGGCCCATTCAGTCCTGCCATGTGGACTGTGGGAGGGAGAAGAGCTCCCGCCTTGCCAGTCCCTTAGATCCAGGCTGAGGACCCATGGCCTCAGTGGCAAGAGGGGTGGGGCCTCAGTCTACTACTATTCTACCAGGCTGGTCTTGCTGTCCCCCCATCACCTGGGCCCTGCTCGCTTCCCTGCTTGGCCTCTCAGCACTTGGGTTCTGGGCCAGTGGCCCCTACCATGGGGAGAAAGCCCATCCTGCCAGAGCTGCTCCCGGGGAGGCTGTTGCCGTGGTGGTGGGATGAAGCGTTAGGCAAGCACCCTTCGGCCAGCAGAGTGTGAACGAGGGTGGGGGTTGTGATCTTGGTCACCTTGGATTTGGGGCTTCCTGGGCAGCGAGTGTCCGAGGAGGGCCAGGGTAAGAAGGCAGAGATGAAGGGCCCATCGCGGCGCACCACCCAGGGGCAGACAGCACAGACTGGCAGCAGAATGAGGAGGGGGTTGTGAGTCAGTATGCGTCATGGGTGGGCAGAGGAAGGGTGGTCCCAGCAGCCCGGGATGGATGGGCGTGGAGTGCAGTGGAGGTACAGGTGTCTCTGTCCCTGAGGAGTGGCTCTGTCTCTCCCTCCTGCCTGTTGCCTCGGCACCAGCCAGCAGCCACTTCCGGAGTGGCAGGGGCATCCCCGGGCAAGGGCCCAGCTTCAGCCTCTGCCCTCTGCCCCCACTTGAGTTCCTTTGTCAAATAAACAAAAAATCCTCATGACTGAGGCCTTGAGGGAAGGGGGGGTGCGGTGGGGGGGAAGCCTGTGGCCTACAGGTGAGAGGGACCTGGTGTTAGACGGGGCAGGAGCGAGGATGGGCCAGCCGGGGAGGGGAGGCGGGAGAGGGGCTGAACCCCAGCAGGGGTGGAAAGGGCTGCTGGCCAGCTGCCAACCCCAGGCCTGGGTGCCCGGCCCTGGAGAGGCCGCCCCTCCCAGGTGCCAGTGCAGGCCGCCAGAGTCAGGAGATCTCGTTGCCAAACACCTCGAGCAGGAGAGGCGTGAGCTTCATGCCACACTCGGGCTGGAAGGAGAGGCAGCGGTACTGCTTGGAGTGCTCCTCGTTCAGGCTGCGCAGGTCCGCCAGCTTCTGGATCATCTTGGCATAGAGCAGGTGGCTGCCTGGCGGCGGGTGGCGGCAGCGGATGTAGGTCTGCAGCGTGTTAGACAGGCGGTCTTGGATGGCTTCAACCAGCGCAGCGTCCTGCACTCCGGGGCGGTCTGTGGGCAGAGAGGCGAGGGGCAGGGGGAAACTCTGAGTCGGGTCCCTTACTGCCCAGCCCCCACCCCTCAGCCAGCACAGACCCCCAGCCTCAGCATCTTCCTTGGTCACTCCTGGACAGCTGCTAACCTGTGACATCAGACCTCCCCAACCCCTTGGCCACTTCCCATTGCCTCGAGGATCAAGTCTCAGGTCCATCCGGGTCTTCTGGTCCTGTCCCCACCTCGTCTCTCTCCTGTCTCTATTCTCCATCTTTCATCAGGATATAGATCCCAGGCTCTCTGACCTCCAGGCTTCACATCTGTGTTCCTTTGAGCAGGAACTCATCTCCTTTACTTTTGCCTGCCTCTTACTGATCCTTCAGGTAACAGCATAAAGGACCTTCCTCAAGGTCATTCCTGATGAGCCCTTACCTCCAGATGACATCAGGCTCTCATTTTCTGCTCTACCCTCTGTAGCATCATGTACTTTATTTTTAAAACTCTCATCACACAAGGAGTTGGTTGTTAAATTGCATGTATTTAATGTCTCCTCCTAGAGAAGGCAATGGCAAGCCACTCCAGTACTCTTGCCTGGAGAATCCCATGGATGGAGGAGCCTGGTAGGCTGCAGTCCGTGGGGTTGCTAAGGGTCGGACACGACTGAGCGACTTCACTTTCACTTTTCACTTTCACACACTGGAGAAGGAAATGGCAACCCACTCCAGTGTTCTTGCCTGGAGAATCCCAGGGAAGGGGGAGCCTGGTGGGCTTCTGTCTATGGGGTCACACAGAGTCGGACACGACTGAAGTGACTTAGCAGCAGCAGCAATGTCTCCTCCTACACTTGATGGGGGGATCTACGTCCTGTTTGCTGCTGAGTCCCTGTGCCAGGCACAGTGCTTTACAGAAGCCTGAGAAATCAGTGCTGAGTCGGTGAATGCATGAGTGAATGCTGGGCAGCGGGAGGGGTGCCCGTGTCCTCTCCTTGGGCGCCTGCCCAGGAAAGCGTCCCTTCATAGAGGCCACTGGCTTGTTCCCTGAACTCCGTCTAGGTGGGGCCTCACCAGCCATCCAGCATCCTCAGGACTGCAAGATCTCCTCCTCCTCGACCTCTCTCCCTCTTCCCACCCCAAACAGGCAGGAGAGCTCGAGGCTCACAGCACTCTGCCTCCAGCACCTGTCAGCTAAACGATCAGGCCGGGTATCAGGCCAGTAGAGCCATCTATCAGGCCCCAGGGTTTTGTCAGCAGAGGTCAATCCAGTTCACACAAGAGCACAGCCTGAGTCTGGTTCTTCAGAATCCCACCCATGAGCCAGCAATGGTCTCTCTAGCTCAAGAGCAGTAAGGAAACCCTCAACAAACCCATACCACGCAGGCTGTGCAAACCCCGCAAAGTGGGTCTTTCCTGGTTGGTCTCTCCTTTTGCTCACTTCTCCCCCCGAACTTCTCTGCTGGCCCTCAGCAGGGCTCATCCTTCATGCCCCCCACTCCCCATGCCACTAGGTACCTGGGGAGACAATGCAGATGGCCATGAGCAGGACATGTTCCTCTTCATGCAAATTCAGCTTCTTCAGCCCCACCTGGAACTTGATGAGGGGCTCGATGAGCTCCAGGCTGTGTCCGGCTACAAGAGAGAACAGCAAGCCGGCTGCTGTGGGCATCCGCAGGGGCCATCCACCCCACTCCACCACCCTCAGCCTGACCCTTCTCTCCCAGTTGCTACCTCCCTCCCTCTGAAGTGCCTGGTGGGGCACGTGACCCCAGGAGGGGTGGAGCCTAGGCAGGTGAAGGCAGAACCCAGCCGCACCTCTGGTCACGTCGCTGACTCGGTACTTGTAGTCCGGGCTGCCACAGGTCCAGGACATGTCGTCCAGGGTGAAGGACTGGTTGGAGCGCAGCATGATGACCTCAATGGCACTCGACTTCAGCAGCACGATCTGGTCCTCAGGGGTGAGGTCTCTGCCAGGGAGGGTAGAGGGGAAGATCAGGTTACTCGTCAAGACCTTCATGTCATGCCGATCAGTGCAATGCTTTGACAGGCGTACACCTGCCAGGCGACCAGCACGCGCTCTGGGTCCTCCATCGAGGAACTTGCAGCCTGGGTGGAAAGAAAAGACTGTTTCTTGAAGGAGAACAGCTCAAAGGTATGACCAAATGCCAGATGGTGTAGCTCAGCCACTAAGACAGGGGAAATCCAGTGACTTTCCCAAGTCTAAGCAGTCATGGCTCTTCTAGGGTCAGGAAGATAGAGCCTGAGGAGGCTCCCAGGGTTATGGCATGAGTACGTGTGTGCTAAGACGCTTCGGTCATGTCCGATTCTTTGGGACCTCATGGACTGCAGCCTGCCAGGTTCCTCTGTCCATGGGATTCTCCAGGCAAGAATACTGGAGCGGGTTGCCATTCCCTTCTCCAGGGGATCTTCCTGGCCCAGGGATTGAACCCACGACTCCTATGTCTTCTGCATTGGCTGCTGCTGCTGCTGCTGCTAAGTCACTTCAGTCGTGTCCGACTCTGTGCGACCCCATAGACGGAAGCCCACCAGGCTCACCCGTCCCTGGGATTCTCCAGGCAAGAACACTGGAGTGGGTTGCCATTTCCTTCTCCAATGTGTGAAAGTGAAAAGGGAAAGTGAAGCCGCTCAGTCATGTCTGACTTGTAGCGACTCCATCCATGGGATTTTCTAGGCAAGAGTACTGGAGTGGCTTGCCGTTGCCTTCTCCGTCTGCATTGGCAGGCAGGTTCTTTACCACTAGCACAACCTGGGAAGCCCATGGCATGAATACGGAGGTCTGCAAAAGCATGGCCAGGACCGTCCTCAATGACTCCTATTCTTTGGTCCTTCCAGCAGTGAAGTCAATTCTGTCTCCAGGACATCTCTGGACCCCACTCCCTCCAGACTGTTTTGATTCAGAGTTCCATCATCTTTTTCAGTAGCCTCTTATTAGAATCCTGGAGTCAGGTCTCTCGTTCACCTTTCTTACTGTTGCTACAGGAAAGTGTCACTCCTGTGCTCAGAAATCCTCACGGACCATCCAAAACCCTAGGGTCAAGCCCATACTCCATAACTTGGCTCCAACATGTCTTTCCAGCCCTGCTTCCCATCACAGACTCCGCCAACGCTCCATTCTAACAACATAAAACTACTCCATATTTGAATGCTAGGCATTCTCACACTGCCATGCCTTTGAACACAGGACAGCTCCAGCTTAGAGAATGTATCTTCTTCTGGTCCTGAGTCCAGTTAGGCCTCCCTTGGATCCCTCCACCCTCTGATTCTCTTCATAGAATTACAGACACTCCTTTAAGACCTGCTGCACATTGCTTGTACTCCTATTTTTGCCTTTCCCCTTCACTCCAGTCCTTTATTTTTATTTTTTAATTAATTAATTAATTTTAATTGGAGGCTAATTACTTTACAATATTGTAGCGGTTTTTGCCATACATTGACATGAATCCGCCCCGGGTGTATATGTGTTCCCCATCCTGAACCTCCCTTCCGCCTCCCTCCCCATCCCATCCCTCAGGGTCATCCCAGTGCACTGGCCCTGAGCACCCTGTCTCATGCATCGAGCCTGGACTGGTGATCTGTTTCATATACGGTAATATACATGTTTCAGTGCTATTCTCTCAAATCATCCCACCCTCGCCTTCTCCCACAGAGTCCAAAAGACTGTTCTTTACATCTGTGTCTCTTTTGCTGTCTTGCACACAGGGTCATCATTACCATCTTTCTAAATTCCATATATGTGCGTTAGTATACTGTACTGGTGTTTTTCTTTCTGACTTACTTCACTCTGTATAATAGGCTCCGGTTACTCCTGTCCTTTAGATGATTGTCTCTGGCTCCTCATCGTAAGCTGCTTGAAGACCAGCACCATGCTCACACTGGTCACTGGGCCCTGAGCTTGACGAGAGGATCAGTAACTCTGTGTTGATGAGTCAAGAGGCTCACGACTAGCCCCACTATTCTGAGTCACGAGCTGGGCTTATCTGAACAAAGAAGAGGAAAGACTCAGGGCCCACAGATCAAACCGCTTCCACTTCTTCTTCCCTCTCTTTCTGATTGCTTACTTCTCCTGGATATCCTGTTGAAGGGCTGTCACCCCCTGTGGCTGCACTTCAGAATGTCAAAAGGTGGGAAACAGACGTTAATGGATAAGAGTCCTATGTCAACAGGTGATGGGTGAGGAGGTGTGGAAAGGCTTGCATGATTAGATGGGCACCAAAGGGCCTGCGCTGAAGGCAAATCACAAAGTGTTAGAGTTGGAAGGCCTCTCCGAGAGACTGTGGTCCAGTTCTTTCTTCAGCATTTCTGACAGATGGCTCTCACGCAACCACTGCAGGATTCCCCCGGGGCCAGGGAGCTCCCAACCCTTGGCCACAGTCATGAGGTGCTTGGCTCTCAGGCTAATAATGTCTTCTTCTGTTGAGCAATAACCCACAAGATGACACACTCATCCATGGCTTGTAGTTCTGTTCTCTCAAGGAAGACAGAACCTGAGTTTTGCATTAGCCATGGGTGTGGTGGTGGTTTAGTTGATAAGCTGTGTCCGATTCTTCGTGATGGCATGGACTGTAGACTGCCAGGCTCCTCTGTCCATGGGATTTTCCAGGCAAGAATACTAGAGTGGGTTGCCATTTACTTCTCCAGGGGGTCTTCCCTACCCAGAGATCAAACCTGAGTCTCCTGGGTTGCAGGCAGATTCTTTACTAACTGAGCCACCAGTGGAGCCCAATCCATGGAACACCCCTTTAACCATTTAAGGAAGGCCACCATGCCCCCCTCCCTTTGCCTCTTCTCTGGGACAAACAACCCTGATGCCACAGTGTCTGAATGTCTCACTGTCCTTGGCACCCCTCAATCCACACTGAAAAAGTGAAAACTAACACCACCCTCATCTGGGCTTTAATTCATGATGCAAGTAAAATATGTTCATTATTAAATCTTGGGAAAAGACAAAATATAAAGGCAAATAAAAATGGCTCATAACCACGATGAACATTTTGGTTTATTTTCTTCCTGTCTGTTTCCATGCAAATATCTCTTTTTCAAACATGCACCAGGTCATAGTAATCCTGCCCCACTTTTCTATGTCAGTTGATAGTGCGCGGCAGCGTGTTACACCAATGTATTAGAGGTCCTTTAATCAGTCTTCCACCCACCTATGTTTGGGCACTGTGGTCACTTCTAAGTTTTGCTGTTTGGGGCTTCCCTGGTGGTTAGTGGTAAAGAATCCACCTGCCGATGCCCAGAGATGTGGGCTTGATCCCTGGGTCAGGAAGATCCCCTGGAGAAGGAAATGGCAACCCATTCCAGTATTCTTGCCTGGGAAATCCCATGGACAGAGAAGCCTGGTGGGCTACGGCCCACGGGGTTGCAAAGAGTCAGACATGACTTAGCGGCTGAACAATAACAGCAATGACGAGTTTTGCTGTTATAAGTAATTCCACGAGGGACATCTTTGTACGTAATGTTTTGTTCAATGGCCCACTCAGAATGGATGGCTGGAAGTGAACAAACATCCCACGGGTGCCTGGCTACAGAGATTTCAGCAGGACCACTGCCTACTGTGATCCAGACATACTACTTCTGTGAAAGCAAATCTAGAACGACCTCGAATTACCACCCACAGCCTGGAAATACAGGGACTTTCTAAGTGCAGCTTGCAGCCAGAACTGGCAATGGTGGTGGGTGGGGGTAGCAGTGGAAGTAAGGGGAAGTCAGGAAGAGACCTAGGTCCTTCTGGTTTCTGCATCAGCTCTGGCTCTGGGCTTCTCTCTGGACCTGACTAATATTTACACCCAGACCAGTTTTCACCCCGGCGGCCGCTTCTGGGCACCTGTGAGATGCTCTGGGTATGTGTTGCTTGTCTTTCCCATCCCTACCAGGCGGTGTCCAGACCCTCCCTGCTTGTATCCCCTCAGCTGCATTCACTGCAGCTGTTCACAAGTCTGTCTGTTCCATCAGACATCGACCCTCTGGAAGCCAGTCACCTTCTGTCTCTCATGGTATATGTAAGAAAGCTGAGCTCTGGACAGATACATAAGTGAATACAGAGGAAAGGCACAGGAGGAGGGAAGCACTGTGACCCCAGGCCTTTGACCCAGGAAGGAGTCCCTAGGGATAAAAATAGCGGTGAGGTTGAAGGCATGTAGTCTTCTGGGGCTGACTGGGTCTGGTCCCTCATGCACACCTCTGGGCAGTGAAGCCTGGGGTCCCTGGCGCTCAGATTCAAGACCACTCATGGTCATTATGTTGCTGCTCCTGATGCCACGTTCCCCTGCATTTCTCTTGCAGGGCTGAGGGAGAGAGGTTTGTGGGGTGCAGACCAAGAGGCCGAGGGAGAAGAGGTGGGAGACAGGAGCAGAGCCAAGGTCACACCACAGGGCAGTTCACACCCGGCACAGCCCATCCAGTCCTGCCCGACTTTGGTCCCACACCCGCACTGGAGTCTCATCCTGTATTCTCGCCTCCACTCACCCACACAGACGTCTCATCCTGCCCTCCCCACACTTTCCACCCCTGCCTCCAGGCAGCAAGATCAAAGCTACCAGGGACGCAGCCACTGTTCTTTCACTTCTTGGAAGAACAGAACCTCTAACTGCAGAAACCGGCAGAACCAGAGAGCAGATGGGCTGGCCCCGCCTGGGTCCCGGGAGCCTGGGCTCTGGTCCAGGCCTGGTGTAGCATCTGCTCCATCTAGTCCCAGGGAACATCCACATCAGTGACCCTCCCAGAGCCCTTGCTAAGGCCCGCTCCAGTTTTGTTGTAAAACATTCCACTTTGCGACTTCTCAAGCCATGCCGAAACCAGAAAAGTCAACTCAAGCATGTTTAGGACTGATTTAATCCATTTGGTCTCAATAGTTGGGTGGTTGCAGTACCTGTTCGTATACACCTCACTTCAGCCCAGACTGCAAGGCTAGACCAGGGAACTCTGGAGAATGAGACTTGGAAGGAAAGGGGGAGATTTTAGCTCATCCTTGGGGAGAGGAGGGCTTCCCAGGTGGTGCTAGTGGTAAAGAATCTGCCTGCAGTACAGGAGATGCAAGTTTGATCACTGGGTTGGGAAGATCCCCTGGAGGAGGGTATGGCAACTCCAGTATTCTTGCCTGGAGAATCCCATGGACAGAGGAGCCTGGTGGGCTACAGTCCATTGGGTCGCAAAGAGTCAGACATGACTTTCACTTGGGGAGAGGAATTGAGGGGCTAGTGATGCTAGTTTGTATGAGGGTGTGTGGGGTAAGGGTAAGGGATGGGGCCCAAGAGAAAAACTGGGGCTCGAGTTACTGGGTGGAGGGGGTGCATTGGGGTAGTCTGGTTAAATGAGTCACTTTCTTTTTAGGATGATTTTCTCAGGTGGAAAATCACCCAGCCACCACTGAAAATCACCAAACCTCAGCCTCTGGACAGGGCTTCGGGTGCTCTCTGGTCCACTGGGCAAGGAAGGAGGAACTCTGTGCAGAGGAGGTCTGCTGCTCCTGGAATTCAGCTGGGAGCCGCCTGCTACAGTGTATCAACAACCTGAAGTGTTTTTTTTTTCTCTAGCTATTTACACAAAACAAGACTTTGGAACAAGTACAGTTTGCCAACAGTAATGCGAAGGGAGGAGGAGGGAGTTGGAACCTGAACTGAGCAGAATGTGTCATCGGTTCCAAGGAAGGGCTCTGGAGGGTGAATCTCGGGCCTCACAGACAACACCCGTTCTGCCTACCAGAGTGGCCTTTACTCCTTTTAATGCGACCAAGGTGCGTGATACGGGAAGAATGTCTCAATGCCATTAGATGTTTTCGCTCCTTTACAATTTTCATATTAATTCCAGGAAAGAGCATTGGCAAATACCTGGTGTTTGAACTGGTGTGAGGCATAAAGTAACAGACACCAAGTTGTCTCAGGATAGAGATAAACTCGCAAGTGCTGGGTTTAGCTGCACAAGTTACTAACATTTAGCTGGTAGCGTGCCCACGTGGCAATTCTGACAGCAGCTGATGGCTTCCCTACACTGCAGAGATTCCCAAAACAATGAATGCACCCGCTGTTAGCTTCCATCCAGAGCTGACCAACATACAGTCATTTTCCAGCTCCCAATGTTCTAGCCCTGAATCTGAGCACTAGTGCTGAGGAAGCATGCTGCCCCTTTCTGATACGACTTTGACTATTGCTATTAGCTGAAAGGATGAGAAGGCTGCTTGATATTCATTAATTTACTTCATGTCTCAAACACATTGTCCATGTATTTGATAACAATGTCCCAAATGAACTTTTAGAAAGAAGGAGGCTATATACATTCATCAATATAGATTCAACTGCTTCCCAGCATATCTGCTATAAGTGTTAACTTTTACATACTTTCAAGAATATTTAATGCTGCATGACCATTTAAATGAGGAGGGCATGGCAACCCACTCTGGTATTCTTGCATGGATAATCCCATGGACAGAGGAGCCTGGCAGGCTATAGTCCATAGGGTCGCACAGAGTCAGACATGACTGAAGTGACTGAGCACGCACAACCATTTAAATATAAGTATTATATACCATTATTACCAAAACAATAGAACATTTAAACATGTATAAATGAATCCATAAGGGAGGGTCTCTACTTCAGTTGAGGGCTTCCTGGGTGGCTCAGAAGTAAGAACCTGCCTGCTAATGCAGGAGACGAAAGAGATGCAGGTTTGATCCTGGGGTTGGGAAGATCCCCTGGAGGAGGAAATGGCAAGCCACTCCAGCATTCTTGCCTGGAGAATCCCAAGGACAAAGGAGCCTGGAGAATCCCATGGACAGATGAACCTGGCTGGCTCCAGTACATAGGGTCACAAAGAGTCAGACACAACGAGTGACTAAGCATGCACTACTTTAGTCGAACTCCTTATTCTTACCTACTTTGGCAAAAAATATCTCAGTGCAATTAGGAAACGGCCTTGGGTGATACATAAATTGGGTGAAAGATGCCCAGGTTATAGATGCAAGTCCTGCTCCCTCTAGGATTTCTAAATTACTTTATAAACTCAGCCCTTTCTCTACTCTATCACTTCATCCTGATTTCAGAATTGGGAGTGAAGGATTAATGTAGGTTTAATTTAAAAGGATAACATGAGGGACTTCCCTGGTGTCCCTGGGACTTCCCAGCGGCTAAGACTACATGCACACTCCCAATGCGGGGGGCCCGATACAGCGCAACTAAGAGTCCACATGCCTCAACGAAGATCAAAGATCCTACATGCCCCAACTCAGATCTAGCTCAGCCAAAAAAATAAATAAAATATTAAAAAAATAAAAAAGATAATATGAGAATTAGATTCACGGCAGCTGGAATGGACACAGTAGCAAACTCAGAGTTCTCAACCCAGTTCTGACATACCGGCTCCAACACTGGAAATCCTAGTGTTGAACTTCACTGGGCAGTGTTTGTTCTATCACACAGACACTGTGAAGGATGCATGGCTTTCTAGTGCCAGCCTGCCCCATAATGCTGGAGAGGCTGCACTTCTTAAAAACAGATTTATGGACCTCTCCTAGAGATTCTGATTTAGGAGGTCTGGGATAGGACCTGAAGGTGTATTTTGAGAAGCAGTAGGTTGAGAATTTCCACGACTTCTTTGGGCTCAGGATAGGATTCTGACTCTGTCTCCTGGATGTCCCGGAAGCTCCTTACCTGAACCCTGGGATCATCTTGGCAAAGCCGATGACCTTTTGGATGCTGTAACTGACCAGGTCAGCCAGGTGGGGCAGCATGGAGAGCTGGGACAGGTCCAGGGTCACAGAAGGGTCATCGGAGTCTTCTTCATTCAGATCCAGGTTAGAGAAGCTGGTTGGCTCCGTTGTGTCTGGGGAAGGAAGAGGGAAGAAAAGGAATTACTTGAGCCAGGTTTCCTCCTGTGAGGCCCTCCTGTTCTCTGGTCAGCAGCGCCAGTTGGGAATTTGGCATGACTGCCTCTCTCCAAAGTCACTTCCACCCATGCCTCCCCCTGGGGTTCCCCACGTCTTTCTTCAACAGAGTGAACAAAGAGCAGAGACATTCTGAGATATGAGACTTCTTTAAGAGTGATTTTACATGTCATTCCTAATGATCTCGAGTCAAAGATGAATTTGGAACCAATAAATTTGTGGAAAACAATGTTCAGCCTCACTAGTGATCAAAGAACAGCCAAGAAGAACATTCACTTTTCACCTCTAAGCTAGAAGCAAATATGTTTAAAGGTTGACACCAGTATTTGTAAAGATGCAGGAAATTAGGCAATCCTTGTGCACTGTTGGGGTGCTAAAGGAGGCACACATTTGTGCAACTAATCTAGAACGCAATTTGACCACGAGGGTCAAAAACCTACAGCACTCTGTGACCAGTAATCCTATGTCCGTGAATTCAGCATAAGGAAAAATTCAGAATGAGTGCAAATATTTAGCCACAAGCACACTGCTATCTTAATCAAGAGCTGGGGGGAAAATCTGGATATCCAGTGATAGGGGGATTAGATGTGTTATTGTACATTATATCCCAGAATACTATGCAGCTTCAAAAATGATCTTCTAGGTAAGTACTGAATGACATGAAAATATGACATAATATAGGCGTTAGTGGCAAATGCATACCCCGCCTGGGTAACCTGCCTGCCAATGCAGGAGACATAAAGAGATGCTGGTTTGATCCCTGGATCAGGAGAATCCCCTGGAGGAGGGCATGGTGACCTACCCCAGTATTCTTGCCTGGAGAATCCCATGGACAGAGGAGCCTGGTGGACTATATAGTCCATAGGGTTGCAAAGAGTCGGACACGACTGAGGACACACACACGCACACACACACATGCCAAACATACCATGGGGGTAGGTGAGCACCTCAGATTAATTAAGGGGAAATCAAAACTTCTAAATAATATAAAGCTGGTATTAAAAGTTGAAGTACAAGATGAACCTATTTGCAAGGCAAGAACAGAGACACAGACATAAAGAACGGTCATGGGGACAGAGAGCTGGTATGGAGAGGGTGGGAGGAACTGGGAGATTAGGATTACCATATATACACTACCACATATAAACAGATAGCTAGCGGGAACCTGCTGTATAGCACAGTGAGCTCATCTCAGTGCTCTGTGATAACCGAAAGGGGTAGAATGGGCTTGGGTGGGAGGGAGGTCCCGGAGGGAGGGGCTGTGTGTACGTGTTTAGCTGATCCACTCTGCTGTTCAGCAGAAACTGTACAGCATTGTGCAGTTGCTTTACAACATTGTAAAGCAATTATGCCCCCCAAAAAGTTGAAGTACAAACCAGTGTATAACATACAGATTGACCTTCATTGATAAAAATGATTATACCATAAAGTAAAAATAGTAGGAAGGTGGACAGAGGACATTAACACAGGAGAGGGGTTGCTACCAGGTTAACTACAGGGTGAGGGGCTCAGGGGTCAGCTGTCTGCGCAGTGGTCACAGCAGATGGGTAGACACATGACGTGCTCCGCTGTTATCTCTGTCTAGTTGGCACAGAGGCCCCTCCCGCCTATTCTGGATCTGGGCACAGATCCACCAGTGGGTCTGGAAGCACCACGTCTGAGGGTTCCAGCTCCCCAGAGGGGAGGGAGCTTTTCCATCCCTGCCCTCCTATCCAGCAGAGGGCAGCTGGATTGGTTGAGAGGTGCAAGGATGAAGACAAGGGCGGTGGGGGGGGGTGAGGCAGGAAGATGCAGAGGAAGGCAGAGAAGGACCATAAGAAAGCAAGGATGAGTTGCAAGGGACAGGTCCTCAAGGACCTTAGTGGAAGGTGGCTTGAGCGGAAGGTGGGCTTCCATGCTGAATTTCACCTTCCAAAGGCTCAGGCTCTGATGACTAGTTAACAACTCTCTTTGCTATATTTAAACGTTGCTAAGAGAGTACACTCCAGTACTGTTGCCTAGAAAATCCCATGGATGGAGGAGCCTGGTAGGCTGCAGTCCGTGGGGTTGCTAAGGTTTGGACACGACTGAGTGACTTCCCTTTCACTTTTCACTTTCACACATTGGAGAAGGAAATGGCAACCCACTCCAGTGTTCTTGCCTGGAGAATCCCAGGGATGGGGAAGCCTGGTGGGCTTCCGTCTATGGGGTCACACAGAGTCGGACACGACTGAAGTGACTTAGCAGCAGCAGCAGCAGCAAGACAGTACACCTTAAATGTTATCATGGGGAATGGGGAAACTTTTTGTAACTCTTTGAGGTTAACTAACTTACTGTGGCAATCATTTCCCAATATATACATATATCAAATCATCATGTTATACACCTTAAATGTATACAATGCTGTATGTCAATTGCATGCGTGCACGCTAAGTTGCTTCAGTTGTGTCCGACTCTTTGCAACCGCATGGACTGTAGTCTGCCAGGCTCCTCCTCTGTCCAAGGGGATCCTCCAGGCAAAAATACTGGATTGGGATGCCAGGCCCTCCTCCAGGAGATCTTCCTGACCCAGGGATCGACCCCACATCTCTTGCATTTCCTGCACTGGCAGGTGGATTCTTTACCACTAGTGCCATCTTATATTTTTATAAAGTTGGAAAAAACAAAAACCAAACCAACAAACAACCCACCTGGCAGCAAGGGCCCAGGCTCAAAGGACCACTGAAAGGAATCAGGTCACTCCCAGGAAGGGAGCCCGGGGTAGAACTGGCTTAGAGGCAAGAACAGAGGCTCTGCAGGCAACAGCTTGGCCTCTTCCTCAGAGTCCTCAGCACAGGCCCTTGGGCGAGTTACACCTCTTCTCTAAAAAGGGGCTGTTCTGGGTGGCCGCACAGTAGTAAGTGCTGTCCTTCTGGCTGCAGCCAAGGGTGGGTGGGCTGGGAAAGCTCTAGGGCCTTGGGGAGGGAGTGTGCTGTCCCTCTCACCTGGAGAAGAGGTATAGTGATCCGAAAAGGAGGAGGACGAGTTTCCGGAGAAGCTGGGCGTGAGTATCGACCTGGAAGGATGGTTCCCCTCGTCCTCACCCTTGCGAACTGGAGGCTGCAAGGGAAAGGAGGAGTGTCAGAAGCCCACACTGGAGGTCACCTTCCTCCCGCAGCCCTGACCTTTTGCTTACAGGAGGGGCGGTCCTCCCCAGGGTCAGAGGGCAGGGCAGCTTCCAGCCCTCCCCAGGAGCTGTGCCCACGTCCCCTTGCCCTCCAGCCCACATACCCGGAACTGGCTGAAGTCGGAGTAGGTGTTGTCGTAGGTCTTGTGGTGGGCGTCCAGCAGGGTGGTGATGATGCGCTGCTGCTCCTCCGACAGCTTCGGCCGCAGGCTGTCCTTCAAGGCCTCCTCCTCCTTCCGCTTGAGGATCATCTCCCGCTTCCGCTGCACCTCTTCATCAGTCAGGATGACTGCCGGGGGGCGGAAGGGGGTGTCAGGAGGGCGGGGCCTGCAGCGCCTCCAAGGAACGTTCCTCCAGGTGTAAAGGCCCCAGATGGGAGGGGCTGTGCCCTGACACTCGGAGCTCACCAGGCCATCCTGCCACGGGGACCCAAAGCCCATAATACGGATGGAAGAGTTGGGTGCTGTATGTTGAAAAGGCAGGAGCATGAGAGAGGAGGAAACAGGATTTGGGAGGTAGGATGCTTGGCCATCATTAAGGAGACTGGGATCCCAAGAACAAGATGTCTGACTCTGAACAGATTGAACTCTCCAGGCTTCTGTTTGCTCATTTCTAAAGTGAGGAGTTTGGACCATAGGATCTCTCCCAAGACCCTTTTTTGTTCCTTCTTCCAGGAAGCATGTGGTGTGGGGATCCTATCTCAAAGGACCAACTGCTTTGAGACCTGAATGCAGCCCAGCACAGAGCAGATGCTCACTCAGGGGGAGGGAGGGTGCAGGTCCCACCGTCAGAAGCTAGGAGATGCTGAGAAGACCCTTCTATGTGGTGGTCCCCACATAACTTTCCAGGCATGTGATCTATTCTGACCAATGGAGAAAGACTTTGCCTCTTAGGTTTCCTGCAAAACAACCCCTCCTTCAGTCCTTCCAGTCTTGAAATTTCTGCTCAAGGAAGTTTTCCAGTCCTTCAGAAGTCCCTGAGGATAGACAGCAGCTCACAGCTCCATCCGGGAAGCTATCTCCTGTGGCTAGCCAGGGTGTCTGACTGCAGGGGCTCCAAGTCTCGCTGTGCTGGGCGACTGTTGGGAGGGTGGGGCTGGGAGCAGGCCCGGCACACAGACCTCCCAGCCGGGGCTTGCAGAGCGCTGACGGCGGGAGTGGGCACTGGGGCCCGCGGCCTGTAGCTGCTTGCTCTGAGCTAGTCTTGCCAGGGCATCTGCCCACAGAACCGAGCGTTTCACAAGAGCAGGAAAAAGAACTAGAATGCCAGAGTGGATGGCTTCTGGGCTTCAGGAAAGGCCCATGGGCCTTGGCCTCTTGGGTGGGGGTAGGATGAGAGCAGTGGTGGTGGGGAAGGAGAGCCTGTGGGGGCTGTGAGTGGGCAGGGCAGGAAAGGGAAGCTGGTGGCGGAAGATGGCGCCCTCTCTCCAGAGCTGAGGTAAATTGTACCTAGGGGAAGACTGGGCGGAGGCCGTGCCCAGGTTACTGACTCAGCTCCCGAAGAGCTGCTGCCCTCCTCCCACAGAGGCTGTCAGTTCAGACCCCAAGAGATACATCCAGATGGGAGCGGGGGAGCAGGGAGCGCCCCACTCAAGGCAGGGTGTGAGACGCTAGCCTGGGGAGGCCAAGCTTAGGGACCGAGTCCTTCCCGTTCACCTGAAGGGCAGGGGCAGGACGCGAGGAGGCTGGGGTTGGGGGGACGGCTCTGGCTGCCCATGAGGGTGCTTTTCAGCCCCATGGGGCTCTCCTAACCCCCTGGGATTCTATGACATCACTGTCCTGCTCAGAAACTTCTTCTGACTCCTTCCCACTTACCATGCCCCATCTGAAGCCAAGATTCTTTGTGATTTCCCTTCTTCCTAAATTTCCAGCCTCATTGCCGGGGTCTTGACACAGCAGCTGGTCTAGTCGCCCTGGGATTGCTGGCCTGTGAACATGACCTGCTCACTCCTGCCATGGCATTTCCCATGTGCTGGATGCCTGTCCAGCTGGGTCTTCTCTCCCCAGTAGCCACGCAAATTTTAGCATTCAGCACCCAGCTCACACCCTCTCCTGAATTGCCCTGATCGGCAAGGAGCAGTTTTTCCCACACACGCTGGCACCTGATTTTTTTTCACTCTGTCACACTTGTTGTTATAGGTTCCAATAAATACTTGCAATAGAGAGAGCCCAAGTTCAGGGTCTTCTTCACTGGAACTGCAGGGTATCTAAGGATGGGGGCTGCATCTTACAATGCCTGTATCTCCCGTGCCAAGCCTAGCCCAGTGGGGCATCCTCAGTGGTCTGATGCACTGGAAACCCAACATATCAACACTGACTGTACCTACCGCGTGCCGGTAGTCCTCCTGGCTCTGGACGTGCATCAGTGATGCCCATCCCCTACAATTTCAGAATGGCACACTCCACCTGCCAGTCCACCACATCACTGAGCAAAGTTTATGTTTTCAAATACTTGTGACAAGTATTTTCAAGACAGAACCCCTTGTAACGGAGCACCTGTAACATCATGTAACCTTTGCTTGATGATTCAGAGGCATCGTGATGAATAATTATTGGACTTTGCAGGAACAAGGTTATGACCTCAGAACCATATGGGTCTGTTTTCCTGCACTGTGTGACTCAGCCTGCTATGATTTTGAGTTCCTGTGTTACTCTTTCAACCAGTCTGTCCCGTTGTCTTAAGCTATGTGTTATCTCTTTTTACTGGAGTGTACCTTTATCCTCCTTAAGAGTTACTTCTAATCTGCTGGGAGCCAGAAACTCTGGTGATCAAGCTGTATGTCATAAAAAATACCATTAATAAATACATTGTTAATAAAAATAAAGTTTTTTTTTTATGTACAAAGCACTATTCCAAGTACTTCTTACATATTAACTCACATTATTTGGTCCTTATAATAACCCTTAAGGCAGATGCTGTTCTCATTTTACAGGTGAGGGGACCTGAGAATCAGGGAGGCTACCAAGCTTGCTCAAAGTCACAGAGCAAACAAGTGGTAGAGCTGGTATCGGGTCTGAGCAGTCTGGTTCTAGAGTCCAAGATCCTAACCACTACTCCATACTGCCTATGACTATAATCGGCTATGAATGCTCAGCTGGACCCTGGTTTTCAGCTGTGGAGTCATGACACATGAGGTGTTCTGATCCACCTGAATAGTGTGAGAAAATAATGATTAAATAAAGTAGCGAAGCTTGTAAGTGATTTACTTTAAAAGGATAATGTTAAGAGATTTGAGGTTAACCTTATGGCATTTCTCCTCTCCATCATTTCTAGCAAACAGCAACCATCACCCTGTTTGCAGTATTAGAGGAAGAAACACTAAGATCTGCTGGTTTCAGATGAAGGCTGCCAATCCATGGACCTCCTTGCAGGCAACACTGGCAGGGGACTAGATAAGCTGTAAGCCTTTCACATATGCAGATATTGTTGTGACTTATAAAATAATTCATTTGCTTAAAGGGGTTGTTAATTTCATAGAATGCTCAAAAAATCATTTTCTCAATAAACTGCTACTAAAAATACCATTACTGTCATGTAGGAGAACACTTTTTTGTTGTTTGTTTTGTATGTTTTTTCAGCTCAAGCAGTAGAAATTTATTTTTCGCTGCTGCTACTGCTAAGTCGCTTCAGTCATGTCCGACTCTGTGCGACCCCAGAGACGGCAGCCCACCAGGCTCCACCATCCCTGGGATTCTCCAGGCAAGAACACTGGAGTGGGTTGCCATTTCCTTATCCAATGTGTGAAAGTGAAAAGTGAAAGTGAAAAGTGAAAATGAAGTCGCTCAGTCGTGTCCGACTAGTAGCAACCCCATGGACTGCAGCCCACCAGGCTCCTCTGTCCATGCAATTTTCTAGGCAAGAGTACTGGAGTGGCTAGGGGGCACATTTTGAAGTTAAAAGCCCATTGATGGGTTTGTCAATGAATAAAGGGGATGAGCTGTGTATATGGACTTTGTGAAATCCATATGGCTGCTTAGTAACTTCTCAGTTCCTTGCTGACTCGGTAAAGGGCTTTGCTCAAGTTAACCCCGTGCAAGATGTTCCCTATTCCATGAAGTCTATGATTGAGTTAGGGAGTCAAGATTTGAAAGCACAAGCATCTTAAAAGCATTTCAAGTCGCCAAAGGTGGCCTAAGGACAACACTAGGTAAACAGACAAAATTTTTCCAAATGAATGACATTGACAACATCAGATGCGGGTGATCTTCTTGATCTGTAAATCAGGAGGAGATGCAGAGATGCAAAGAAGCACAATGGGAAGCTAATATTCAATCATTCAACACATGTTTATGGAGCATCTACTGTCAAGGGCTGTGCTTATGATGGGCAGAAAAGATGTCTGTGTATAAAAACATTAAACAAGTTCACATGTGCAGGCCAGGCCTCCAAGAGGCCAGAACTCAGCTAGGAAATGTCTTGGGCTCCAAGGACATCAAGCCAACCTGGACTTGAAGAGACAGAGTCTTTAGTGAGAACAAATTCTCTTCAGTCCATCCCTTAGGGCCCCAGGCAGTGCCTGGAAATGCAGAGTGGAGGAGCTCTGGCCCGCTGAGGAGGGTAGGGGAGAAGGGAAAGGGGGACCGATCAGTTATGCTGGGGTGGAGCCCACAGGCCTGGCCTTTGGAAGCACACAGACCTAGATTATTAGCTTTGGAGGCATGATATTTTAATGTCTCTGAGATTGCTCATCTATTACAAAAAATAAAAATAAAAACAGAAGTATTTACATATTCAGGGATTGTTGTCAAATTTTAAGAAGAAGGTGCTAGTGCCTGACACTCATAGAGTAAGTGGCCAACACATGTTTGTTCCCACGTGCTTCCCCAGCCCCTTTCCATGCCTTCGGTAGGGACAAGCCACCTGCTCATCCCCACCAGAAAGGAGCCTGGGTTTCCAGCTTCCTTCAAAGGGAGCCCTGGGGTGTGCTGTGGTTTTACTAATGTTGACGCTCAGTTGTCTCCAGGAGGCTAGGCTTTGGGGATGACAGCCAGGCCGGATGGTCAATAAGCAGATAGCCTAGGGATCGATTGGAGCTGGAGAGTTCCAGGCCAGACATATTGACAGGCCTCCCAAAGTTTGGCTAAACAGAGGCAGGAAATAGAGCTCTTCCTGGAGGATCTTCCTTTTGGGGCAGTGGAAAGAATAAGTTCAGTGTTGCCCCAACATTTCCATCTTACCCAGAGCTCTGGGGCCTAGACCCCAAGAGCTCAGCACTACCAGCCCATCCTGAGCTCAGCACAGCTCCTTGCATTAGAATGGCGAGAGGGGTGTGCACCAGGCTGCCCTGAGCATAGAGCAGCGGGCTCTGTCACAGGGACTGAAGCTGAGTGGGGGTGGGTGGCGGAGGCACAAAGCTGATTGGAGGCTGGGGGTGAGCGTCCATTTCTGGGTTGCTGGACCCCCTACCATGTGGCATTCCTGGGGCCGGGGCACCCTGGAACACTCAGGGCCTGCTCATCAGGGTGGACGCGGTGCTGTCCACCGGGACCAGGAGGGATCTAGGAGGGGACAAGGAGTTGGGTTCTAGTCCCAACTTGCTTTCTGACCCCAACCCTGGTGCTTTTGCTTTTCTGGGTTTCAGATGATTTCTAAGTGTGCTTCCTGTTCTAAGCTGATGAACATCTCTTTTCTCCCAGGATACCAGGAGAGGCACCTCTGGGACATCACTGAGGCTGGCCCTGACCAGAACTCCTGTGGTAGTGCCTTACTGGATCCCAGGTATAAGTCTGGGCCATTCTTGGCTGGCTGGGGCCTTGGGATCATGGCTGTCTGCCCTGTGGGGGCCGTGTGCTCAGAGTGAGCAGGGGCTTCACGTTCTACATCCTGTGTCCAGCCCAGCACCTTGAACAGAGCAGGCTGCACTGAACCGGCATGGGAGAAGCCCCATGAGGCACTCAGGCCTTGAGCCTCCACGGTTCCAGGATAAACAGGAGAGGGGTGGGGCAGGGGACCAGGCAAGGAGTGATCCGCCTGCCCAGGCCTGCCTGCTCCTGTGGGGGTGAGGAGGAACGACAGCTTGGAAACTTCTTTCAGCACTGCCAGTGTTGACTGGGGAGCTGGGATCAAGAGAGGGGCCATGGCCCACCAGAAGGGAGCCTGTCAAGGCCTGAGGAGGCTTCTGTTTTCCCCAAAACAAAGCATTTTTTTCTCGCCAAGGAAGAAATTTCCCATCCCCTCAGCCCTGTCCTGTGGCTTTTCCCTTGTTCAAGACACATCTCCCTTGTACCTGGCCTCCCTGCTACCCCGCACCCACCCACCTACCCACACCCAGAATGGGCCCCATAGCCAAGATGACCTCCAGGTCTGGATGCATCTGAGTGCCTCTCTAGAGCCTCCTCAGCCCACAGCTCAGCAGGACACCCACATGATCACAGATCCTGGAGCGGATCAGGGTACACAGACAGGGGTGAGCCAAGGGACAGGGCGGGGCAGAGTGTGCAGAGGGTACCCATGCCCAGGGCAGCCCAGTGCCCTTACTTCCAGTCCATGAAGGGCCTGGCCAGCACTTCTCCAGGTCTATTGGATTCAACGGCGTCTCTGAATACCAAGTAACTCGTACTAGAGCTCAGATGCAAACTCCAGGAGTTGTTTTTAACAGTGAATCAGAATATGTCAACCTGCCCCATTGGTCCTCTCCTGCAACCCCAGAGCTAGACAGGAAGTCCTAAAAGATTGCGCCTCCTTCTTCATCTGGATCTAGAGGGTCCTGCTAGAGTTTGGTGCTTCCCCTTGCAGGATCTTTCCACCTAGCCCTGGGTACATGCTAAGTTGCTTCAGTTGTGTCCGACTCTTTGCCACCCTGTGGCCTACCAGGCCTCTCTGTCCATGGGATTCTCCAGGCACGAATACTGGAGTGGGTTGCCGTGCTCTCCTCCAGGGGATCCTCCCAACAAAGGGATTGAACCCACATCTCTTACATCTACCAGCACTGGCAGGTGGGTTCTTTACCACTAGCGCCACCTGGGAAACACTAGCCCTGGGTACCAGCCCTCAGAGTTGCTCACTGGGCCAGACTGACTGGAAGGCTAGGGTGGGGCAGAACCCCCACGACAACCAGGCTCTGAATATTTCTTCTCCCCATCACTCCTCCCTCTTCCCACCCACAGCAGCCCTCTCCCCCAAAGCCCAAAGAACCCTGGGGTCCTTGAGCCTCATCCTTTCCCCGAAGGTCTTAAGAAAAGGTTGCTGTGAGAACAGCGATGAAGTCTCAGAGGAAGATTAACCTGAGGGTGGGGACTCATGAAGGTAGTGCCCTGTCTGTCCCTCCTCACAGGCCTCGCACCCGAGAGGCCCTTTCCAGGCCTCTGGGACACACACACAGATCCCAGAAAGGTTCACAGGGCCCCTTGGACCTTGGAATTCCAGCCACCCTGCCTCAGGCGGCGGGTCCCACTCACGCAGCAACTGCAACTCGGGGCCCCAAATCACGGCAGCTACAGACGAACAGCAAGCGGATCTCTCTGGCCAAACGCACAGAAGGCGGCCGCCTCCCCTGACCCCGCCCCAGAAACTCACATTCCTTCATCATGCCGATGTCAATGCAGCGCTTGAGCCGGCAGGCCTGGCAGTGGCGGCGGTTGTCCTTGGTGATGCGGCAGTCTCCATTGAAGGGACAGGTGAACAGCGCCTTCCGCTTCATGCTCCGCCTGCCGAGAGAGAGCAGGGACCCTCCGCTGGGTCACCCACCTCCCAGCCCCTCAGCCCTGCCTGCGTGAGAGAGGCTGTGACCGTGAGACCTGCTGGCCAGGCCCCTGGCTCCAAGACTCCCAGGGAGAATGGGGGCCCAGCCAAGCCCCAGGCCCCTCTCAGCGGCCACCCCTGCCCAACCCTCTGACTTGCTGTGTGTGCCCGTGTGCCCTCCTTCTGTTCACTGCTGATTCTTCCCCCAGCCTTGCTTTTCCTTACCTTTAAAGTTCTCTACTCCTCCTCCTCTTTTTTATTACACAGGATATAGGAGTGAATTAACCTAACAATTTTTTAAAAAATAAATACTGAAATCTGCAGAGCAGCTTTCACTGCCTTTAGCTGTGTGTGTGTGTGTGTGTGTGTGAATGCAAGCCCAAAGGTTCATTTTCCTAATTCTGGCTTTCTCCCCTGCTGCCAGCTACAGCACATGGGACTTTCACGAGGCTGCATAGAGGACATCTTCCTAGAGGTTCCTCTTATAGTGAAGCAATTTAGCAAAGAATAAAGGCTCCCAAGTTGGGATCTTAGGAGTGTGAAAGTGTTAGTCGCTCAGTCGTGTCTAACACTTTGCGACCCCATGGAACTGTGTAGCCCATCAGACTCCTCTGTCCATGGGATTCTTCAGACAAGAATACTGGAGTGGGTAGCCATTCTCTTCTCCAGGGACTCTTCCCGACCCAGGCATCGAACCCGAGTCTCCCACATTGCAGGCTGATTCTTTACTGTCTGAGTCACCTGGGAATGCCAGGAATACTGGAGTGGGTAGCCATTCCCTTCTCCAGGGGATCTTTCCAGCCCAGAGATGGAACCTGGGTCTCCCGCATTACGGGCCAATTCTTTACCGTCTGAGCCACCAGGGAAGGCCTTAGGAATGTGAGTTCTTAGCTTCTTGGATACTGTTTCATCCCCAGAAACTCAAGGAGCTTGATGAAGCTGAGCCCACAGGCAGAAGGCTCCAGGCAGCTGGCCCTTGAGAACAGCTCAAGGCAAAGGACACCCACTCACCTGGGAAGCAGCTGCTGTTGGCTTTGGACCTCAGCCCCTGGTACCCTCCCATCACAGCCCTCATACCCAAGGGGCCACCAGCAGACTGGGCAATACGGGGAGGTGGGGGTATTGGCTCTTTGGTGGTTTACTCCCAGCCAGCCCCTGTGGTGACCCCCAGGGAAAGACTGTACCCCAAGATCTTGCCTGTGGAAAGAGAAAGCCTTTCTCCTTGTGCCTCCATACATTTACCACAGTTTCCCAGAGGAACAGAGCATGGAAGCACCTCAGTTAGCCTGAAATGAGACGCATCTGTGTGTTCCGGGGCCCGATCCCCCTTCACTCCTTTCTCTCTCTCACCCTGAGGTGTCACCTGTTACCATAAACGCTCAGGCCCCAGAATGCCCATGATTCTCTAAACCTACTTAAGGACCAGAAGTTTCTAATTAGAGCAAACTCTCATTTCCTTTTTTTTTTAAACAGCTGGGCATTTTGCCTGGGGTGGGTCGCTGAGAGGCAGCTGAGAGGCTGCCCTGTCCTCCCACCCACTGTCTTGTCTGGCTTACTTCACCCTGTTCTTTTTCGAGAGCCATGGGCACCAAAAAGAACACGCATCATGGTACCTCGAGACATGTGAGCCGAAGCCTCTCAGAGCCCTGCACTGGGGGCCGAGAGCTTCTCAAGGCCCCAGAGGGAGGGGGCCCCAGTGTCCTGTCGAGGCCTCTCCTTCCTTAAGCTCTGCGGGCCCCACCTCTGACCCTCCTTGGTGACACTTCCCTCAACTGCAAATTTGCTAGAGTTTGAAACGTCATCCTTTTCCTTTCATCTTTCTCATGCTGCAAAGCGGAGGCCTCACCCGGGAGAGCTGGAGACAGCCGCTCAGCCCGACTTTGCCCGACAGCAGGAGTAGACTCGGAAGAGGCCGGGGTAGGACTCCACAGCGTGCAGAACTGGGTTAAAAGATGCTGGGGCGGGGGCCCGTCTCCTTGTGTTCAACGGTGTACTCAGAGTATGAAGCCCAAGAGAACTGAGATAGAAAGAGAAGGAGGAAGAGGCCCGAGACGACGACAAGGAGGGAGACGGGGAGAGACAGGAGGAGGTCGGGGGCGAGAAGAAAGGAGCGGGAGAGCAAGGGAGGGAGAAAGATGTGGCCAAGCACATGGCCTCACAGCAGGGCTCAGACCAGGGCAAGAACGCAGCCTGTGCTTCTCACCCTTTGCCACCCCTTGTCCTGGAACCCGCCAGCCTTGAACTATGCCTCCACATTGATTGAGCAAAGCAGAAAGCAGCCTATGAATGCATGGAGCTCTAAAATTATTATTATGAAAACATGCAGTGACCAGCCCTCCCTCAGCTCCTCTACAGACAGAATCAGAGGCAAGGAGCTGGATAGTGGCTGGGGAGACAGAGGCTGTGCGTCGTGAAGAACATCATCACACTCTGGGCTGTGGGGCTCGGCATCCGGGGCAGGGGGTGGGGGCAGAAACCTCCCTCACCAACTCCAACAGCAGACCCAGGCCCTTCCCGGGGCCTGGGTTCTGCAGCCAGCCCTTCAGGCATGTCGGCTGTTTGCCAGGACCGTTTGCCTGGGCTCCAAAGACTAGCTCGTCCCACTCTGCCGCCTTCTAAGGGCACTTGCACACATGTGGCTGTCATCTGGTCTCTGCCCATGAGGAGTCAGGGCAGCCAGACTGGCCAGCTCTGGCTCTGCGCTTTGTCCTCAAGATCCAGACCCCGCCCTGCCTTCCTCCCAAAGCTAATTGCCTGTGAGTTGGTTTGGTTTTGAGAAACAAGAGCCTCAGGTTTCCATGGGAGCCCATTTCCTCAGCAGCACTCTCAGCCTCATCCTCTGGGTGGTTGGCAATTACACCCCAGCTCAGGAAAGGGGGGCAGTGGTGGTGCAACCAGGCTAAATATAGACGCAATTTCTAGAAAGCCAGGGTGAGAGAGGACATTGACCGATTCTTCTGCCAGAGACCAGTTCACCAAAGCATGAGACAGGCAGCTCACAAAAGCATCAGGCGCGTGGGCCAGGGTCTCAGGCCTGGGACGGGAGGGTCTTTCTTTTTTATTTTTATTTTTTGGGAGGGTCCTTCTTGAGTAGTTGATCCGTGCCAGCAGAGACACAACTTGTAATCCCCAAGACCGGGGCCAAGTGCTAGCTCTGAGCTGTGTCTCTACTGCAGCTCCAGTGTCAGAGAAATTCCAGAGCCTGGTCCAGGTGCAGGCACCTGCTAGAGCTCCTGATATCAAAGGTCTGTGTGGTCTGATAGTGAGATCTACGGGGCTCACTGTGTGTGGTGACCACCAGGGCTTCTCAGCAGGTGAGTTAAAAAAGAAAAGCCAAGTTTAAGGAAAGGAAGGTTGATGGTAAGGAGCACAGGCCTCTTTTTTGGAGAGCAATTCAGCAAGACAGGTATATATTGCCACATGGCAGTTTTGGTTCCAGACCACCGTGATAAAGCCAATATAGCAATAAAGTGAGTCACACAAATGTCTGGTTTCCAAGTGCGTGTAAAAGTTATGTTTATGCTGTATTGTGCTCTGTTAAGTATGCAATTGCACTCCATCTATAAAAACAATGTATACACCTTAATTAAAAAATATTTTCTCACTAAGAACTATTAGTTATCATTTGACAGTGCAGAATTGCCGCAAGCCTTCAATTGTAAAAAACACAACATTTGTAAAGTGCAATAAAGCAAAACACAATAAAACAAGATCTGCCTGTGTCTACCAGTATGTAAAGTGCATGGAGGCTTTATTCACACAGTAAAGCCATTTCCAGGAGTTCATCCTGGAAATGGGTAGACCAGTCTCATGTAGGGACCTGAGAACTGGATTGGGAAGATTTATTTTTCACTTATGTCCCATTTTGAACTGTCTACATCTTAAAAAAAAGACAAAACATTCACAGGAGTTATCCATAGGACCAAATACAGCAACAAGTAAACACCACCCTTTATAACTATTTAAAAAATTTAAATGAAACGCAGGCTTTGGTTACATGGATCTGTTTGGGATTAAATGCTAACCCACAACCTTGGGCAAGTCACTTAATCTCCTCATGTCTCAGTTTCCACGTCTGTAAAATGGAGACAATCTTACAGAGGCGGTGTTGTAAGGATTAAGTGAAGGAAGCGGGACCTTTACTGCCCCTTTAGTGCTCAAGCACTAAATAAAGGGAAGGGAGAGGGACTGGCAGGCAGGGGCAGTGGGAGGGGTCCTGACTGGTGGCTGAAGACAGCAGCATGGAACCTTCCCATAAGAATCCGAGACCCTGGGAGCAGTCAGCGTGTCTGCACTTACCCTCAGCATGCCTGGTGTGGGGTTCTACAGGTAGAGAGGCTCGAAACATTTCGTCGCTTCATATGTTGTTGCTTCTGATGTCTAGACCCACAGCCCTCTGTGACTTACAGTGACCAATGCCCAGTTTCTCTGAGTGCCAATCAGGTCCCACAGCGTTCTTGACAGACATGAAAGTCTCTAGAGCTCCCTGGACAAGCCCTTACTTTCTCATATCTGATTTTAACTCCTGTTTGGGGACCTTTAACCAGAGACCCTTGCTGACATATCACAGTTACATATGTTCCAGGTCCTATAATAGAGGATAGGAGAGGACTATCTGTTCTTAGAAACTGCAAAGGAACAGTGATAAAAAGCACCATTTATCAAGCACCTTCTCTTCCAGCACTTTACATATTCTCTCTGATGCTCTCAGCAGCCTAGTGGGATAGGCATCCTCCCACTTTTACAGGTGCTACAAAAAGGCAATGGAAAGTTAAATAATTTGTTTAATGTCACACAGCTAAAAAGTGTGAAAACTGACATTAGAATCAAGATTGGTTGGATTCCAAAGCCTCTGGGATTCTTATGTAATATGGTCTTTAACATGAATCTGCTGCTGCTGCTGCTGCTAAGTCGCTTCAGTCGTGTCCGACTCAGTGCGACCCCATAGACGGCAGCCCACCAGGCTCCGCCATCCCTGGGATTCTCCAGGCAAGAACACTGGAGTGGGTTGCCATTTCCTTCTCCAATGCGTGAAAGTGAAAATTGAAAGTGAAGTCTCTCAGTCGTGTCCGACTAGTAGCGACCCCATGGACTGCAGCCTACCAGGCTCCTCTGTCCATGGGATTTTCTAGGCAAGAGTACTGGAGTGGCTTGCCATTGCCTTCTCCGTAACATGAATGTACCATATCTCAATTCCAGCTGAAGCAGGTGTCAAAAGTCTGCCCCCCCAGAGCCCACAGGCAGGAAGCAGGTGCTGTTTGAAGGACTCATGTAGGACAGAGAAGGACAGAGGCAGGACCTGAGATGGGCAGGTTGGAAGTGGGGGTGACCTCTGCCCATGTTCCCCACGGGCACCTCTATTGCCGGGACACGGAGGGGATTCCCAAGGTGCGCTGAGAGGGAATTCACACCAGTGAGCCCTGAGGAGAGCTGGGCTCCTAAAGAAATAAAACTGACCAGAACTAAATGTATGACCTTCCTCATGTCCAGGGAGCTGCCTTTCTTGACACCTCCAGTGGCATTCCCTCTCCAAATATCTGGCTTCTCCACCCAAACTTCCAAATATCACTCTTGGCTGCTCTGAACACGACCCCCTTCATTCTCTTCCAGTCACATCCTCGAGCAGCTGCCAAGCTGACCTGGATGAAGTTCTCTCTAGCCACACTGCCCTCTTGGTGGCTGATTCACTGGTGCCCAAGGAGCACCCTGAGCGGCCACTCCTCGCCTCTCGAGTTACTCTACTGTCTTTAAGCACTTTGAGTCGCTGGACACCGGCCCCATTTCTCTGCCTCCCCTCAAGTTACAGCTCCTGCAAATGTCACTTGGGGAAACTTCCTGAGAGCCAGAACATTCCTCATGTTCCTTGATCCTCACCAGCCTACACTTCCCCGAACCCATCATTAATGAGGTCCCTGAGCACCCCAGGGCTCGCAAATAAGGAGGCATTGCTCCACATCGTCTTTGTCAGTTTGGCGCTTGCTGCACATGTCAGCTTCACGGTGTCCTGATGAGGAAGGCGACAATGTGGCAAATGGAGATCTGTTTCTCAGGCTTGCCTTCCAGGCAAGGATTTTAAACTTCACCATATTCTTCATTCTCTTCGTCAAAGGGGGTCTTTCTGATTTTCTTCTCATTCTTTACACCTTCCCTTATATTAGAATCTGGACAAAGCCATTTGTGACCAGAGATTCATCCACAGATCGTCACTCACTCTCTCTATATATATCTTTATCTATCTATCTGTATATTTATGCTTTACCGTAGATCTACACATTTCCCCCTGTGGCTCTTGCTTAGGATTTGGTTGTTAACATTGTTCAGTCACCTAGGTGTGTCCTACTCTTTGCAACCCCATGGACTGCAGCACACCAGGCCTCTCTGTCCCTCTCCATCTCCCAGAGTTTGCCCAAGTCCATGCCCATTGCCATAGGTGATGCCATCCAGCCATCTCATCCTCTGTCACCCTCTTCTCCTTCTGCCTCCAATCTTTCCCAGCATAAGGGGCTTTTCCAATGAATTGGCTTTTTGCATCAGG
Organism: Moschus berezovskii; assembly: GCF_049115385.1. Taxonomy (NCBI): domain Eukaryota; kingdom Metazoa; phylum Chordata; class Mammalia; order Artiodactyla; family Moschidae; genus Moschus; species Moschus berezovskii. Next base: position 36,646,287 of record NC_142465.1, on the reverse strand, counting down.
TTGCCAAAATATTGGAGCTTCAGCATCACTCTTTCCAATGAGTATTCAGAGTCTTCTCCAGGAACACAGTTTGAAAGCATCAATTCTTTGGAGCTCTGCCTTCTTTATGGTCCAGCTCTCAAAACCATCCATGACTACTGGAAAGACTATTGCCTTGACTATATGGATTTTTGTTGGTAAAGTGATGTCTTTGCCTTTTAACATATTAGGCTAACATATTACCAAGACATATAACCACCTGGAAGCCCATCCATGCCAACCTTTGGAAATAGCATCTTTCCCTGTGGATTGCATGTACTCCAGAGGAGCAGGAAGTAGAAACAACATGAAATGGCTTGCAGGAGTAACTGGCTGGCAATGGTCTCTAATTCTTGACCATAGGTCAATAGAACCAACCAACCCCCATAATCACACTTTGGTTTGATATGAGTCTCAGACTTGCTGAAATGACCACAACTCACTTCTAGAGGGATTTAGTTTGATTTAGAAGTCAATCAAACACTAAATAGTCAAATGGGCTTATACCCCAGGGGTTACAATATAGTCAGTGGCTCAATGCTTTTTCCTTGAGAACTGCTCTTGCAGGGCTGAGAGAGCTTCTGGAGAGTAAGGACTTGTGCTCTCTTTGTGTTCTCAAGGATGCAGTACCCAACACAGAGAAGGACCTCCTTCTGACAGAGGCCTTCCTACCCAGGATGAGGATTCTGCAGACAGATACAACTGGAATTCCCAAACAGCTATTTGAAATAGACTAAAGTGGAAGATTATCAAATAGTTTACGGATGAAGCAAAGGAGGAGAAGTATGTAGAGGGGAGAGAGGAGGAGAAATTACAAACAGTCTATTCTTGTTATTTGTGGTAGTTACATTCATAAAGCCACCATGAATGCTGAATCAGCAAATATTGAATCATCGCTCCTAGGAGAATTTGGATTAGGTTCCTGTGAGCCTCTGGTCACAATCAATCCATCAGTAAATAATTTTGTTTCATGTGTGTCATCTGTTTAAACTCACTTCATTTAATACATATCGTTGATTCATTAACATTGAACTCACAGCCAACAGCTCTATCTAAACAAAGCTTGTCAAACATGTCTTTTCTCTGTAAGGCACTTTCCAGCTTTCATGTGCTTAGGAGAACTTGATAGAATTTCAGCACCGTGCTTGGGTGCCGTCTTACACAGTGACATCACTATCAAACAGTACAAAGATGCAAAAAGGATGGCACTAAATAAACCAAGGGAGGACACTGGTTCACAGCATGAGAGCTGGAACAGAAGGCAGAATGTCTGGCTCAGCCTTGGCTGGGAATGTGTGCAATGAGAGATGCAATTTTTCTCCACTCTGCACGTGTCCAGAAACACCAGTGCTGCAAGTATTGATCTGGGCACGACAAGTAAAGTTTACCAGGTCGTCAGATTTGTAGATGTGGACTCCACAAACAATGAGGATCAACTGTGCATATTTATAAAACAGAATTCAAGCCAAACAATGACAGAGATGTTGCCTTTTCAAAAAGTGCAGCCTGGGCTGTCATCAAGGCAGAGGCAGTAAAGTTATAAGGTAGACGGAGGACAGGGAAGCAAGATAAAAGCAGCTTGCTGACCGTAATGCCAGACCCTGCAGGAGGGAGTAGTGGCCATCAGTCAGCTCAGACTCTAAGGGGCCTAAGAAGGGTGGCTCAAGGCAATCAAACCCCAGGCCTGCCAGTTTCTGCCACAGAGGGCGGGTGAGTCAGGAGCCTGTCTTTATAGAGCCCAGGGGTCCCTGAGTTGTGGGGGGATCACCACACAAGTCCTGAGGCCTCTGATTCACGCTGCCCTCAGTGCCAGTTTAGGGAAATGGATTCCTTGTTCTGGACTTGATTCGCTCTTTCCTCTCTTTGATGGAAAGCCCTGCCATTAGCTTTATTTACCCCCAGCAAGACTGTTATATAGAAGTTCATTTTTGGCCACCTTCTTCCAGGCTCCATTCTGTTTCTCTCTCCAAAATATGCAAAATGCTAATTTCTCCTGGTTATGAATCCTACCCTATCATTCCTCACTTCTCTCTCCTCCCTCCCTGGCTCCAGATGGGAATAGCCTTTGTCCAGCTTTCCAAGACTTTTCCATACAATTTGCACTGGTAATGCTGGGCCTACATGAAAAAAGAAGAGGCTGCTCACAGAAAAACTAGCCCTGACCAAACCAGAATGCCTGTGTTTTCCTGCATACTCTGAGGTTAGCTTTCCAACTTTGATAAGCAAGTCATGGTGCACAGATCAAATATGGAGGTCCAACTAGGGATGTCATTTCCCTTGTTCCAGGGGATGGTTTGATCTGGATGGTGGCCGGAGGGGAGAGGGTGGGGGTGCGTGCTCTGAGGCCAAGTTCTTGGGCCTCCTGGAGGCCATGCCAGTCTCTTGGACTAGGAAGCTCTGATCATCAATGGTAGGAGGTTCACTCTGGAAGGACATGGGTGGGTGAGGGGGCTGTATGTCAAGGGGTAATGGAAGGATGGGGGTTCACATGAACTGCTTCCACCCAGGAAGCGGTTGGGCCAGAGGACAAGCTGGAGCTGAGGGCAGACGAGGAAGAAACAGACCCTGTTGCCCCGAGGGGCTGTGAGAACGGGAGTGTTTCTGGGCCTGTCGAGGAAGGAGACAGAACACGCAGGGTCTCTTTGCGGGAAACCCCGTTCCTCTCCCCCTACTCCTCGCCCCTGCAGGGACTCACCTGAAGAAGCCTTTGCAGCCTTCGCAGGTCATAGCGTTGAAATGGAAGCCGGTGGCTCGGTCCCCACACACCCCGCAGATCCGGGGCACGTTCCGGTCAAAGTCGCCGGGGTCAGGTAAGGAAGTGCTGGCCGCAGTCGCCTCCATGGCTGCAAGAACAGCAGGCGGGGGTGAGGCCGCTGGCAGCCCTTCTGCCGGGAGCTCAGCAAAGTCAGGCTGCTCCCCAGGGCCCAGGCCTCAGCGGGATCCTCAGCGCCCTCCCTTCGTGGCTCTGGGTACCACCAGCTCACTCCCCTGAGGCTGCCGGCCACGAGCAGACGCGGGTCTCCCCAGACAGGCTGGAGCACGTCTGCAGGGGGCGCTGTGGCGATGCTCATGGCGTGGCCTGGCGTCAGAGCCGGGAGGACCAGAGGCCGTGTCTGGGGCCTATGGGCAGGGTTCCTCTGGGTGAGGGGTCCCGCCTCTCAGGGTCCCACTGTCCTCATCTGAAGAATGCGTTTTACTTCACTGGGTGTGAGGAGGGTTCTTGTGAATGAGACGCACACCACTGGCCTCAGCGGCTCCTCAGCAGTGGGCCTGCTGCAGGTCAGAGGCCTCTTTGCCCAGGGTCCCCTCCAAAAGGGAAGGGGGGGCCTCCAACAACCTTGTACACACAGGGTCACACTCAGCCCCTCTATCCTTGAGGGCGAGGGGAAGAGGACAGATTACCTGCCCACAGCAGACCCTGTCATGCCAGCTCCAAGCAGCCCCGCGGCTCAGGATGGACAGCCTGGTGTCCTTGCTGTCCTGGTACCAAGGTCATCAAAGCCTTCCCCCTCCCCCTTCTCCCTTCAATGTAAGTTCAACACATTGTTCTGAATGTCCTTTTGAGTAATGTGAGACGTATAACAGGAACTAATTTTGTTTTCAGAGGCTGCTTTTATAAATAGGCATATTTATAAATAATTATCATCTAGAGATGGATTTCACACTTGAAGAAGGAGGGGAAAGAGACAGAGGGGACAAAATATAATAGCTCTGAGAGAGTCTTCTCAGGAAGCAGCTGACAAGCCTTCCCTTAGGCAAGGCGGGACCTCAGCTTCACCTGCTGCCTGCAATCCTGCCGGCTGCTAGCTCAGGGCTATGTCTGGGGTCCCTCCTGCCTGGTGAAAGGTTTCAGACTGGGCTGCCTCCCAGTTTTAACTGAGTCCTCACAAGGGTCACTACAGGTTTAAGTGCCTTGGCCTCAGGGCGGGAGGGTCCCTCAGGACAGAAGGAAAACAAGTAGAAAGTCAGTGGTGAGGGGCCAAGCACCCTATCCCCCCTACACCACAGCGCCACATCCTCCCACTGAGAGAGGTAGCTTCTGGGGGCCCTTGGGGGCTCCGAGCTTCTTTCCAATGACTAGGCCCTTGACCTGAGCCGAGGTACATCAAAGACCAGTAGGGTCTTTTTTCAGTCCATCTTCAACTCACTCCAATGAGGCAAGTACTATTATCATTATTATTGTCATTATCGTTGTTGTTATTAGGCTTGCAGCATCCCAGTTCCCTGACCAAGGATCGAACCTGTGCCCACTGCAGTAGAAGCATGGAGTTCCAACCACTGGACCTCCAGGGAAGTTCCTTGCAAATACTACTATTATTACTTGTTACAGACGAGGCCCAGAGAAGCCCAAACATTGAGGTTCTCTAGCAACTATAGTTACCAAATATACAAAACAAAGTTAATATTGCAAAAATTAATCCATGAAGAATTTTAAGCTAAAGGAAGGAAGTGGGACAGATAAGGACAGGTACTGTCAGTCCTGAAGGGGTAGAGGGTCCCTGATCACAGGCAGACCTAGCAGATCCTCCAACTTTCTCTTTCAGCTTTTCTTTTCCTGGGAACTTTAATGACTGACCCTGTTGCCCAGCTCAGTCATAGTAAGGCTGATACTTATTAAGCTATAATGTTTTTATATACACACATGCACAGAGACAGAGAAACACTTAAAAAAAAAAAGAACAAAGGAATGATTAACAGAAACTTTTGATGGGCTGAGACTGGGGAGGACTTGCAGAGGCTTTACATACTAGCCATATTCAATTCCTTTGAGTGGTAGGTATCATGGTGTGTATGTGTGTGTGTGTGTGTGTTTAGTCACTAAGTCTTGCCTGACTCTTTGCAACTCCATAGACTGTAGCCCACCAGGCTCCCTGTTCGTGGGATTTCCCAGTTAAGAAAACTGGAGTGGGTTGCCATTTCCTTCTCCAGGGGATTTTCCTGACTCAGGAATTGAACCTGTGCTTCCTGCATTGGCAGGTGTGTTCTCTACCACTGAGCCACCTGGGAAGCCCCGTTACTACTACTAGTAAAATACTATTATCTGTTTCATATGCTCATCTGTGTATATAAAACATTGCCTAATCGTTAAAACAAAAATAAAAGAGAGGGTGCCTTTAGTTTGTCAGCCTTGTCCCCACAACCCTTAGGAAGTCTATGCTGACTCCAGGCTTCTGGAGCATGACATACACACCCAAAGAGTGGGCAGGGACCCCGGAGGCCCCAGGAGAAGAAACTGTCTAGGATGCCTGTGGCTTAACCCTAGGTCAGCTGAGATGTTGCAACTCCCCGTCATGGTGATGTTGCTACAGACTCTGTGTCATTCAGTGGCCAACATCTGGTGGATTCGGTGGAAAAAAGAGAAATTAAATGTGGGGGTGGAGGGAAATCGGTCAAATCAGTCTAACAAGTATTCAGCATCATCTGGGCTCACGGAAGATGTGATGACGCAAGAGAGCTGGCAGAATGTGACAACACAGCACTGCAGCTGTGCCTTCCTGTAACGGGGTGATGTCTGGAAGGTTGCTGGCCCCCGGAATGGGGCCCCAGGCACTGGGTTAGGCCCAGCCGAAGGCCGGACCCAGCAGCCAGAGGCCCACAGTGAGCAGGACAATTTCAGGTGAATTAAGAGACAACTCAGCCCTACCTAGGGTTACATGCTGCTACCAAGAAGCCAGGACCCAGGACGAGTCCAGAAGTGGAGAAGAGGTCCAGGCCTCTATGGCCTGAGAGCTGGTAGTGCTAGGAATGAAGGGCAGAGATTGAGGAGGGCAGGGAAGACAAAGGAGATGGGAGTTGGGCTGGAAATACTGCCATGCTGATGACCCCCTGGGGTCCTGGCCTGGGTGTCTGCAAGCCCCTCCCTCTGAGCCCCTACCCCGACCTGGGCCCAGCTCTGGGTCTCAGCTTCGGGCTGCCATGTACTCTGCTGACACAGGATGCACCCACCCACATCTACCAAAGGCAGGGAGTATCTCTTCCTCCCTCTGACCACCGCCTTCCTATTTGCCCCCATCCAACATCCCTGCCCGCCTCACCCCTCAAAAACAAAAAGCCCAGAGGTTGTGGCTAAGGAGGAAACACCCACCTGTAGGAGCAGGGGGACAGGGAAGTCAGGCCAAGGGGTGCCCTTCTGTGAGGACTCACAGATGCTTCCAACCAAAAGGACTCTGAAATGAAAAAAGGGAAATAAATGCTTTATGTACAGCCCTGTGTTGATCTCACCACTGGAGCTCTAGAGGGCCCATCAGGGAGGATGTAAGCCTCTTTCCAGGGACTTTGGTCCTCAGAAGAGGGACTGAAAACTGGACAGAAGTGATCTGTTGGGGGCAGACGTGCCATGTCATCACTGGCAGGGCTGAAGAGGCAGGAGCCCAGCCAGCAGCCGGGAACCACCCTCTCTTAAGGGGGGTCATGAGCAGTGTCCAGCGGGAGGGCAGATGGAAGCAGCTTCCTTGCTGCAGAGGGTGCCGGGAGCTCGGCTGTTCCCACCCCAGGTTTTAGGGATGCTTGGAGGAGCAGGGCCAGAGGGTGGCCTGGCAGGCTCTGGAGGGCGGGAAGGAGACAGGCGCCTGGGTGCTGGGGACAGTGCAGTCAGACCTGGCCTCTTGGGATGGCTCCAAAGACAGGTGTCTGGGATGTACGGTCTGTGGAGACTGGGAGCAGGTGCTGCAGGGGTTAAATACAGCAATGCACGGCTTTCAAACAGGATGTTTTCTGCCACTTTTAGCTCTTTCCCAGACATGCTCAACACCCCCGGCCTTGGCAAAGGCTGAAGGTGGGCTGACTCTGGTGTCCAGACTCTGGGGCTTAGTGGTGTGATGGGTCACCAAGCTGGGGCTGGTCGAATTTCACCCTTCCCACTTTCACCCACACCCAGCGCTACTTGTCTACCCAGACACACACACACACACACACACACACACACACACACACACACTCTTCCTCCCTTCGCTGACACCAATAGGAAGTAGCGATACACAGGTGCCTGACCCTAAGCCCTGGAAAGGCCTTTAAGGCAAACCCCCCGATGGGGAAGGTTCAGACCCTCAGCTTTTGTTTCTCTGCCTCCTAGTGGTCTGACTAGGCAGGGGCAGCGAGAGCCCAAGGAACCTCCAAACCTGGGCTCAGTCCTAGGACTGCCAGCCCCCTAAGCCACGTGTGCCCAAGGAACATGCGAGGAGAGCGTCAGGGGACCCTACTGAGATAACCTGGACATGGCGGATCCCCTCCCAAGGACCGTGGGTGGAGGGGAGACACCTGCAGGGCACAGATATGTTGCCACTGCCCCCAGGCTCTCCTCTGTTCCCTTTGCTTGTGCTGCCCAAGGCCCCCAGCCAATCAGGCTCTTCAGTATCCTACCCCACAGCCTTGGCAATCTCCCAGACTCCTGGCTTACTCTGCAGGAAGTCTGAGGTGAGAGCCAATCAGGTATAGAAAGGACCACTGCCCTCAGCCCCTAAGACACTCAGAAGTCAGATCTGAGATCCAAGTAGCTCGCCATCCCTGAGCTTACAGAGGAAGTGTGTGCATATCTACCATGTGCCAGACTGCTAAGCTTCCCACCTGGGATCTCATGTAACCTCCTAACCATCCTGCAAGATGCAGAGCAGTCTCATTTTACAGATGGCAAAACCAAACTCCAGGTAGGGCACTCTGAGACTTGCCCAGGGTCCCACAGCCAGGCCAACAGTGGAGCCAGGGACCAGGCAAGGATGGGCTGCCTGCAATGGCCGATAAAGGATGGCCCTCTTCTCCTCCCCACTCTTCCAGCCCAGTGATAACCACTGGGAGGGGCACTAGTAGTCACTCCCGCCCTGCTCCAGATTCCTCCTGTGGACTCACTCATTTAATCCTCACGACAATCGCTTCTCGGCCTTTTGGCTAAGATCAAGTATAATCCTCACAACAACCTCTAGGCATGGAGAAACTGAGGCACAGAGAAGATGATTATCTTTGGAGCCCAGATCTGAGCCGAGGCCCCTGAGCCCCGCATCTCCACTCTGCCATCTTTCCTAAGGGACATAGCTCAGTGGTTTCCTCCCCGTAAGCCCTGGACTCCCCTCACCTCCACAAAGTCAGGGAGGAACGGACAGGACCATCCCCAGGTCACCACGGAAGAATGTCATGGCTCTTTTCTTCCCAAGGCTCCCAAAGCTGCCAAGATCTCTCTTCATCCTGGCAACCCCTTTCATCCAGGAAAAACCCCATCAAAAGGTGGTGCTCTCCTCCCCAGGCAACTTTGCACTACTGGGTGGTCCTTATAGGAAAGATGGTCCTGTAGGTCCAAGTTCACGGAAAGTGGGGCAAAGACACAGGGTGAAAAAAGGCCAAGTGGAAAAAAACAACTTACTATTACCCCCTTTGCCACAGCATACAACCCCCACCCCAATTCACGTTCTGAGTATGAGAACATCCCACTACCTTTGCTGGGACTGTCCCCAAAGCCACCCCCTCCTGCCCCTGCCTTAGAAATACCCATGCCCCTAGCACTGAGCCTCAGAGAAGCAGAGGGGGAGTGGTTCAGCTCTGCAGAAAGCCCCTGGCTTCCACTCCTCCAGGCTCTGCATCCCACATCAAAACCCCTGCCTGAGTCTGACCCCAGGTCTGACCCTGCCTTAGCAAGAAATGAGGAGATAACATGTTTCCTTCCAGTCATCGAAGCCACAACCACCGCCTCTCCCACACGTCTGCCTGGCAGCTCACACAGCAGGCACCCCCTCTTCCAGCGGCTTCTGCTGAATGGACGCCCCCAGGCAGAGTTTCGCTTAGGACAGTCTCCTGGGGTTGGGGCTGCAGGGTATCTGGAGCAGAGCCCTCATAAGACAAGGATCAAATTGCCGCTGGGCCAGGTTTAACTCTGCTGCAGTCACTGGACCTCCTTGGACTCCTGAGGACGGCAAAGCTGTGACTCTGGGGGGACAGAGGTCTGACTTCTAAGGTGTTTTCCAGGTTTGAAAGTGTGCAACTCCCAGGCCGAATTCCCACCATGATGAGGCCTTAAGATCAGTCAGGAATGAAATTCCCTCACTGAGTTCTCTCCCCAACCCTCCCAGGAACAGGTGAGGCCCCTTCACCCTCAGATGCTAAGGCCCAGGAAGAACAGGAGGGATGTGGCCCCTTGCAAGGATGTTGTGGGGGCTGGGAGCCCAGGATCGGGCTCCCCGCTTAGCTGCGCCGGGAATGGACTGATCAGAATGGGCTTTCTAACTGTGGACATTCACTCAAAGCTCCCTCTCCTTCTAGAAAGAAATGGAAAGCTATGTGATTTCCCAGCAGAGGGGGAGAAAATTCCTCCTCTTCCTAAAATTGGCACACATGGAGTCAACCACACATTGGGCTGTCTCTGGAGGCGATGAGCCTGTGCACACGCCAGCCACAATTGCACATGGGCTTATGCGTGCACACCCTTTTCTTGTTGTTTTCATTTCATCATCCTGGCAACTCTGCCTGTAGAGTGCTGAACACTGTATGACCTACCCAATTCTTTACTTGTCATCTCTTTATTCTAGTATAATTTAGGCTCAGCTTAGTCTCATGGCCAGTTGGGGTCATGCCCTTTCTTCCTCCCTCCCATCCCCAACATATACCCACATTGTTCTTCCAGAACAATCTCAGCATTGCCTTCCAGAAGCTGAGAGGGAACAGAGTGGACACGAGAGCAAGGGGAGAGAGGAAAGTACGCTGCAGAGTTAGAACTCTTCCGCCACCATCTCCTCAGTTCCCCCACCCCCCCCACCCGCCACACACACATATGGTGAGAGAGTTTGGAAATTATTTTCTGCAGACCACAATGTCCAAAGTAAAACCCAGTGGATACCAGTCATCTCAGAATATCTCAAGATTGAAAGGAAACATCACCTAGTCCAACCATTTTAAATCCCTTCTATAATATTCTAGCTTATATTTAAATATCTTTTCTGTTGGAGAACTATCTCCTAGGCCAACCCATTCTCTTTGGATGGCTCTATGCTTAGAAAGTTTTTCATTATGCACAGATGAAAGTGCCCCAGTAGTTTTCAACTACTGGTCCTAGACCAGCTCTTCACAGCCATCTAAGATGAATCTATCAGGCCATTCCCACACGGTCTCTTGAGGAGGGGTCGACAGGGCCACCATATGATGCCACCACACACAGTAGAAAAAGCAACCCACTCCTCACCTGCTGGAAAATTGTCATGAAAAAACAGAAAAACTCTGCAAAGTTTATGATGCAAGTGAGGTTTCAGGGGAGAAGCAGAGGAAGCTAGCCTGGCTACATTTCGTTTTGATTTAGACTTCATACACACCCCAGGTTTGGTCATGATTCCCACCAGGGCAGTGAATAAGGCGGTCAGTGCAGACAGTGTCTGCCTCCTTGGCCTTCACCTGGAAAGAAGCTTCCAGCCTAAGAACAGGGCCTATGGAAGAGTGTGAGCAGCTATATAACCTCTTCCAAGATTTCCTGCCACCTCCGTCTCAGGTTTAGCTGTTTCCAGGGGAGGCTGACCCCCAGCACTGCGGCTCGAGGTACAAGGCTGAGGTGGATCAAACTGTTTAATGGCTGACTAAAGCATGATAAATTAAATGGCTGATGACCCAGCAGTTTCAGGAGTAACGTTTCTTCTGAAAGTGCTTCTTAATCAACTTTTGGGGGACTATACCTCACTCTTGAGAACCTGATAAAGGTCACGGACTGACTGACCCCTACAGTGTCAGGAGGTAGCGGGTCACCCCACAGAAACCATGCCACAGGCTCCCACTCTACTGGCCATTCACCAAGACTGTTTCTAGGCAAACCGTCCTGTCATTCTTGGGAGAACCGGCAGCTTCTTGGAGCTGAGCAGAACCCAGAGGCAGGAATCCACGAGGTTCTAGGCAGTGGAACAGGAGATTCATAGTTTACTTAGATATGTTTCCACTTCTTATCAACAATTATTCCTGCAAGCTGCTTTTTTTCCAGTGGAAACTCAGCCCTCAGCTTTGTCAACAAGATCTCTGGGTTGATTACTGCTCTCCAGGTAACTACCGGAAAGTGTGGGCAGTGACGGTGACTAGTGAAGCATAGGGAACCAGTCCATGCAGAGCTGCAGCCCAGTCTCTGGTTTTCTAGCAGAAGGAAACTGAGACCACCGCAGGGGAAGCAAGCGGTCTTCCTCGCTTTTCTTCTGGGATCAGTGCGATCCCTACATCACTCAGCCTCTTCCTGCACTGCAGGAAAGCTAGTACCCAAGCCCCAAGTCCTGCCAGTTTCAAGCAAGATATTCCGGATCCTTGGTATCACAGCCCTTGCTCAGCTCCACAATCACTTGGCCAGCCTGACACCTTGGCTACCTGACTATCGTCCCGCTTCTGCCAGAGCCCCTCCTCGAGTCCTAATCTACAAATAGAGACATGAGAGCTTCCGGTCTCAGGCGGTCAAGGGCACCAAGTTCTGCACGCAGCACTCAGCACGGTGCCCAGCACACCAGAGTTCTGTATGTTTGCTCTCATTATTACAGCAGTTACTGTTAGCACAGTCACAAACAGGTCAGGACCCAGAGAGGTCAGGAAGTCTGCTTTCGATCCCAAAAGCCCCACCCCAAACAAACATTGCCCAGAAAGCCACATTTCTTAACTGGGATAAAACTGACCACCCCACCCATTGGCTGTGGCTCCCAAAAATCTGGCTTCTAGGGATGGGGAGAATGGGTTGCTCTCTTCTCTCCCCGACAAGCAGAGAAGCTGAGCTACACATCTGGACTTCTCCTCCACAGGGAAGATGACACTGTGGCTACCAAGGTGCCACCAATTTCTAATCACTTCTGCTCACCGCCGGTCCTTTTCCTCTCTCACCCCGAGTCTCCCTCCTACCTCCTCCGTTGTCCAGGGCTTATCAAGCATCTGTTCTCTCCACAGTGGGACACTGGCTCAGCATACCACGGCATCCCCTGTGTGTTCTCAGGGCAGTGGCGTTTCCTTGCCTCACTCCTGGCCCTCTTCAGGCAGCGGAAGGCTGCAGAGGCCAGTGGCTCTGTCATGGCCCCAAACCTAGGCACTGGGCTGGTTCTGATTTAGTGGGCCTGGACTCCTGACTGCTCCCCACTCTTGGCAGCCCTGGAAAGCCATTCATGGATCCCAGGATAGATTCTGAGGCCCGTGTCAGAAATCCACGAGGGTCCCCAGGTTCTTTGAGATGGGCAGGGCTGGGTAACTCTCCACAAGTCCCATGTCGAGTCCCATGTTTGTGTGTGTTAGTCGCTCAGTTGTGTCTGCTTCTTTGCAACCCCATGGACTGTAGCCTGCCAGGTTCCTCTGTCCATGGAATTTTCCAGGCAAGAATACTGGAGTGGGTAGCCATTCCCTTCTTCAGGGAATCTTTCCCACCCTGGAGTCAAACTTGGGTCTTCTGCATCGGCAGGCAGATTCTTTATCGTCTGAGCCACCGGGGAAGCCTATTTACCCAAAGACATCCTGTCTGTTTTCAGCATTATTCGCGAAGAGGTGAACACCCCTCCTGTATTCCTGAGGCTTCTCAGGAAGAGGCCAAGCTGGGAGGTTCCCGTTTACTTTCGAGGGCAGGCCTAGTCACCCCCAGCAGGCTCCTTGGTTCCCATGTGGAATGATGTCCTCCAGAGAGCTTTTCCAGATTTTAAATCTGGTCAGAATTCCAGCCATCCTGCTGTGTAGACTTCTTCTTGGGGACCCTACTGGAGGACCAGGGAGGCCACAGCATTTCTTCTTGGCCTTACACTATGGTGGCCATTGGTTCTAGTCTCTGATGCCTCATCTCTGATGGTGACCCTTGCCTGGTTTCAAGCACTGACTATACGGCAAGCCCTACACAAGGAGTCAGAGACACTGTGGTAAGCCGCACGGAGGCCCAACCTCGTGAAGCTTACTGTCTACAGGGAGAAAAAGACAGGAATCTTCAACTCAGATCTGGGCTGCAATGCAGATAAGCACAGGTGTGACGGGAGCAGGTGGGGGAGCACCTGGCCTGGTCTTGGAGAGGCAGAGAAGCTCTTTAGAGGATGTCACTTCTCTGTCTCCCAACTGAGACAGGAAGGCCCCTAGTTCTAACATGGTAGCGGTGAGAGGGTAGAGAGAGGTCAGGCAGGTGATACCGAATGAGCAAAGCCTTTGAGGCAAAAGGGAAAGAGCACGCTGGAGGCAGAGAAACTAGTTCTATATGGCTGGCTGGCTGGCTGGGTGGGGGGCACCAGGAAGAAAGAAACTGACCACACTCATTTCAGTCGGAAGTAAATTCCATTCTTTCCACTACTGAGTACTTCTAGTAAACCCGCTGACTCTCAAATACCAGGAATTTTAAATTGTTGCAGTGGTATTTTGCAACCAAAGACTTTCAGACTCCATTCAGATTCCCGTTCCAACCTGAATCGACCTTGAGTTTTGTGAAGGAAGTAAAAATGGGCCTCCTACTCTATGGTTCATGGAGAATGGACCCTGGGTAAGCTGGGCAGCGGGCCTCTCTGCACTGGCTCTTTGCCCTGGGAAGAAGACCATCAGTAATTGTGTGGGAAAGGAAAGGTGGAGGGGAGAATTCTGGAAAATCCAGCCCAGTTAAATAAGAAAATGTGTGAGAAAGCCGTAAGAGAGAAGAAAAGGTTCAACAAGGGCAGATGGAAGCTGTGAACAACTCAGCGGCATATCACCAGCCAATTCTTATTTAATGCATCAATCTGTCTAGGGCAGCCAGGTACAGTTGCCAGGCACAGGGAGAGTTGACTTACCACACAGCCAACCGGTCCCCAGACCTGTGTCCACCAGCCGGCTCGGCTCACTCCTGTCTCCCAGTCCACAAGGTCACTTCCTTGTTCCCAGGAATCCCTCTAAGGGCATCAGCCACGCACACACACGACGGTCACAAACAACTTGCACCATGGACACGTGCAGGAAGTCCCCTGCACCTGCCAGCCCACACCCTCAGTCCAGAAGTCCACGCTCACTGCTGATCGCCCTTAGAGCTATCACTGAATATAACCCTCTTGCTTCGCTGTTTCAGGCCAAACCACTGGAGGATTCTTCCCTGGGGCCACAAAGTGATAGGAAATAGCAGCCTTTGTCCTAACCCTTGAACTCTCTCCAAACTAAAACTGTCTCCCCCCAACCCTACCCCTTGGCCATCTTCCTCTTCCTTGTTTTTCTTTGGTACCTGGGGCAAAGATGGAACTGATTTGCTGCACAGAGTGCCATTCATTGCTGCCCAGATAATCACGATGGTGTGATCACTCACCTAGAGCCAGACATGCTGGAATGCGAAGTCAAGTGGGCCTTAGGAAGCATCACTATGAACAAAGTTAGTGGAGGTGATGGAATTCCAACTGAACTATTTCAAATCCTAAAAGATGATGCCATGAAAGTGCTGCACTCAAAATGGCAGCAAATTTGGAAAACTCAGCAGTGGCCACAGGACTGGAAAAGGTCAGTTTTCATTCCAATCCCAAAGAAAGGCAATGCCAAAGAATGCTCATACTACCGCACAATTGCACTCATCTCACACTAGCAAAGTATTACGACTAGCTAGCCAAGTATTACTCAAAATTCTCCAAGCCAGGCTTCAACAGTACATGAACTGTGAAATTCCAGATGTTCAAGCTGGATTTAGAAAAGGCAGAGGAACCAGAGATCAAATTGCCAACATCCGTTGGATCATCAAAAAAGCAAGAGAGTTCCAGAAAAACATCTTCTGCTTTATTGACTGTGCTAAATCCTTTGACTGTGTGGATCACAACAAACTGGAAAATTCTTAAAAAGATGGGAATACCAGACCACCTGACCTGACTCCTGAGAAATCTGTATGCAGGTCAAGAAGCAACCGTTAGAACCGGACATGGAACAACAGACTGGTTCCACATTGGGAAAGGAGTACAACACTGTATATTGTCACCCTGCTTATTTAACTTATATGCAGAGTACATCATGAGAAATGCTGGACTGGATGAAGCGCAAGCTGGAATCAAGATTGCTGGAAGAAATATTAATAACCTCAGATATGCAGATGACACCACACTTATGGCAGAAATTGAAGAACTAAAGAGCCTCTTTGATGAAAGTGAAAGAGGAGAGTGAAAAAGTTGGCTTAAAGCTCAACATTCAGAAAACTAAGATCATGGCATCCAGTCCCATCACTTCATGGCAAATAGATGGGGAAACAGTGGAAACAGTGACAGACTTTACATTGAGGGGCTCCAGAATCAGTGTAGATGGTGACTGCAGCCATGAAATTAAAAGACGCTTGCTTATTGGAGGAAGAGTTATGACTAACAGTTATGACTAGTCATAACTATTATGACTAGACAGTATATTAAAAAGCAGAGACATTACTTTGCCAACAAAGGTCCATCTAGTCAAAGCTATGGTTTTTCCAGTAGTCATGTATGGATGTGACAGTTGGACTACAAAGAAAACTGAGCACCGAAGAACTGATGCTTTTGAACTGTGGTGTTGGAGAAGACTCTTGAGAGTCCTTTGGACAGCAAGGAGATCCAACCAGTCCATCCTAAAGGAAATCAGTCCTGAATATTCATTGGAAGGACTGATGTTGAAGCTGAAACTCCAATACTTTGGCCACCTGATGTGAAGAACTGATTCACTGGAAAAGACCCTGATGCTGGGAAAGATTGAAGGCAGGAGGAGAAGGGGACGACAGAGGATGAGATGGTTAGATGGCATCACCGACTCAATGGACATGAGTTTGAGTAAACTCCGGGAGTTGGTGATGGACAGGGAGGCCTGGTGTGCTGCAGTCCATGGGGTCACAAAGAGTCGGACATGACTGAGCAACTGAACTGAACTCAACTGAACTGTGCCATTCAGTGCTGCTTCAGGGCATAGGAGGAGCTGAGCCCAGGTCTCTAATGCAAAAACCTCTTTCCCTCCTTGGCAGTCAGCTGTCTGCAGCCCCCCAGCTGCCCACCTGGACCTCCATACTATGTAACAGAGTTTCCACTACCATCACTCCACACTGCTTCGGGCAGAGGCAAACAGCCCTGGACCCGCTCAGGGCCCGCACTCGGTGAAAGGAGCCATGAGTGAAACAGCATCCAGCTGGCTGGGCAGGCTGCACACTGTTGGCCACTAGTCAGGCCGCCCAATGGGCAGCGCCCTAGGAAAGCGGGCCAGTGCTTGTGGTCATCATGGTCCTTTGGGGGAGAGATGGCACCCCTCCAACCACTGCTTCCCCTTTACTCCGACCCCTCACTTTTCCCAGAACTCCCCCTGGCCTGAAAAACAATTCTGCAGCCAGGCTCATCAGGAGCCCAGGATTGAAGTTTAACAGAGACAAAAATAATTCTCTTGAGTGAGCTATTTTCTGCCCAGCTTGGGGAACAATGGCTCAAGGTGACAGGCAGTGGGGGGAGGCGTGGAGAGGAGGCTGGCCTCCAGCCATCCATTGGTTTAGGGCCTTCCCCATGCCCATGCCATGGAGCGGGAGTTTCAGGGAGGTGGAGACCTTAGTCAGGGGCTCTGGACTTACTGGCTGTCCCACCTACCACACACCCTCACCTGTGGACATCAGTGAGAAGTGAGAGCAGTGAGTAAGGGAAGGCCTGGGGGAGCCAGGGGCTCCTACACTCCGAGTTTCAGGCCTTCACGGCTACTGCTCTCTTATGGAATGGAAGGAAAAAATATCAAACACAGCTACTTTACCAAGCCTCAAAAAGGGGGTTCTAGATCCGTTCACCTATCTTACAGGAGTGCTGTATCAGTTGAGATTCAAACATATGTTACAAAAACCATTATATTCCATTCCAGCGTTGGTCATTAGTTTACAATTCTTCTCACAGATGTTTAAGAGGGGGAGGAAGCCTACTTTCAGGGGCACAGTGGAAGGCTGTGAAAACATTCTGAAGTGTAACATGTGGAAAGTGAGCCCTTCTCCCTGAGGTCACAAGGGAGCCAGCAGCATGACATCCTCACAGCCCAGGAGAGCCCGCAGTGCTGGTAGGGTTTCAGACCAGGCTCGATAAGCATCATTCATTGACTGCCAAGCCCAACCCCAAAATGTCACTTTTTTTTTTTTTGCCTCAAGATTTTTTCTTTGACCATTAAGAAAAGGAAACTTTTGTTTTCGCTACACTGAACTTTCCTTCTAATATCTATAGGAAAATATCTGAATGGGAAGACAGAGTAAGGGAGGAAGGAGGGAAAAGGGAAGGAGAGAGGGAGAAAGATAAAGAGGATTCATTCAAGACCTATCAGATGGAAAGATTTCATTATTACTCTCCAGAAAGAAACACTCTGCATTGTGAAGTATTTTCATGCAATGGGACTGTACCCATGGAGAGGGATCACTCATGGCATTAGTAATGAATTCTGTGCACACTAGGGCTTTCCTAGTCCCCCTCCAGGTAGCAGTCATCTATTAAAAGAAACTACCAGAGGATACACAGGAAGCTAAACCTGACCATGAATGAGTTCGGTTCATCAACCCCCTCCCCATCACCACCAGTGAGTATACATTTTTAAGTCACTTGTCAATGTTTAAAAGAATAGAGAGATTTCACTTTTGAAAAAAATCTGGGTGTCCAGCTTCCTATTTTAAAAAAGGGGGGGATATTTTGGCCACATTGTTCTGCAATTCCAGGCAACCTGCTGGCCTGAAGTGGGGTTGCCTCTCTAGACCAGGCTTGTGCCCTCCACTCCATCCCACCAGGGTTTGCACTTGCTGTTACCCACCTGGCCCTGAGATCCCTGGAACCAGCCCCCGGTGACAGACGAGCTCTATGGTCAGGGAGACAGTTGAGCAAAGAGGTTCTGGGAGGCACCCTGTGTGTTAGTCTCTCTGCTGCTGCTGCTGCTAAGCAGCTTCCGTCGTGTCCGACTCTGTGCGACCCCATAGACGGCAGCCCACCAGGCTCCCCCATCGCTGGGATTCTCCAGGCAAGAACACTGGAGTGGGTTGCCATTTCCTTCTCCAATGCATGAAAGTGAAAAGTGAAAGTGAAGTCGCTCAGTCGTGTCCGACTCTTAGCAACCCCATGGAGGCAGCCTACCAGGCTCCTCTGTCCATGGCATTTTCCAGCCAAGAGTACTGGAGTGGGGTGCCATTGCTTTCTCCGGTTAGTCTCTCAGTTGTGTCCAACTCTTTGCAAAGCTATGGACGGTAGCCCACCAAGTTCCTCTGTCCATGGAGTTCTCCAGACAAGAATACTGGAGAGGGTAGCCAATCACTTCTCCAGGGTGTCTTCCAGACCCAAGGGTCAAACCCCAGTGTCCTGCATTGCAGGCAGATTCTTTACCATCTAAGCCACCAGGGAAGCCCAGGCACCTTGCCTGGGTACAAACCCTGCCTTCCCTCCTTGCCAGCGGTGTGACCAGAGCCAATGACCTGGGCTCTCTAAGCTTCTGGTCCCTCACCTATCCAATGAGAAAAATAACAATGCCCACCTCATTTGTCTGTGAGGATTAAATGAGATGATGTGTGTAAAGTGCTCAGCACAGCACCTGGTGCATGGCTCCTTCTCAGTAAGTGTTAGTGTTTGTTATTATGCAAACTGTTCAATAACTGGAAGGATTCATCTCATGTTTTAGTCACATGAAGCAGCTGTCCTTCAACTGTCCTTTTCAGCTTAAGGGACCCAGTCTACCTACAAACATATTTCCACCCAATAAACTATTGAGCTTATCTGTGATGAGTCAGGTATCTTAGGTGTTGTGTGGAGTGATGACATCTCGGAGATGGGGTTCAGATCTGTTCTTGAGGGCTCACAGCACAATGTGGGGAACAGACAACTGAACAGTGATAGCCTCGTCCCCTCCCAGCCCTGCCCTACTACTGGGGAGCATGGCTTTCAAAGGAGAGCAGGAATGCATCTGACTCTTCTCTGTCTAGGCTCTTCACCCTCCCAGAGCCTAACTGAGAGACACTAAGGGGGAAATTAACTCCATTTCACCTCCACTTTCTCATTTACGAGTTCTTCCCTACATCCAGGTTAACACAATTCCATTTCAACAAAGACATTCAGATCTCAGATGGCGTTCATTACAATGGAATTTTACCTGAGGCAGCCCATCCCCCACTTCTTAACAGGGCACCCAAGAAGTTGGCGCGCTTGCCAGATAGGCTGGGCAGAAGTAACTTCCCGCCTCTGGCAGAAGTCCGGAAATTCAGAGTCTTTTGGAACAAAGAACTCTGCCCCGAAGGTGTTTTCCAGCATCCCCCTGGCCAGCCTGGATCTGTCCCATTCACCCTCCACTGGCACCCCTGCTGCCTCTTTCCAGCCCTCCTCAGACAGGAAGGGGAGGGAAGGGGAGGAGACAGAGGAGTCTGAGCTCCCTCCGGCTTGGGGAGACAGGACCCTGTGCAGGAAAGGCCGTGGGCAGGGGAAGAACGACCACACGTCAGGTCTTAGAAAGACCTGAATTTAAGTTCTAGCTCTGACTTGGAAGTCTGATGGTTTGGGGCAAGAAATTTAGCCCCTTAACTTCCTGGAACTCAGTTTCCTCATCTGTATAGTGGGGATAGCAATATTACCTACCTCATAGGATTATTGAGGTGCATACATGAGAAGATGTGTGAAAGACGTTTAACCCAGTGCCTGGAACATATAAAGTTATAGTAACCTTTTGGTTTATTATGATTATCAGCTTTTATATAATATGTTCGACTCAAAGGGTCAAAGGTTGGTGTAGAGAGACATTTGGGGAGAGTTGGGGGTGGGGGTGGCTGCCTAGGCCTGGTGACCAAGATGAGGCCCAGAGCACAGGCGCCCGCCTGCCCGTGAAACTGACAGGCACAGACTAGATGGGTAATTACAGGATTGTGGGCTGGGGTGGCCCATGCAACTGCCCAACCAGCCCCATTCTTTTGTTCCGTGGGTGGCTAGGTGGGTGGGCAGCTGGCTATTTATATAGCTGCCAGGACACTGAGTACATCTAATACCATTTAAACCAGCACCCATCCTCCCCCAGGCGAAATATTCAACCCTTGGAAGGGGAAGGGGTTCTCTGTGGGCATTCTGCTCCTTTCCACACGGCACTGCCTCTGCTCTCTTCAATTAATCTTCCAGATACTCCCTGCTCTCCAATCGGACAAGTTAGAGAGTCAAAGAACAAGGCCAGACTCTGAACAGTTGGTCAGTGGAGACTATGAACTTCAACTCACTTCACTTGGAGTCTTTAAATGATCAAGATGCCTGCTGCTGCTGCTGTTGCTGCTAAGTCGCTTCAGTCGTGTCCGACTCTGTGAGACACCATAGACGGCAGCCCACCAGGCTCCCCGTCCCTGGGATTCTCCAGGCAAGAACACTGGAGTGGGTTGCCATTTCCTTCTCCAATGTGTGAAAGTGAAAAGTGAAAGTGAAGTCGCTCAGTTGTGTCCGACTCTTAGCGACCCCATGGACTGCAGCCTACCAGGCTCCTCCGCCCATGGGATTTTCCAGGCAAGAGGAATGGAGTGGGGTGCCATCGCCTTCTTCATCAAGAAGCCTGCTGCTGCTGCTGCTAAGTCACTTGAGTTGTGTCCGACTCTGTGCGACCCCATAGACGGCAGCCCACCAGGCCTGAGACACTCGTAAATCCCACCACTGTTCCCAGCCCCATGTGCTCTGCTTAGCTAGCACACACACGATTCTGATACTTCCATGTCTTGTTCTTAAAATCAGTGCTCAGGGAAATATCCATCCCTCCCAATCCATTTGGCAGGAAGGCAATTCAGGAAGTATTAACTTAGCATGTGGTATGTTCTCAGCCCCAATATCAGCCTTTGGTTGAAGTGAACAAAACCCCAAGTGGTAGGGAGGATGTGAAGCAGCTGGATCTATCCCCCACTGTTGGTGGAAGCCCAGTGAGAAAGGGCTTCAGCTGCACCTGGGGACCCTACACGGGGCTCTCAGAGTCAGGCTGTGGCATTTACAGGACCACCTGTGCACAACACATCAAAGCACATGCATAAAGCCAGAAACCAGGTCCTTAGGTTGAAAATTATACAATTACTACAGCTGAAAGGGACTTTGGAAGCTCACCTAGTGTAACTTCTTCCTTTTAGAAATGAAGATTATATCAAGTGTTAAAAAGGTTGGAGAACAATAGGAACTTTTATCTACTACTTAAAGGAGTGTTTTTGGTACAACCATTGTGGAAGACAGCTGGTTCTATAGAGTAATGCCAAACATGGAATGCCATGTGCCCTAGAGAAATGCCTACACACGCACCAGAAGACAACCATAGCATATTCCCAGCAGTATTAGCTGATCATAATAGCCCCAAACTGGAAAGAGCCCAAATGCTCATCAACAAGAGGAAAGATACAAACTGCAGCATATTCTTAACGGAATACGACTCTGTGGTGAAAACATATAAAGCATATCTGTGTGCTTCGACATGGATGAATCTCAGAAATTGAGACCAAGTGAAAAAAGTGCATCGCAGATAACACACATGTACGTGAGCTCAAAAGACGTAAAGCTGAACAATACACTGTTCGAAAAACAGAGACGATGACTTTCAAAGCAAAGCAAGGACCCACTAATTAAAATTCATATTAGTTTTGCTGTGGGGTAGAGTGAGGAGGGAGATGTAAAAGGGAAGAGGAGAGCGGGTTTTAAAAGGTTTTGAAATTGTTCCACTTCCAACCTGGGTGGTAGGCACCACATATAGTACACTACTTTTAATCTATGCATAGGACTACTCGCACTCTCGTGTATATGATACATTTAGCTAAAAAAATAAGACTCTGAGCCCCACAGACGCTAAGCAACTTTTCCAAGCTCATCAGCTAAGAAATGACAGAAAGAAAAATCAAATTACTCAGTCTGAGTCTAGCCATTCCTGGATTCTAAAATGTCCTCTCACAATGATGAGTTTCTGGTCTAGTAAATTTAAAGTAATTGCAAGAGTCTTTTTGCACTGTTAAATCCCCAGTGTCTTGCATAGCGCCTGGCACATGGTAGGTAAACCTCAGCACATATCTACTGCGTGTCTGCACACAGTCTCTCGTCCAGGGCTTACTCTGTGCCAAGTGCTTGGCTTGTATCATCTGTAATCCTCACACGACTCTGCAAGGGAGTTACTCTCCTTCCAGTCTACAGAAAAGGAAACTGCGATTCAGAGAGACCAAGAAACATACCCAAGGTCACGAGCTACAAAGTGACAAGGCCAGAATTTAAACCCAAGTGTGTCTAACTCAAATCCAGTGTTTCTCCTGTCCTATAAGTTTGCTAATAACACTACCTGAGATTTCATTCATTTACCAAGAAACTCTGAGAATCCCACTGAAGGACAGGTTGAGTGTTTCCTACTGTCTCCAGGCTCTGGTGCCTGCAGTGGTTTGCACAGCCAGGCCCAACACCGCCACACAGTGTAGAGCAGTGCCTGCGTGCGTGCTAAGTCGTTTCAGTCGCGTCTGAGTCTTTGTGACCCTATGAACTGTAGCCCTCCAGATACCTCTGTCCATGGGATTCTCCAAACAAGAATACTGGAGCGGGTTGCCATGCCCTCCTCCAGGTGATCTTCCCTGCCCAGGGATTGAACCTGAGGTTCTAACAGCTCCTGCATTGACAGGAGGGTTCTTTACCACAAGTGCCACCTGGGAAGCCCATAGAATGGTAATCATGGGTATGGGGCAGGTTTCTGCATCTTTACTTTAAAGCTTGGTTTTCCATATACATGCGGGAGAGAATACAGTAAGTCCCCTACATATGAACCTTCAGGTTGTGAACTGTCAAAGATCAGCCCGTGTATTCGCATATCCAGTCATATCAGGCTCGACTGGAGTTGCAGCTTGCCCTCCGTCTCCTATTGTTGATGACCCCTCAGCTCTGCCGTCTCCCACCTCCTCTCCCTCCTCTAGTTGGCAACTCTTCTTGCCCGTTCACTCGATGCCAGTCCCTGTATGCCAGCAAGCCGTTGTACCGGACTACTGTACTTTTCAAAGTATTGCACTGTAAGATTGAAAAGGTTTTCTTTATATTTTGTATTTGTTTGTTTTTTATATATTATTTGTGTGAAAAGTATTGTAAACCTATTACAGTACAGTGCAATATAGCTGATTGTTGTTAGTTGGGTACCTCGGCAAACTTTGTTGGGCTTACAAACAAATTGGACTTAATGTGCTCTCAGAACAGAATTCACTGGCATGTAGGGGGCTTACTGTATTAGTAACTTAATTCAAAGAAAAGCTAGAAAAGCTGGGAAGATGAAAGGAGACAAGGAGAGTAATCAGCACAGTGTCTGGCAGAGGCTGTCAGACGAGGCTGGAATCCGATTCTCTTTCCACGTGTGTAGGTTCAGGAGTGTTCCCTAAGGGATAGGCAAGAGAGGAAGAGGTCAACACAGTGAGACTAGCTCCCAGTTGACTGATGGGACAATGACCTCTTCTTCCTGGGTAGACTTAGCACTTAGACGGTCATCAATAAAGTGACTTGTTTGAAATTGAGTTTATTTGCCTTCCAGACCATCCAAGTCTTGTTTTATCCATGCAATCTCTCCACATGGGTTCTTGTCTGCTGTTTTTTACACAAGTAAGAAACCCAAGAAAGTGGGACAGGCACCAAGGTCTGAGGGTCTAGCAGAGGGGGACTTCTGAGAGACCATAGTCCCCAGAGTAACCATTGGGTAGACTGAACTCACTCCCAGGTCAGCTCCTTCAAATTGGTGTGTAAATCCAAACCTGCCACTCAGGAACATTTCTGCAGGCCTACATATGATGTGTGAGGCAGGCCCCAAACGCCTGTGGCCGCCTGCTGAGAACAGAGGTGTCCGGTTGCCCAAGGCTAAGACAGATCCAGTGTGGGTCCTGACTCTCCCACTCACCAGCTGTGTCACCTTGGCTCAACCTCCCTGAGCCTTGTCTCCCATCTGTAAATGGAACCTGGTTGTGGTTCCCATGTCACAGGCTCTGGCAGGTCCAGAAGGCCATGCCCCACCTGGTACCGTGGAGCTGAGCATGCGGTGAGTCGCTATTCCTGGAGCTACAGCCTCAGTGCCAGCAGGTGGCACACACTGAGCGTCTCACTAGCAGAGCTCGGGGCCTCGTGGGTGCCCCACAGGGCCTGAAAAGTCACACCTGTCCTCAGAAGGCCAGTGAGAGAAGCAGCTTCCCAGGGTGCTGCCCACACTCCACTTTCCCGCCAGTGTGGCTGCCAACGCCCTGCTCAGGACCAGGGCTCTCCCCTGTGTAGAATGGGGACTTTGTGTGGCATCTGGTTCTGGGAACACTGTTTGGTCTATTCCTTGGCACGGGACCTGCCCAGCAGGTTTGCAAAGGCATGACACATGCTCAGACTCCTCGAGAGTCTGCTATTTCTGCCTCTGGCTCCTGCTATGTACCCACCAGCCTGCCACCCCTGCCACCCCAGAAGGTCTCTCCTCTCCCCTCCCCAAAAGTTGTTTCAAAGAGTAAGACTTCCCAAGAGGTCTTCACCTGCCCTTCGCATTTGCCAATGATGAGGATGACGTCCTTCCTGCCACAGTAGACAGTCATCAAGGAGGCTCCACCCCACATCCCCGTCACTCTCAGGCTGAACCTCTGGGGATTCTCCAGGGAACCCACCCTGAACATCTGGATCGCAAGGACACAGGACTCAGAAGGGAAGGCGGTTTCTCTTCCACATGTCACCATGTCAGGATGCAGTGGCTGCCACCAACGCTTTTTAGTCTGGGTTGAGCAAGAACAGTCTGTCCCCACCCTGGACCATTTCCCCAATAGTCAGACCTGCTGAGAGTCAAACTCCAGCGTCCAGGGGACCTGACTCCAACTCCTGCTCTGTGGTTTCTCTCGGCTCCTATCTCCACTTTGCTTACTATATCCTGGGAACCTGTTTACAAGTGACCTGTGCCCTGTATCCACATGGGCAAAGTTTGACTACCCTTCCCTTTCTGGTTGTCTGCCCTTGTTAATGTTGAGCTTTCCTGCCAGGTGGCATGGCCCCTGGAGGTCTGGGAAGATGCATGGACAGAATGAAGAGGCTGCAGACTTGGGGGAAGAGGAAAGAGGAAGCGTGAGGTGGGTCTTGTCTCCAGGATAAATCCCAGTTCCCCCACGGGCACCTGAAGGGGAGTTGGCAGGCCTTCCTGTCCCGGTCTGAGGTAGGGGTGGGGCAGGGAAACCAAAGGTGAGGCCAGTCACAAGTCAAGGGTGTAGGAAAGTCATGGGGAAGGGAAAGGGAGTGAATGGTAGGCTAGTCCTGGGAGAGGGGAGCGAGGAACAGTGCCACTCTGAGGGAAAGACTGCGCTTGGCGCTAAGGCCACATTACAGGTTACCCCCAACTTCCCTTCACATTAAGCACCACCCCCATCTTCTCCTCATTAAACCCACACTCACCTGTCTTTCCTTCAACACCGTGACCTCCACTGGGTCTGTGGTGGGGTTCGTTAGAATGCCTTAATGTTCCAATTTGTCCTGAACGACTTGGGTTTTTGTCTATTGTCCTGACAGAACTATTCATCTCACCTCTTTCGCTCCCAGTTTGGGCAAAAAATTATACAGTCACTCTCTCTAGAACATCCAAGAGGGGACTGACACAGAAGGTCAATGGGGAATCAGAGCAAAGTGTAACTAGAAGGATCAAGACCATACTGGTCCCAAGCGACAGCCTGGCTGGTTTCCACCCAGCTGGATCCCCCGAGAACAGGACAGTAGTGGAGGGAGAGTCCAGGACCCTCTGCCCAGCCTGGGCTCAGACCGTCTAGAGGGAGGAGGCCGAGTCTGGTGGGTTCTGCTCCCTGTCGTCCCTCAGAGGACCTAGTACCATGCTGGGCATACAAGAAGCTCTGAAGCAAATCTTATCATTTGCTTACTTGTCTTTTCCTGCATCCAAAACACACATGAAAGAAAAGTGAAAGTGTTAGTCACTCAGTCATGTCTGACTCTTTGCAATCTCATGGACTGTAGCTCGCCGGGTTCCTCTGTCCATGGGATTTCCCAGACAAGAATATTGGAGTGGGTAGTCATTTCCTCCTCCAGGGGACCTTCCCAACCCAGGGATTGAAGCTGGGTCTCCTGCATTACAGGTGGTTTCTTTACCATCTGAGTCACCAGGGAAACCCACATAAACAGTGACAAATGGAAAGCTGGAGCTCCTATAGCTCATCCTGTTAGCAACACACTGGAGAGCCATCCCAGCTCAGACCTCCAGGTGATCATGACTCTGGCTCTCTGGCCACTGGAACCCACATGCTGGACGTAGGCACCGGCCGGTTTCTAGTAGAGAAACTCTGGTTCTCAGGCAGGATGGCCACTGCCTTCTCAGGATGTGGGGTAAAGAAATGAACAACTGCAAGTCCTTGTCCTGCCTTGGTCTGGCCCTTGAGGACCCAGGCTTTCCTCTAAAGGTGGAAGGCACTGGCATTGGCACTGGCTATCTGCTCTGGGAGTAGAGAGTGGGAGTCCAAGAAGACCTCTTGGTGTTTCCTCTGGGACTCAGTCTCCAAAGGAGATTAATTCTGAGGTCAAATAGGGAAAGAAGACTGAGAAATCACAAACACAAGTAATCACGGCACCTCACACAGCATCAGGCTTCCTGCAATATTTATTCGAATAAAGTGACAGCCTTGGCCGAAGAGCTGTGAGGGGTCAGAAAAACTTCCTAACCCTCTTATTCCCCTTCTTCCTTCTCCCTCTCTCTTCTTCTCTTATGCCTTTTCTCTTTCCTCCTTTCTTATCCATTACCCTGGAAAGGGTCCAAGTCGCGGTTGATGAGGGACAGCCAAACTGAAGCCATGGGACCCAGCCAGAGCACACACTGTGAATTCCCCAGCTTTCTGCAGTTTGAGTCAGCCCCACGGCCTGGCTGTGGATTCTCCTCAGATGGGTCCAGAGAGGCTACTGAGGTGGTGGTGGGGGGAATGAGCTCTGGGGCTCCTACTTCTGCCCAAGGATCTGAAGCACCCAAAACAAAAGTCAGAGAGAAATGTGAAGTCTTAGTAACAACCTCCTGGTCTGACACCATTTCAGAAGGACCTACAATCTCCTCCAGCACTTTGAAAAGGATGCGATGGGGAAGGTCTCCCCTAAACATGACACTCTTGGTTTATAGAGTTGAGGCTCCAGGGTCCAGATAATCCATTTCCACTTCAGCAAATCACCCCTATTTCCCAGCCTAACTTAAAACCTTTGCCAACACCATATCTTCTCTCTTCCCAGAATCTTCCCTGATTTCTTGTGCATAGCCATCCCACTAAGACACTGGCAGCTAACGAGATCACTAGGCAAACATGGAATGAGGGACTGGAAAAGTCTGCAGTGCTGGGATGCACCTCTTGATCCGAGGAGAATAAGAGATGTGGATTTACCACAAAGCCACAGTCCCTTCACTGTCAACCCATTCTGGAGTCATACCATAGCCCATCCTATAATCACTGCTGTGCTGTGTCCCCTTCAGGAGTGGACACCACCAGCTTCCAGCAGGGAGCTAGTGCAGAGCTGAACTCTGCCCAGGAGAGCTTTTGCAATGCTCAGAAAATGCCTGCCCAACTGCTTGCCTGGGCTCTGGCCCCTCTGGCTGCAACTGAGCCCAGACAGGAGGCTGGCTGACTCACTCACCACACAGAGGAGGAAGAGGAGGAGGACAAGATGCAGGAAGGGCCTGGGCTCGCAGACCCAGGGCTCTCCCAGCCCAGGCAGCCTGGGTCTCCGTCTCAGTGGCCCATGGTGGGGAGGGGACAGTGTCCAACTGCTCCCTGGAGACCATATGATGTTCCCTCCAACATACTTCCCCTGAAACCCTCTCCACCCACCACCCACAGATGTGGCTTCTCACTCTTCCAGTAGAAACTACTCCTTGAGCCCCCTCCTCAGTTAGACGCTTGTCTCCCAGGTTCATCTGGACATCTATGAAAGGGCTTTCTTGAAAAAGTAAGTCCAGTGCGCTAGGGTCAACCAGGTCTAAAATAATCGGTAGGTTGTTTTTTTTTTTAAGTCAAGGAAAAAAGAAAAAACTCCACTTAAAAGATCCAACTCCATCATTGCAGGTGACCATACACGGGCCCTACAAGATAACAATGCTACACACACCCCACCCCCAGAAGATCTCAGCACCTCTGAGAGCCAATCCTTCGCTGTCTTATTCCTCCCTGCTCACGCCAAGGCGCCCAGACCCGGGAAGGACGCAGACGCTTCTTATTGCTCAAGTGTGGAGCACCCTGCCGGAGCAGCTTTTCTACGTTCGGTTGTTTGAGCCCCGAGGAGCTCGCCGCTCCCCGTGCCAGCCTGGCACGAGCTTCAGGTCTTTCTCAGACCTCAGGATCCCCTCAGTGCCCCAGCCTCATGGCACGACAGCCCAGTTCTCAGTCGCCAAATTTGTCCAGACTCTAGTGCTTGTTCCGGGGCACTGAGGTCCGGAACTCCCGAAGCCCCCAACCCTGCGCCGCCTAATCCCGATCCTGGGACCCTCCGCCCCGCCGCTCCCGGGTGCGCACCTGGTCCTGCGGGTGGGCACGCTGCTCCGCGCTCCCGGCGCCCGGGGCTCCGCGGCTGCCTTTTGACAAGCGGAGACGACCCAGCACCTGGCCCCGCCCCCCGCATGCCCCGCCCCCGGCCGGCCCCGCCCCGGCCCCACCCACAGGTCCGGTCTTCACTTGCCAAGCGCTGCAACCGCGCTGCAACCATCTTGACTTGGAATCAACCACCGCACTCTCTCCTGGAAGACTGCCCAGTATAGACTGTCCAGGACTGCCGTCCATGGGCCCAGGCAAGCTCTGCCCTCCGTGAGCGAGAGCTTTCGATGGTTATACGTGTGCAGATCCACGAGTCTGCCTGCGATAATCCGTGATGCTTCCCCTCTCCTCCCGTTGTCCGTGGTTCTACCCAACTCTCCGCGGACGCCTCCTCCAGGTGCGTCACCCCCACCTGGGATGACCCGGCCAGGACGTCTCCGTCGTCTGCAGGTTTCGGGATAGGGGGCGGGGGCGCCTGCAGCCGGCACGAGCGGTTCTCCCGACGCTCTAGGGGGATCTTGGGGGCCAGCCGCCTTCGCGCTACTCCAGCTGAGCGCCAGGGAGCTCAGCCCGATCCCATACACTAAAAGAGCGCAGGAAAACGGGGCCAAAGTCGAGTCTGGAGTTGCACTGTCATCCCTACTCGATGTCCCCTCGGGCGCGACCACGGCTGACCACGTACTTGGCCCGTCGCGAAAGTCATCCAGGCAAGCTGAGTCTCAGCTTCCCTGGGCCCTGGTCCCCAACACCACCCACCCAACCATGCCATGCGACCTTGGTGTGAAGAGATGGAAGGAGGTGAAAAGTACATCTGAGACCTGGAATTGTAGGTGGATGCGGAAAATTCGCTGTAGAAAATGCGAATGGCTATGTGCAGGGACGGGGGAGCCTGGTTGGCTGCCGTCTATGGGGTCGCACAGAGTCGGACACGGTTGAAGTGACTTAGCAGCAGCAACAGCATGTGCTAGGCACCGCTGTGGATGCTAGAGGAGAGCCGAAAAGGATGTGGTTCCCTCCTTAGAGCTCACTGTCCAGTGGGAGAAAGTATAAATAGTAATTACAAACTAATGTTCTATAATAGAGATGCCCAGGAAGTCATCCACCAGATGGTACTCCTCTTTAGGCAGGGAAGATGTTGCCATTCACCTTTTATAGAGAAGGAAACCATGGCTCAGAGGGACAAGCTGAACAGGTGGCACGTTGAGGTACAGAGAGGTTAAGTGATTTGCCCACCATTACACAGCTATGCAATGAGGGGCAGTTCTAAAGCCCAATAAGTCTGTCGCTGCGGTGGCCTCATCCATTTCTGAAACAGTTATGCTAGGCTATAGGATAACCCGGCCCTCTCAAACTCTCAGTAACTGGATCAAGAAAAAGGGACCAAGGCTAAAAAGAAAAAGGAACTTTTAAATAGTCAAGTTTGTTAAGCACTGAAACAATTCATTAAGAGAATATCATTGACACTTTCTCTCTGGAAAGGTTTTAAAATATAGAGGAAACACAGATTGATTGACCTTGGGAATGGGCTATCCATTCTGAGAAAACGGATGAAAGGAAGTGCCCCTTGGAAGATTCTGCCAGCCTGATGGATGGATTCCCTGCTTGTAATGAAAGCAAAAGAAAGGATCCCCTTACTCAGAGCACCATGGGAAAGTTAGCAGCTATTCTCATGGGCAAGAGAGTTTAAGAGGAAACCTCTAACAACCAGTGCCTTGAAACACCCTCAGGAAGTTCCGTGAACCTCTGGAAGAAGTTGATCACTCAGAAGTCACTTTGTAGTGCTTATTTGGCCAGACAGGTGAACCTGGCATCTTGAAAATAAACCTTATCAAAAAGTGGTAGAAGCTGAGTACTAAGTGTTCCATAGTAATTGATCCTGTCTTTTCACAGCTTTTCATTTGATCTTCATCATGACATTCTGAGTCAGACAGGCTGGAAAATACTCTCCCCGTGGTACAACTGATGTGCAGAGTCATCCGAGCTCTTCCAGCTAAGGAGTGACAGAACCACTTGAACTCAAATCTCTCTGTACTTTTCATGGTTCCATGCTGCCTCTCAAAAAAAAAAAAAAAAATGTCTATAGGCTTTTCATCTATTGGATCACAAACTAGATAACCCAGGCTTGGAGAACTCAGAGGTTCTGAGTTTGGCAGGATTAGCCATGTGATCACACTCCCCAGCACATGTACTCATTAGTCTGTGTGTATGCACACTTGTGTTAGACTCTTTGTGACCCTATCAACTGTAGCCCACCAGGCTTCTCTGTCCATGGAATTTTCCAGGCAAGAATACTGGAATGGGTTACCATTTCCTACCCCAGGGGATCTTCCCAACCCAGGGGTTGAACCCATGTCTCTTTCGTCTCCTTCATTGGCAGGCAGATTCTTTACCACTGCACCACCTGGGGAAGTCGCACTCATTAGCCCCATCCCTAACCAATTTATTTTTATCATCCCCCAATACAGGAACTGCCCCCTCTCATCTGTCCCTCCAGGCCCTACCCTCTTCCAGACTGCTCTCCAGGTAAAAATGTGCCCTTTGAGCCCTCTCTGGAGCACTCCAATCTAGCTGTTTGCTTTTCCCTTTTTTAGGGCCCTTTTCTCTTCTTAAATTTTTTTATGGTTATGGGTATGGTGGGAATGAAGGAAAGACACTCACTCAGAAAACTCTGGGGCTTCCCTGGTGGCTCAGATGGTAAAGAATCTGCCTGCTATGCAGGAGACCTGAGTTCTATCCCTGAGTCGGGCAGATCCCCTGGAGAAGGGAATGGCTGCCTACTGCAGTATTCTTGCCTGGAGAATTCCTGGTGGTCTGCAGTCCAAGGGGTTGCAAAGGGTCGGACACAACTGAGCAACTAACACTTTTCACTTTCAGCAAACTCCATAACATCAGAGAGACACAGAGTTATGGATTCATAAAAACAAAAGCTATCAGGTCATCCCAGTTAGTTCTCTTGTTTTATAGATTAAAAAAAAATAAGTCCATAAAGGTGAACTTATTTATCTTTTCTAAGCTATGTTAGGGTTGTTCTCTCTGTTTATGTTCCAGATGGTGAAAATGGAATGAATAAATGAAAGAAACTGTAAGCAGTAAAAGCAACCCAAACAAAAGGGTCTTCCCGGGATAGTTTTATCAAATTTTTAACTGCAACTCATAGTAAGAAATAATTTTTGTCATGGCTCAGTATACCCATGCAGATACACATTTTATAAAACAAGAAATGCCCTGCAATGTTTTCAGTTATTTTCCCCTTCCTTCCTTCCCCCCTCCCTTTCTTCCTTTTATCTTTATTTTTGGGACCCACCAAATTGATTTCACAATCCACAGTGGGTTGTAACCTAAAGTTTGAAAAATCCACTCTATTGTAAGAGCCCTTTATTTAGAACCCTCAACATGAGATTACCAGAAAGGCCTTTGAGAGCCCAGCCTGGCTTGCACAGGGCACTCTCAGAATCCCATGAGGGGTCTAAGGCTTTGGAGAATTCTACATCCAAGGCCACATTGCCAGGGTTAAGTCATTGAGGAAGCGTGTGTCCACCCAATGTTTGCCTTTGTGGCCTTAACTCAGCTGTTATCCTACCAAGATCCTGCACTTTCCAGCTTTGGGGGGTTTCTTTCAGCCTCATGAATTTTTATGGCATGTCAGGAATCCTGACTTCCCCAGAACAGGATAGTGGTGGAGGTGTTACATGCAAGGCCACACAAAGTGAGTGTCCACAGACTTGGCTTGCCCTAGACAGAGTAGCTCATCACTGTTGATTCAATCCAAATCCGTCTGGCCCCAGGGCTCCATTCCCAGTAGCCCAGCTCATGTCTCCATCCTTGGGGCTGTTGGCACTTGACTTTCTCACCTGCCCCCATATCCTTGAGCCCTAGGCTGCCAGCCTGCTGGCCCGCACATGGCGTCTGCTGGCACAGTGAAGTGGAGCCTGGGGGCCGGACGAAGGAAGGTGGAGACTCCCACCTGCATCTCCCAGCAGAGGCAGTTCCAGAGCTCTCCTAGGCTCCCAGGTATTTGCTGGGCTCCCATCCAAACCCCACCAGACAATGATGACTCTTCAAGCCCCCATCCCAACTGTGGAGACCAGTGGAATAAACAAGAGGCTCAAGTTCTTTCCCACCTACAAGGGCCTGTGGCTGTCAGTTTTGCAGCAACTATGATCACTGTAGCAGGAAATGAAGTGACCCTATCCCGTAGCCCTTGGGGAAATTCTTATTTAGCTCTTCCAGGAAGATGTATTTTGGAAAGCCTGTGAGGCCGGTGGGTGGAAAGGCTCTACAGCATGGAAGTAGATGTCCTGGGAGCAGGTAAGAATGCCCTTAGCGTCACATCACTGCTGAAGAGGTCAGTAGGGAAAGGCTGACTGTTTTCCAAAGAAGCCCCCTCTACCCAGAGGAACGTCTCCACGGAAAGTGATTATGCAATGATCTCCTTTTCTTCATACCAGTGAGCAGAAGCCTCACAAGCCCCATCCTGGGCATGCCTGCTTCTTTCTCCAGAGGAACAGGAAGGACATTCCGTAAGTCACACAGGAATGCATTAAACAACTCTTCCCTGGGGCCTCGACTCCAGAAAGATGTGGCTGTTGACAGCTCTTTTCATTTTCCTTTGGCCTCTGGCCTGGGACAAACACCACAGAGCATGGACACCCCCTCTTTGTATTTGCCTCATTGCCCTATGTCATTAAAGATGTTGATGTTGTTAAGACATTGTTGACTGGTGTTTCTGATGTTCCTCTCCACTTCCACCAGGGATCACTCTGGACTAAATGGTAGTGATGGTCTGCTGCTTTGGATCATTTACATATCCTGCAGCCAAGAAGTGGTCTCTAAACATTTCTGAGTGTGAAACCTTCTTGAGAGTCCCTTGGATGGCAAGGCGATCAAACCAGTCAATCCTAAAGGAAATCAGTCCTGAATATTCATTGGAAGGACTGATGCTGAAGCTGAAGCTTCATTACTTTGGCCACCTGATTCAAAGAGCTGACTCACTAGAAAAGACCCTGATGCTGGGAAAGACTGAGGGCAAGAGGAAAAAGGGAGTGGCAGAAGATGAGATGGTTGGAAACATCATTGACTCAGTGGACATGAGTTTGAGCAAACCCTGGGAGATAGTGAAGGACAGGGAAGCCTGGGGTGCTGCAGCTCATAAGATCAACTGAACAACAACAATTGGCAAAAAATATGAATATGTGAATATGAGGCTTCCCAATATGACTTTCTTCCCAGTCCAACTCTCACATCCATATATGACCACGGGAAAAACCATAGCCTTGACTAGATGGACCTTGGTTGGCAAAGTAATGTCTCTGCTTTTTAATATACTATCTAGGTTAGTCATAACTTTCCTTCCAAAGAGTAAGCGTCTTTTAATTTCATGGCTGCAATCAGCATCTGCAGTGATTTTGGAGCCCAAAAAAATAAAGTCTGACACTGTTTCCACTGTTTTTCCATCTATTTCCCATGAAGTGATGGGACCAGATGCCATGATCTTTGTTTTCTGAATGTTGAGCTTCAAGCCAACCTTTTCACTCTCCTCTTTCACTTTCATCAAGAGGCTTTTGAGTTCCTCTTCACTTTCTGCCATAAGGGTGGTGTCATCTGCATATCTGAGGTTATTGATATTTCTCCCAGCAATCTTGATTCCAGCTTGTGCTTCTTCCAGCCCAGCGTGGTCGCGGAGAGTCGGACACGACTGAGTGACTGAACTGAACTGAACTGAACTGAATATGACTTTAAAAGTTCAATCATTAGCTCATATTTCAAGTCAAACTATACAGTTGGGGTGAGATTCATCATCAACATTAATGAATGTAAATTCATATTGCAAATGATGGTCTTAATATTTTTTATTGACTTTCCTAATACTCCTTTGCACTCAGATACCTCACCCAACATACCTGACATGGGACCATCTGATAAGAGGACCAACTGAGGGTATGGTGTCAATCTGTATGTTAAACATACTAACAGTTTAATTTTTTTCTTCTTTTTTTTTGGCCACACAGCATGTGGGATCTTAGTTCCCAGATCAGGGATTGAATCTACACCTTCTGCAGTGAACCTTGGGACTACCAGGGTAGTCCCACTACTACTTAGTTTTTTAAAAATAAAAAAGCAAATGAGAGGCTTCCCTGGTGGCTCTGGTAAAGAATCTGCCTGCCAATGTAGGAGACATGAGTTTGATCCCTGATCTGGAAAGATCTCACATGCCGCAGAACAAATAAGCCTGTGCGCCCCAACTCTTGAGCCTGTGCTCTAGAGCCCAAGAGCCACAGCTACTGAAGCCTGAGTGCCTTAGAGCCTGTGCTCCGCAACAAGAGAAGCCCACACACCACAATTAGAGAGTAGCCCCCACTTGGCGTACATGAAGACCCAGCACAGCCAAAAATAAGTAAATAAAGTTAAAAAGAAAAAAATGAAAAAGGAAGGCTTTGATATCATCCTCCTGTACCCAGTGGATCATGTACCATACCTTCCCTTGGAGATTTGTGCTCTAGAGGACACAGAAGCAGGATTTAGATCCAGAGAGTTCAGCAAGTTAGGTGACCCATTCAAGTTTACAACTGGTGAATTGCAAAGCAGAGACTAGAAGCCAAGTCTACTTCCTTGAAATCCAGGTCTTGCTCTTTCCACCACCATTTGCCTCGGCTTTGTGGAGAAATGGAAGCACATTGTGTGTGTGAGAATCTTTTGAAGGTTAGAAACTAAATACTTTGATCTGATTGGCTTATTTAAGCAGAGCCTGAGGCAGGATCCAGGTGGAATTCACTGTGGTGTGTTTGGGACCACAGCTGTTAATAGTCTGATGCCACAGGTCTTCAACCAGATTAAACCAGAGAGGCAAACAGGACAGGTTCTCCCGGCAGTGGCTACCAGCAGGAAAGGGTGTGGTGGCCACTTGTGGGTAACACGGAGTAGGAGGGTAGCCCTTAAATTCCTAGCTTGGCCACCACCAACAGCCTTCCTTCAACCCACATTCTCTAGAAGTGTTCCTCTGTTGGGGTTTCTGGGAGGGAGGAGTTGCCTGACCTCTGAGTGCCAGCTGCCAAGCCCAGAAAGAATGTGGCGAAGAGAATCAAACCATCAGGGATTTCTATCTCTTTACCCTTTAACCCTCCTCCTCCCCACTCATCCTCTGTCCAGACAAGTCAGTTACTCCTGTCTAGGTCTTTCTTTTCTGTTTTCTGTCCTCCCTCTGCTCCCCAGGTTACTTCACATCCTCTGTACCATAGTCATCACCAGGCTCCTCATCTGTCAAGTGATGGAGAATTTGAGGGCCATCAAGGGCTGATGGTCAAGGAATCTATGACTTAGACCTGCCTAGAAAGGAGAATATCATCCCAGTTGCCAACACTCCCCCACATTCTCCCTGCCTTTCCTTCCAGTGAAACCTAAAACATGGGTGAGCATAGATCAAGAGAGAACATTCAGGGAAGTAGTTCAGGTGCCCAGGCATGAAAACACCAGCTGTTGTCTCCTCACAAGGTTGGGATGGAGATGCTGAGCAGGATGCTGGACACAGAAAAAATAAACTACAGCAACTGAGTCTTTGTTCTATGTCCTTGAAGTAATCTTAGTACCCCAGTTCCCTGTTCTCTTCTCTTCCCAAGAACCTTATGCTTGATCTTGACAAGAATTAGAAATGAATTCCAAAAGCAAAATGTCAAAATCTCCACCGTTACTTCCTATAGGTGATTGAAGTAATTCAACCATTTCCCCATGTTGGAAGCTGGAACTCTAGAGAATGCATATTTCTACACCATTCTCACACCCTCATCTTCTCCCCTATTTCATGAGGCTTAAACTTTGGCCTGATAACGTATACCCTGTCAGTTGCAACAGTGCAATCTAGCCTGATAGAGAGGCTGATCTGGTGCCTACAGCTGGTTTATTTCCTTGACAAAGCCCTGAATGTGAGGAGATACAATTCCTGCTTTGTGATTAATAATAGTCTCCCCTCTAATCACTTGTTATCTTACTGCATTAAACTATACGTTAACATTTGATCTACAGCAATTAAAGATTTATTGCCATGTTTCTCTCTGCCACCCTTTAAGTAGAGGGCATTTGAGGACAAGTGGTATTAGAATCAGAACAATTGACAAAGAATTGTGTGTGTCAAGGTTGCATTACTTTTGTCTCAACCTCAGTCTAAAAAAGATGTTCATTTCTAACAGTACAACGGATTAGATGCCTTGAATGACCCTTTCAGATGAAATAACAATTTTAACAATTTTAATTAAGCAACATTTAATTTTAAATATATCACCAAGCTGGCACAAAAGAAAGAAATCTACAGAATTCAAGATGAATTAAAAACAGGAACACAGGTTGGAAAGCAAGGACCAAAACTGGTCTTCATCCTGAGAAAGTGTCTTTAGAACCTGGGAAACTTGACCTTTCACTTGGATGGCTTTCACTCTTGCATGGGACAAGAGGTATGGCCAAGGGGTTATCCTGATAAAGTTGGGTTCTCAAAGGTATACCCCAGAACTCTCTGTGTAAAGAGAATGAGAAATAAACCTCCATGTAGCAAGGAATCTGACCTGTGTCATTCTGGATGGTAGGAAAAATAATAAATAACTCCTCAGAATTCATAACCACAGCCAGTGCTCAGCCGGGTCTGCATTCCGCAACCCCCCCCCCCGCCCCCCGCCAAAATACTCAAACAGAAAGTTTAAAGTGATCTCAAGTTGGTACTACTCAGGTAACTGGTTGAATCAATTGTAATCCTCTCTGTAGGAACTTAACCATATCCTAGTAAGCAAAGAATTACCACAGGTGAAATCTCAGGTAAAATTACAGTTTATGGTCCAAGTCACAAGACACATATAGAAATAAAGCACAGTGAGTGAGGAATCAGCGGAAATAGACCCACAAAGGCATTACACACTTAAAGTTTTAGACCCAGAATATAAGGTTTTTGCTTGTTTGTTCTAAAAAGAAAAAAGAGAAACTCAAAAAAGTACAGGGAATATTTATTAATTATAAATAACTAATTAATTAGTTCCAGATTTCTGGAAGTAAAAAGCAAAGGTGTTGAATCTTAAAACTCACTGGCTAGATTTAGTAGCTGATTAGATATGGCTGAGGAAAAAATTAGTAAGCTGGAAGCTAGAGCTGAGAAAATGATCTAGAATGTAATCCAGAAACACAAGACAAGGACAGTATGAGATTAAAAGATATAATGGAGAGAAAAACCGAATTGTGCCAAATTGAAGCTCTGGAATGATACAGACAGATAGGAAAGAGGTAATACTCAAAGAGACAATAGCTGAGATGTCTCTAGAACTGCACAGAACTTCTGGAAACCCCATGAATGCCAAGAAGATAAATAAGAAGAAACTCACATCTGGGAACATTGCTGTTCAGTTACTCAGTCGTGTCTGACAGTTTGCGACCCCAAGGACTGCAGCAGGCCAGGCTTCCCTGTCCTTCACTGTTTCCTAGAGTTTGCTCAAACTCGTGTCCATTGATGATGCCATCCAATCATCTCATCCTCTGTCACCCCTTTCTCCTCCTCAATCTCTCCCAGCATCAGGGTCTTTACTAATGAGTCGGCTCTTCACATCAGGTGGCCAAAGTATTGGAGAGGGAACGAAACACCAAAAAAAAAAAAAGAGAGAGAAAAGATTGTGAACATTGGCAAGGAGAATGATTACCTACAAAAGAATGGTAATTAGACTTAAGGCTGACTTTTCAACAGCAGAACATGGAGGCCAGAAGATACGGATATACCAGTATCTTCAAGGTGCTGAGGAGCTTCCCTGATAGCTCAATTGGTAAAGAATTTGCCTGCAATGCAGGAGACTCCGGTTTGACTCCTGGGTCAGGAGAAGGGATAGGCTACCCACTCTTAGTATTCTTGGGCTTCCCTTGTGGCTCAGCTGTTAAAGAATCCACCTGCAATGTGGGAGATCTGGGTTCAATCCCTGGGTTGGGAAGATCCCCTGGAGGAGGGAAAGGCTACCCACCAGAGTATTCTGGTCTGGAGAATTCCATGGACTGTACAGCCCATGGACTCACAAAGAGTCAGACACGACTGAGCAACTTTCATTTTTCAAGGTGCTGAAAGACAATTACTGTCGACCAAGAAAAGTCCTAAAGAAACACCTAAAGTGTTTTTGTATTGTTCAATACAAAACACAAATAATACAAAAAAATACAAGATTTTTGTGTTGTTCAAGAGGGAGACACAGAAATTGATTCATTGCACACTTTATTAAGGTAAGAATGGATATAAAAAATAGCTAGGCTAACAATTAAAAATAGATATTGAGGAGATAGTTTCAAGGAGCAGATGAATAGATGAAGTCAAGAAAAAGTAGAAAGAAATGAATACAAAAATCAAGACAAAGCACTTAATAAGATGGTAGCAATAAATCAAAATGTCAATAACCCCCAAATCATAATTAAATAAATGTTCCAGTGAAAAACAAATTTAGATCAGATTTTTAAAATTCCATATGTAAACTGTTAAGAATTAATTAATCAAGAAGATAAAATAATACTAAATTTGTGTATGTTAATAACATAGCCTCAAAAATATAGGAAAAAAGATGATGAGAAAATGATAAATACACTATCATAATGGGATATTTTAACGTATCTCTGTCAGGAATTGATAGATTAAACAAAAAATCAGTGAGGATGGAGAATATGGTTAACAAGCTTGCTCTAATATTCCTTGAAGGAACATTGCACACACAAATAGAGAATAAATATTCTTTTCAAACAATACATGGAATGTTTATGGAAACTGGACATATGGTATGCCATAAAGCTAGACTCAACAACTTTAAAGGATGTTTTAAAATTTCAAATAGATTGTATTCTTGGACCATAAATCAATTAAAATACAAATAATATCAAATAGGATAATTTAGATTATAGTGTGGGCTTCCCTGGTGGCTCAGATGGTAAAAAACCTGCCTGCAATACAAGCGACCTAGGTTCCATCCCTGGGCCAGGGAAAAGGGAAAGGCAACCCACTCCAGTATTCTTGCTTGGAGAATTCCATGGACAGAGGAGCCTGGTGGGCTACCGTCCATGGGGTTGCAAAGAGTCAGACACGAATGAGTGACTAACACTATCAATTTCACTTTTCAACATATCAAAACTTGTGTAGCTTGACACCATGATGCATATATTTTGTTCAAGGTGTTGAGAGCCCTCCAAGGCAGCTGCCCACTATGTATGGCTCTGTGTTCCAGACTGCTCTCACCTAGTGACACCTACATCTCGACATGTATTTCCCCAATCCCTGCAGAAAAAAGAATGAGCATGGGAAATCGCATCCTTCTTTCTTAAACGCTTCTACTCTCATTTCATTGACTAAAGCAAGTCCCTTGGCTGGGACAAACTCCAGGGAGTCTATGAAGGATAATCTTCTCATAGGTCCAGGAAGGGACAAAAACTGGAAATACTGATGATTAGAATTTTAAAACACACTTCTGAAGAATAAATTATAATGGATCTTCTCATAAGTTCAGGGAGGGAGGAAAATTGGAAATACTGACTAGAATTTTAAAAACTAGAAGTTTAAAAGTTTATTCTGAAGAATAAACTATAATGTAAAAGAGAAAATACTAAGAATTTAATATTAACAATACTATATATTCAAACTTACGGAAATAGCTAAAATAGTGTGTTTGTGTATGGATGCATATGTGTGCGCACGCTCAGTCGTGTTCAACTCTGTGATCCCATGAACTGTAGCCCACCAGGCTCCTCTGTCCATGGAATTTTCCAGGTACGAATACTGGAGTGTTGCCATTTCCTACTCCAGGGGATCTTCCTGACCCAGGGATTGAACCTCCATCTCTTGTGTCTCCTGAATTGGCAGGCAGATTCTTTACCTTTGAGCCAT
Organism: Moschus berezovskii; assembly: GCF_049115385.1. NCBI lineage: Eukaryota > Metazoa > Chordata > Mammalia > Artiodactyla > Moschidae > Moschus > Moschus berezovskii. Next base: position 36,606,040 of record NC_142465.1, on the reverse strand, counting down.
ATTGGAAGCCCCAGCTAAAATAGTACTTCAAGGAAAATATATAATACTGATATTTACTATGTGACAGGCATTGATTTATGAGCTCTGCATATTTTACTCATTTAATTTTCATAACAGCCCTTGAGGCAAGTGTAAAATGAGGAGACCAAAGCACAGAAAAGTGAACTGAAGCTACACAACTAGAAAGTGGCAGAGCCAGGATTTGGACTTAGCCAGCATGGCTCCAGGTCCAAATGTTATATTTGCAAATGTCTACATTAGAAAAATTTCAAAGCTGAGAATTAGTGTGATAAGAAATTTGTTTAGGAAGTTAGAGAGGACCAAATGCAAAATGGCCCTAGAAAAGCCTAAGAACAGAAAAAGATTGTTAGAGCTTAAAGTAAGTTGAAAAAGATTTAGGGAAAATCAACAAAGTTAAACATTGGTTCTTTGAAACAACTCATAATATAGACAAACCTATCACAAGATTAAGACAAAAAGAAGATGAAAAGAAATAATATTAGCAATTGAAAGGGGGCTTTAACTAGAGATGCTGTTGAAATTAAATAGTTGAGAAAATATTATAAGCAACTTTATGCCAATACAGTTGAAATTTCAAGGAAGTGGATAAATTCCTAGAAAACTACAATTTGCTAAAACTGACCAAAGAAGAAATAGAAACCTGAATAGCATATAAGCCTTAGAGAAAAAGAATTGAACTGTCAGTTAAAACTGTTTCCTCAGAGAAAACACTAGACCACACAACTTAATTATAGGTGGCTGTTGTAGCCTGGGTTCCTCAAGAAAGCAAAGTCAAAGTCAAGGGTTTGGGCATAGATGGCTTATTTTGGAAAGTGAAGTGTTTTATTTTGGAAATGGCGAACCAGGAAAAATGAAACAGGGAAGAGGGAACAGCCAATACAAGGGAGTCACTGCTGCTGCTGCTGCTAGGTCACTTTAGTCGTGTCCGACTCTGCGCAACCCCATAGATGGCAGCCCACCAGGCTCCCCCGTCCCTGGGATTCTCCAGGCAAGAACACCAGAGTGGGTTGCCATTTCCTTCTCCAATGCATGAAAGTGAAAAGTGAAAGTGAAGTTGGCTCAGTTGTGTCTGACTCTCAGCGACCCCACAGACTGCAGCCTACCAGGCTCCTCTGTCCATGGGATTTTCCAGGCAAGAGTACTGGAGTGGGGTGCCATTGCTACGGGCTAAGTCTCAATCTTGCTGGATGGAATGCACTTTAGAAGTGTTTGCCCGAGGGGTGGAAGAGGAAAGCCACCAATTTCCATCCTCCATTGGTCAAAGGTTGCCCCATGTGGATATTAACTTTCTTGAACTTCCAGATTTGTTAACCCTCAAGCACTAAGGGTTTTTCCAGGCTCCCCTCACATCCATAGTGGAGAAACCCCAGGACAAAAAGTGCGAGGTTGGTGGGGCCACTGATGGAAGATGCTGTCAGGTTACACTTGTGTCAAGCTGGTTGTCACTGCCATAGCTGGAATGCCAAAGGGGTGTGTTGTGGGCACAAGAGGTGATACATATAGGAAGTTCTGGCAAGCATTCATAAAAGGACAATCCTCAGACTTCCCTGGTGGTCCAGTGGTTAAGACTCTGTGCTTCCAGTGCAGGGGGCATGGGTTCAATCCCTGGTCAGGGAACTAAGATTCCTCATGTCGCAAGGTGTGGTCAAACAAAGAAAAGACACTTCTTAACTCATTTTAAGAGACTAGAATAACTTTGATTCGAGAATAAGAACAGTATAAGGAAAATTACAAGCTAATCTCACCCATAAACACAGACTTAAAAATCTTAGACAAAATATGAGCAAACCAAAATCCAGCTATGTGTGAAATACTAACCTATTAAAAAGGGGAAAGAGCCACATGCATGCGTGTGTGCTGAGTTGCTTCAGTGGTATCCGATTCTTTGTGACCCTATGAACTGTGGCCCTCCAGGCTCTTCTGTCCTATGGAATCTCCAGGCAGGAACACTGGAGTGGGCTTCTGTGCCCTCCTCCAGGTGATCTTCCCAACCCAGGGATTGAATCTATATCTCTTCATGACTTTTTCATTGGCAGGCAGGTTCTTTACCACTAGTACCACCTGGAAATCCCAAAAGAGCTGCACAACTATCTAAATAGGTATTCACCCCCCACAAAGTGTTCAATAAGATGTAATATTCATTCTTGATTTTTAAAAAAATTTGCAAACTTGGTATAGTTTGGAACTTCCTAAACCTGATAAGATATACATAAAACAGTATACTTAACAATGACACTTTGAAATATTTCTATTAAGATCTAAAACAAGATGAGAATGCCCATTATTGTTAGACTGAACAACAATGAAACATACATTCTTCTCGAGATTACATGAAATGTTCACCAACCTATACCATAGCCAGGCCTTAAAACATACCTTAAGACATTAAAAAGAATATAAATAATGCAAGGAATGCTTTCAGACCTCAATGGAATTAAACTAGAAAACAACAAAACATAGTTGTAAAATTCCCTATTCAACATTATAATGGAAGTCCTAGACAGTTGATATAAGTCAAGAAATAGAAATGAAAGCTATGAGGATTAGAAAGGCAGAAATTAACTGTCTGATCTGATGGGAAAATTAAAAGAATGAAAAGAAGCAACTTACAATAATAGCAAAAATATAAAGTTCATAGGACTAAATCTAACAAAAGGTGTTCAAGTTCTTCAAGGAGTAAAATATAAAATTCTATGGAAATAAATTAGAGAAGATCAAATAAATGGATAAATACACCATGTTCTTGGCTGGGGTGACTCAATACAATAAAGATGTCAATTATTTACAAATTGAATTATGAATTCAAAGTAATTCCAATAAAAACCCTAAGAGTTTTTCTTGGAACTGGGTAAGCTAGTTCTAAAATTTATTTGGAAAATCAAGTGCCAAATGCAGACAAAATAGTCCTGATAAAAAAAGAACAAGGTGGGATACTCACTCTACACAACATTATCATAATATAAAACTCTAATAATTAATATTATGGGATATCAGAGCAGAGAAAGATAGATCAGTGACTCAGAAATTAAACATACATATATGGAGGCCTATTTGTAACAGAATGAGTATTGCATATTAGTGAGGAAAAGACAGACTATTGAATAAGCTGGAACAAATGATTATCCATTTAGAAAAAGATTAAATTGGATCGCTACCTCAAATAGTACACTCAAACCCATTACAAATTGATTTAAGCCTTAAATGGAAAAGAAACCTAGAAAACTCTTAGCAGACAATACAGATGACTACTAATAGGACTTTGACATTAAAAATGGATTTATTTTATACTTTGGGTAATAATCCAATACTACATCTTTTATTTTGTTGTTAAAATTATTCCAGTTTTAGCATGGGGAGCTCTGAAGGCTGCTGTGTCCCTTGGGAAAGCTACCATCATTGTGGGGGCTTTTGAGTACTTCCTTACTTTCTGGTGCTATAAGATGTTCCAGGCTCATCTGGTATATTTCCTGCCTAGTCCTAGAATCAGTTATTTTTCTAAAAATTCATGGTTCTTCAGACTTTTGGACTATGTGGGAGAAAGCGAGGGAGGGATAATTTGAGAGAATACCATTGAAACATGTACATTACCATATGTAAAATAGATGACCTGTGCAGGTTTGATGCATGAAGCAGGGCACTGAAAGCCCATGTTCTGGGACAACCCAGAGGGATGGGGTGGGGAGGGAGGTGGGAGGAGGGTTCAGGATGGGGGGACACATGTGCACCCATGGCTAATTCATGTTGATGTATGGCAAAAACCACCACAATATTGTAATTAGCCTCCAATTAAAATAAATAAATTAATTTAAAAAATTCATGGTTTTTTAAATTAATTAATTTATTTTGAGAGTTACGTTTTATTCTGTGGAAATTTTTAAGGCTTCAAGCCCAGGAGATAGCATCTCAAGTAACCCTGAGAGAACTGCACCAAGAAAGCGAGGGAAGGAACCAGGTAATATAGAAGTTTTGCAACAAAGGGCACGTAGTCTGAACATCAAAAGGCTATTGCTAGTTGAAGGAAGCCAGATATCTCAAGTTAAGGAATTTAGTGTTTTTCTTATATGGGAAGATGCAAAGAATCTGGGCTCACTGAAATCATTCTTTTCATCATATACATCTCAGCTATGCGGGGCCAGTATGTTGTGTTTTTCACATCCTGAGCTTCCTTGAGGCTCACCGTAGGGAGTGGCTACATCTGATGACTGCCTGTTAGCAGGTATTTTTCTCTTTCCTAAGTGCTCCTAGGGCTCAGGAACTCACATTGGGCTGTAATGGTTGATGACTGTGACATTTTTGTTAACTGATATGTCAGGAAATACTCCATTTCTCAGTCCCTCTCCATGGTATGCAATTCAACAAATATTTGGGAGACATTTTATGACAAATTTTTGTCCCATGGTGCTGGGAGGCTCCTCCCAGACTGGGTGAAAGTTCTTATTAATGTGCCACTCAAGGTGTTAATTTTAAGATTAGACCCATTAGTAGGTGATTAAAGATTCTCTGGATCCTCTATCTTCTAAACTATTATGATCCAGGAGATATTTTCCTTGTTTCTTCCCATACACAGAATCACACTATTACAATTATTATCTCATACAAAACTATATATCTGATTAATTGTTTTAAGTCACCTAGTCATCATCACATTCATTGGGGGCCTGGTTACACACTGTAAGAAACAACAATCTTATAAAATAGATAAGATATAAATAATGTAGCTAGTAACATCAACAAAGTCATAGTGTAGCAGAGAGACAAGGCATAAACACCTGATTCTTTTTATTAGAGAATGGTATTAGAAATTAAAATCTTGGCACTAGGTCTGCTCATAGTTACTGGGGTACTGTAGACCCTCTCTGCAGATAGAATTAGGAAACATGAGTATGTGTACTATACATGTGTGAACATATTGAGACATCTATAATTATTTCTATTATCTCTATTAAGTAAAACGTGAGTTCATATTAATAGCTCCAACTCTCATCCAGAATTCCATGGCTTATTCCAGCCTTGTCCCCTTGCTTATCTGTAACCTTCTCTCCAATAGTGGGAAACTGGCATCTGGTCCCATCACTTCATGGGAAATAGATGGGGAAACAGTGTCAGACTTAATTTTTTTGGGCTCCAAAATCACTGCAGATGCTGATTGCAGCCATGAAATTAAAAGATGCTTGCTCCTTGGAAGGAAAGTTATGACCAACCTAGATAGCATATTAAAAAGCAGAGACATTACTTTGCCAACCAAGGTCCGTCTAGTCAAGGCTACGGTTTTTCCCATGGTCATGTATGGATGTGAGAGTTGGGCTGGGAAAGAAAGCTGATCGCCGAAGAATTGATGCTTTTGAACTGTGGTGTTGGAGAAGACTCTTGAGAGTCCTTGGGACTGCAAGGAGATCCAACCAGTCCATTCTGAAGGAGATCAGTCCTGGGTGTTCATTGGAAGGATTGATGTTAAAGCTGAAACTCCAGTACTTTGGCCACCTCATGCGATGAGTTGACTCATTGGAAAAGAGTCTGATGCTGGGAGGCATTGGGGGCGGGAGGAGACGGGGACGACAGAGAATGAGATGGCTGGATGGCATCACCGACTCGATGCATGAGTTTGAGTGAACTCTGGGAGTTGGTGATGGACAGGGAGGCCTGGTGTGCTGCGATTTATGGGGTCGCAGGGAGTCGGACATGACTGAGCGACTGAGGGAGCGAGCCAGGCTTCTACTCTTCATGTTCCATAAATAAATATCCATGCTAAATAAACAAATATCATTAGTGATTGAATAAGTAAATATAAGAAGATAAACAACTTCCATACGGAAGAATTTTAAATACTTTAGATATTCTCCCCTAAAGAAAATGAAACATAACTTCCTACTTACTAAATGTGGTATGTACATTATGACTTTCTTCTAAAGAACACAGAACGGAAAGGGATGACAAATGTAACCTTACAGTGGAGAAAGCTAACAAACACTACCTCAGTGAGGGGATCAAAGTTATTGTCATCAGTGGTAGATAATAGTACATACTTTTTATATGATATGATGGAAATGGCACTTTATCCCTGTGGTCTTCCTGAAAATCCATAATTCTGTCTAACCATTCTTTTCTGTGTGAAAAGAAATCAAACCCAAATTGAAGGGCATTCTGCAAATAGTTGATCAGTCCTCAAAACGGTGAAGATCCTCAAAAACAAGGAAAGTGTGAGAAACTGTCATAGTCTAGAAGAGTCTAAGGAAACATGATGACTAAATGTGATGTAGTATCCTAAATGGAATCCCAGAACAGAAAAATTAAGAAAATCTGAGTAAGAGATGGACTTTATTTGTTTCAATTTTATTTATTTATTTTTGGCTGTGTTGGGTCTTTTGCTGCCTGTGGGCTTTCTCTTGTTGTGGTGAGCAGGGGCTACTCTCTAGCTGCAGTGCATGGGCTTCTCATTGCTATGGTTTCTCTTGTTGCAGAGCATGGACTCCAAGGCATGAAGTCTTCAGTAGTTTCAGCTCACAGCCTTAGTTGCCCTGTGACATGTGGAATCGTCCTAGACCAGGAATGGAACCCATATCCCTTGCATTGGCAGGCAGATTCTTAACCACTGGACCATCAGGGAAGTTCAAATAAAGACTTTGGATAACGATGATGTATCAATATTGGTTTATTAGTTGTGACAAATGCCCTGTAGTAATAAAGGTGTTAACAATAGAGGAAACTGGGTGTGAGGTGTATGAGAACTGTCTATAAGACTCTTGCAGCTTTTCCATAAGTCTAAGGCTATTCTAAAATTAAGAGTTCATTGGATGTTCAAAAGAAGGATTCCTTAACCAAAAAAGGAAAGGAGCAAATGAAAAGAAAAAGACTCTCTACTCAATATTCTACAATGACCTATATGGGAAGAGAATCTTTAAAAAGAGTGTATATATGTATATATATAACTGATTCACTTTGTCATACAGCAGAAACTAACACAACACTGTAAATCAACTATACTCCAATAAAAATTTTTTTAAATAAATAAAAGAAAAAGACTAACAAATCTGACTGTATTAGAATGGGGAACTTCGATTTACGAAAAGACCCCACCAAAGAATAGAAAGACAAGTCAAAGAGTGGAACAAGATATTTGCCACATTGATAACAAACAAGGGGTCAGTATCAAGGATACGTAAAGAACAACTTTGAGTCCATAAGAAAAATACAAATTTTCACATAAAATGATGAGCAGAAGACATGAATAGGCATTTCACAGCAGAAGAAACACAGATAAACATACGGTGGGAGGGTTGCGAGCAAGGTGTCCAACTTTGTCATAAATCAGGGAAAGACAAATATATGATACCAGTTATACGTGGAACCTAAAAAAATGGTACAAATGAACTTATTTACAAAACAGATATAGAGTCACAGATGTAGAAAACAAACTTATGGCTACCAAGGGAGAAATGGCGTGGGGATACACTGGGAGATTGGGATTGATACATATACACTACTATATATGAAATAGATAATAAGGACCTAGTGGATAGTGGGCTTCCCTGGTGGAACAGCAGTAAAGAATCTGCTTGCAGTGTGGGAGTCCGAGGTTCTTTCCCTGTGCCAGGAAGACCCCCTGGAGGAGGAAATGGCAACCTGCTCCAGTATTCTTGCCTGGGAAATCCCATGGACAGAGGAGCCTGGCGGGCTACCATCCATGGGGTTGCAAAGAGTTGGACACAACTTAGTGACTGAACAACAGCAACAATAGCTAGGGATACTTACACAGGCGACAAAAATAAAGACAAGGAAACGATTAACACAAAGTTTAGGATAATAGTAAACTATATGAGGAGAAACATACGGGAGCTTCTGATGTACAGACATTCTTTTTCCAAATCTAGATATATGAGCGTTCATTGTAATATTAGCTTTAGTACTTAACTATGCGTGTAATAGTATGTTCTTTTGTGTTTTATATATGTGTCCATTAGTCAGCACTAACTATCTCAAGGAAAGATGTGCTGATGACAAAACCATGATGACATATTTATTGTTTTTATTATTTCTTTTTACGTAACGTGTGTGTACATATTTTTGATGATATGAGTGAGCTGGAAGCATTTAGTAGGTTGAATCCTTTTCTCACTTCTCTCTGAGGTTAACTCCATTATCCAGTCCATCCAATTTCTCATTTTAAATTTGTGTTTAGAAGTCTTCCTTTTCTTTCCAGTCATTGCAAGTAATCATCATTGTGGTCTTCTTCCGGAGTGCCCTCTGACTGAGGGCATTGTCATTCCTGAGCACATGCTTCCTCCTGACGTGGCACAGTCAGATCTGCTGGACTCCATTCCCACTGGGACCTGGATCTCACTCCATGTTCCCCGGCCCCCAGCTCTACTTCCCCAATCCGTCCTTTTAACTGAGGCTGAAGATCACCACCTTTCATGAGAATGTCTTGTCGCCATCTTTGGGGGAATCTTGCCCACTCACAGCATCCCAGTCTTCCCCTTATTGTTCTGCTGTTTATGTTCTGCCCATTTCAAGGCAAAAAAAATATTCTGCTTAGGAATATGCATCCAGACCTAGGATAAAAAGATTCCTTTTCCCACCTTACCTTCAAATTCAACACAATCATGATCAATGTTTTGCCTCCACGTTCTGTCAGGATAGAGCAGTGATTAAGTATTGTGGTTCTGGACTCAGGCTGATCTAAGTTTAAATCTCAGTCCTGCAATTCAACAACTGCATGACCTCAAGATAGTTATTTAACCACTCAGATCCCCATCTTCATGTATATAATAGGAATTTTTTTATTCCATGTACTTCTGTTGCAAGCGTCTTTGCCATAGACATCTTTACCATTAGCATTTTGGATGCAAACATTTTCACAGCATAACTAATAGGCCGTAACCCAATTAAAAGATAAAATAACCTGTTGACATTTGGTTTTAAATCCATGGCATTGGCACAGTACCCTCATTTTTATATTATATAAATCTCAGCATTCATAATGGTCTATACAGTGAGGAGAAGATCTGGCAGGCTCAAAGTAGTGGATGATAACAACTGTGGATGTATATGGATTTGGTGGAAATATAGTGATAAGACTCACTGAACATGGGAATTAAGAGAAGCAGCACATTATACTAGAAAATGATAACATCAGTTCAGTTCAGTCACTCAGTTGTGTCCAACTCTTTGCGACCCCATGAATTGCAGCACGCCAGGCCTCCCTGTCCATCACCAACTCCCAGAGTTCACTCAAACTCATGTCCATTGAGTCGGTGATGCCATCCAGCCATCTCATTCTCTGTCGTCCCCTTCTCCTCCTGCCCCCAATCCCTCCCAGCATCAGAATCTTTTCCAGTGAGTCAACTCGTTGCATGAGGTGGCCAAAGTATTGCAGTTTCAGCTTCAGCATCAGTCCTTCCAATGAACACCCAGGATCAATCTCCTCTAGAATGGACTGGTTGGATCTCCTTGCAGTCCAAGGGACTCTCAAGAGTCTTCTCCAGCACCACAGTTCAAAAGCATCAATTCTTCGGCGATCAGCTTTCTTCCCAGTCCAACTCTCACATCCATACATGACCACGGGAAAAACCATAGCCTTGACTAGACAGACCTTGGTTGGCAAAGTAATGTCTCTGCTTTTTAATATGCTATCTAGAAAATGATAACGTATCACTGTGCAAATCCTTCGGTGATTTGCAGTTGCAGAGTTGAACCCACGTTTCCCATAGAACTTTGGAGCGTCCATCAACGGACATTGTAACAACACGCCCAGAACAGCCAACAGTAGAGAGGCTGTCAAGGCAACGTGGAGCTCAGTCACAAACACACATGCTGTGATCTGGACATGGACGTCTCTCTCAATGAAAGAAGGAATTTTATGGAAAAAGAAAAAGTGCAATGCTGAATAAGGGAACAAATCAACAAGCCCCCAACATGCATAAAAGACTGTAAACAAATGACCTGGAAGCCATGTGCTATGCACACCATGCCTATGCACACATTTTAAATGTGTTCAAATATTTTGCATTCCATGAGAGTTTTTGTAATTTTCTTATTTCATTTTTCATGTTTTATTCAGTTCGGTTCAGTTCAGTCGCTCAGTCGTGTCCTACTCTTTGCGACCCCAAGGACTACAGCATGCCAGGCTTCCCTGTCCATCACCAACTCCCGGAGCTTACTCAGACTCATATTTTATTCTGTCCTTTTTAATGTCTCTCTTTAGTTTTTCTCTTATTTTATTTTTTTATGGCAAAACTGCCTTAAAGTCAATTAGTTATGCAGTTTAAATGTCTGTGGTGAAAATCCTTGTGGCAAACATACTTACTAGGAAAATACCAGACATGATATTTCTTTCTACTTCACCGAGGTGTCACAAGCATTGAATTAAATAAAGCACTCAGTCTGAAGTGTAGCGAGCACTCAATAAATGTCAAACATTATTCTCTTGTTTTTTGTCTTAATATTATTAATTTGTTTTGGAAGCTGAGTTCTTCCTTGGGGTGAAATTATTTCTTGTTAACTTTCTTGGTGTGGTGGCATTTAGTCGTTCAGTTGTGTCTGACTCTTTGTGACCCCATGACTATAACCCACCAGGCTCCTCTGTCCATGGGATTTCCCAGGCAAGAATATTGGAGTGGGTTACTATTTCCTTCTCCAGGGGAATCTTCCCAACCCAGGGATCAAACCTGTGCCTCCTGCTTTGGCATGTGGGTTCTTTACCCCTGAGTTATCAGGGAAGTCCTAACTCTGAAATAGTCCTTTCTTGAACTTACTTACCCCCTGCTGTCACTTTCCCTGCCTTGGCATCGAAATGGGATTCCAAGAAATTAACCTAAAATCTCACCAGGAAATTAACCTAAAATCTCACCAGGCAGATGGGAAGCCTGTCCACGTCCTTCTAGGCTCTTGAGCAGCCAGAACATTCTATACAATTTCTCAGTAATTCCTCATACAACCACATTCTTCTGTCTTGAGTCTTTTCCTGGTTTCAGTTCCTTTTCCTGGGCTCATGACCATTCACTCATTTGTTCTTCATTGGGGCTTTTATCTTTAACTCCATGATAATAGCTGAAAACTCTCCATCCCTCTTCTTAGTCACAGAATGCGATTTTATACCAGTTACAAAAATGTTCTGTGATCAAATGTGGTTAGGAAATGCTGGGTGAAAAGCTCACTGTAGATGGCAAAAGAGTGAATGTTCTGGACCCTTCTTGCCTCTCAGATCTCACCTGGTACCACTTGTCTTCTCTCTGGTTTAGGGCACTTGCCTTCATCTTTCAGACCCAAACATGCAAAAGTTCACCCTGGCCTCAGCACCTTTGCATTTGCTAGTCCCTCTGCCAGGGATGCTCTTCCCAGATCCTCACATAGCTGGCTTCTTCTGATTATTCATTCAAGTCTTGGTTCAAATGTCACAACTGACCACACCCTTTAACACTCTTTGTAATAATCTTTAACACTTTTTTTACTTGTGTATCTGTTCCACCAATTAAAATGAAAAACCATCTATCCTATTCACGGCCATGGCTCTGGTGGCTCTGGTGGGACACTGTAGAAACTCAATAAATAATGAATGAATGAATCAATCAACATTAAGCAGGTTTCTGTTTCTTCCACATAAGATTTCTCAGGGCCTTTCCTGCATGAATCTGTACTGGAACTCTCAAAGCCGGAAATGTAGTATTTCAGTTCAGTTCAGTCGCTCAGTCGTGTCCGACTCTCCACAACCCCATGAATCACAGCACGCCAAGCCTCCCTGTCCATCACCAACTCCCAGAGTTCACTCAAACTCATGTCCACAGAGTCGGTGATGCCATCCAGCCATCTCATTTTCCGTCGTCCCCTTCTCCTCCCGCCCCCAACCTTTCCCAGCATCAGAGTCTTTTCCAGTGAGTCAACTCGTCGCGTGAGGTGGCCAAAGTATTGCAGTTTCAGCTTTAGCATCAGTCCTTCCAATGAACACCCAGGATCGATCTCCCTTAGAATGGACTGGTTGGATCTCCTTGCGGTACAAGGGACTCTCAAGAGTCTTCTCCAACACCACAGTTCAAAAGCATCAATTCTTCGGCAATCAGCTTTCTTCCCAGTCCAAATCTCACATCCATACATGACCGCGGGAAAAACCATAGCCTTGACTAGACGTACCTTTGTTGGCAAAGTAATGTCTCTGCTTTTTAATATATTATCAAGGTTGGTCATAACTTTCCTTCCAAGGAGTAAGCATCTTTTAATTTCATGGCTGCAATCAGCATCTGCAGTGATTTATTTAGGCTTTTCCAAACCTAAATGTTCCCTGGAGCACTGAGTGGAAACTTTTTTATTGCTTATACTTATGTAGATACTGCATCAGGTTGTATAAATGAGTTTATACTTATTGAATTTTTGGTTGTCTGAAGGCTGGTTTAGAGGACTAGACAGTCAAGAAGACCCATGAAGCTATAGGTAGGAAAAGGATGTATACAAAATGGGAGTGGGGATGGAAAAGATCTCAGAAGTGGTAGATGCAAACCTTTTCCCAAAGTTGAATCCCAGTGTTTAGATCATTAGATCTCTCTTAGGATATGTCTTTAAATTAAGAACTTGCTCAGTCCAGATGTACCCGTGGTTGGTCGTACTTGCTTCTGCTGAAGCTTTACTTATAAACAGAAAGGTTACCATCCTGAGTAAAAAGAAAGCTAAGCACATACACTCAAACGCACATCTTCAATAAATGCTCCAAATTACATCTTAACAGGTAAATTAGAATGTAACTGCTGCTGCTGCTAAGTCGCTTCAGTCATGTCTGACTCTGTGCGACCCCAGAGACGGCAGCCCACCAGGCTGCCCCGTCCCTGGGATTCTCCAGGCAAGAACACTGGAGTGGGTTGCCATTTCCTTCTCCAATGCATGAAAGTGAAAAGGGAAAGTGAAGTCGCTCAGTCGTTAGCAAGGCTGTTATTTTGAAACTAGCAAGCATCCTCGTCCCTCCACCATTAGGACATTCCTTATCTAAAGGTCATCGCCTTCTGCTGCATCCGTGAAGGGCCGAAGTCAAGGCAGATGGGAAAGTACCAGGGAGATGGTTTTGTCCACTTTCTATCTTCTGGAGAAAAAGATATTGAAATATCCTTGAAAATGTCTTTCTGAACTTCTCAACTGCTTTCATCTGGGTAACAGATGAACTGGGAGATGAGGAGGGCACATGGTGGAAAGGAGGAGAGGAAGCTGTTATCCCGGAGATTAAAATAACACCTCATCTTCATCTTAGGATGAACTGTAAACAGGTTCAATAATTTGCTTGAAAAGTGGTTTTGTTAACTGCTTCTCAATTGGCTTAATAGTTCAGAGAAGAGAAAATGGGCTTTACGGAAATCAGGTCCCAATTAAACTGTGTGCTCGCAGCAGAGTATCATTACTGAGTTTAAAATGCAAGTACCATGAAATGTTTTCTCTGGAAGGAGCTTTAAGAAACAGTTAACAGTAACAACTTTGCAGAGAGATTCCTCTTTGAACTTAGGGTCTGGAACTTAGGGTGGGTCAGAGAAGCGTAGAGGAGATTTTTACTTTTTCGTCTAATCTTTCTGTTCAGCTTGGGTATTTACTATATGTGTATGTTACATTTATTAGTTTTCTCTTTAAGGTCAATGTATCAAAAGAATCATTTCCTTAACTGAGTTGCCTCTCTCCATTTTGGTACCTGAGGCCAGGGTAGGAAGAAGAGGAAACAGAAAACATGTGAGAAGAATCAGAAAAGGCCAGCTGAGAACTCACACAGAAGAGCTGGGGCCCTTTCACCACTTTGCCCTCTGTGGTCTGGCTTCTTGATCCTGGCTTTTTGAGAAAGGGCATAACCACTGGGCTTATACAATTTAGGACAGATTGCTTTCTTTTTTTAAAAAAAAATCATTAATTTTTTTATTTGGCTGCACCAAGTTTTAGTTGTGGAATGTGGGATCTTTAATTGAGGCATGTAGGATGTAGTTCCCTGACCAGGGATTAAAACCAGCCTCCTTGCAATGGGAGCACAGAGTCTTAGCCACTGGGCCACCAGGGAAATCCCAGGACAAATTTCTTGAATTGGTTCTTTTGATGAACATACTATACACTTTGCTAGGAAACAAAGGTATGAAACATTAGTTCTTGCCCCCTTGGTGTAGCAAATGAGTGCTGAGTCTGAAACTTTTCCAAATCAAGTTTGAGGAAGAAGGAGTAGAAAGAGAAACAGAAGGAGAAATAGGAATAGGGGGAGGAGGAGGGGAAACTTTAAAAATAAGTGAAGTGGTCCTGATATCCTCAATATCTTTCTGGAGATATAACCTTTCAGACTCAGGTCTTCCCAAGAGGTAAGAGTGGTAAAGAACCTGCCTGCCAATGCAGAAGATGTAAGAGACAGGGGTTCGGTCCCTGGGTTGGAAAGATTCCCCTGGAGGAGGCCATGGCAACCCACTCCAGTATCCTTGCCTGCAGAATCCCATGGACAGAGGAGCCTGGTAGGCTACAGTCCACAGGGTCGCAAAGAGTCCACAGGGTCGCAAGAGTCGGACACGACCAAAGTCACTTAGCACAGCACAGCACAGCCCTTCAGATGAGGTGACCTTTCCGATGCTTGTCATTTTGTCCTTATAGTCTCTACCTCTTCCTTCCTTTCTTCCTATTTTCCCCCTCCCTGCCCTCCTCCCCTCCTGTCTTTCAGTAAATGTTTATTGAGCACCCCCTAAGTGGGAGGCATTGGTGCAACAGAAGATCCAAAGATGAGTAAGACATGGTTCCTATTCTCAAATTGCTCATTAACACAATGAGGTAAGAGGTCGGATGAAGAGCCAGTGACGTGCTAGGAGAGCAGTTAGTTCTGAGTAAACTGACCAGGAAGGCTCTACAGTGATGGTAGTATTTGAACTAAGGATAGAAGGTGTGAGAGGAACTTTCAGATGGATGATGTTACTCCTATAATAATATGGCAAAAGGGAAATTGTCTGTATAGGCCTAATCTAATCACATGAGCCCTTAAATGTAAAGGATTTTATCTAGCTGGTGTCAGAAAGGTACTGAGAGAGATCGGATGCACAAGGAGGTGCCCAACATGCCATTGCTGTTTTGCAGAAGGAAGGACAGGAGAAGAGATGAGGGTGGATTAAAGGAGCTGCAAGAGACCCCAGGCTGACAGCCAGCCAGGACACCAGGACCTCAGTCCTGCAGCCCCGAGGTAATATATTCCACCAAAAGCCTGAATGAGCCTGAAGGTTGATTCTTCCCGAGAAGAACACCTTGACTTTGGCCTTGTGAGAACCTAAGTAGAGACCTCAGTGGAGCCTGCCTGGACTTCTGACCTATAAAACCGTAAGGTTATAAACAGGTGTTGTTTTAAGCCATTACGTATGTGATACTCATAACAAAGCAATCAAAAGCTCAACAGGAAGCATTTTCTACTCAGAGGGGAAAACCTGAGGGCTCAGGGACTTCAGGGGGGAGCAAGTAGCTGGGAAACACGAGGGCCACATGCTCACAGGCACTAGCCCAGACACCTACCAAGCTGAGTTTGAGCCAGATCAGCAAAGTCATTGAATGTCATTCATGTTGAGGAGTTTGGGCCTTATCTTGAGCACCACATTCTACCTCCCTTCTCCCTCCTAGAAGTGAAGTGAAGTGTTAGTTGCTCAGTCATGTCTGACTCTTTGCAACCCCATGGACTGTGGCCCACCAGGCTCCTATGTCCATGGGATTCTCCAGGTAAGAATACTGGAGTGGGTTACCATTCCCTTCTCCAGGGGATCTTCCCGACCCAGGGACTGAACCCAGGTCTCCTGCATTGTAGGCAGATTCATTCCCTCCTAGAAGCTCTGTCATCTCCTGTCCAACATGGAAATACTTCTCTTACTTGACTAACGTCCGAGATGTCCTACAGTTTTTTATACATCTGTCTTTCTTTTCTTTCCTGTTTAACATACTCCGGCATCGTTCCTGCTCTTCACCCTGGCACTGTTTCTCTTCAAGTAGGGTGATCTCCCAGGAGTCCTGCCTGAGGATGGCCAGAAGAGGACATAGCTGTAGGGTCAGAGCCTTGACACTGTCCACCAACATCCACCACCAGACCCTTGTGAAGGAACTGGCTGATGGTGACTGGGAGTAGAATTGACTTTTCCAAATGGAAGGAATAGAGTGGATCAGAGCCCAGGTATCTCATATAAGAAGTAATGGAAGAAGTGTTGGCAGCAGGGCTCTGAAACTGATCCAAGGATCCTATCAGAGAAGTGCTGTCAGTTTAGGAAATGGACAAGGTGAGATGTGTCAGGGTCCGAGCAGGAAATGCCGTTTTCCCCAGAGGTCTCCAACGAAGAGACTTTGAAGAAATGTCTTTGACATATGTGTGGGCAAGGTTAAGGGAATAAAATCAGAGTGTAGGAATGACTCTACATTACCACCTCAGGAAAGAAATCTTTACCACCTCAACCTCAATGATCTAAGGAATAAGGAATGTGATAGTAACCAGGGCCTGGTGAGAGCTGGAGCCATGCAGAACAGGACCCCTGGATGAGACTGGTAGTCATGGAGGCAAGCAAATATTGCCAAAGAATGAGTTTTGAAGCAAGGAGCAGCAGAGAGAAATGTCTGATCTCTCTTTCCTCCTTCATCGCCTAAAGTGCCTCCCCTAGCTGGACTCATCAGAAGCCAGTGAGCAAGGGAGCCCAGGAAGATGTGGTCCAGACATGTCATCCTCCTGCAGCCCAAAACAGGGCAGAGAAAGGTGGATGGTGGATCTGGGGGATAGGTGGGAAAGAAGAACAGAAAACAACACGTTAGGGAAGCAAGTGGCTCATGGGCCTGGCCATGATGCTGACTTTGTCATGACCAAGATCATCTATGGGCTCAACCATGATGGCTCTTAACCCTGGGACCTCATTGTGGCTCTACTCTTGCTGGTGGGATCCAGAGGAGGAGTGATCTGAAAGGAGAAAATATTCCGTGAGAGCCAAGCCCACATGTTGGCCCCCCAGTTCAGGGATGCGCTATGAGTGTAGTCACCTCCCACAAGAGGAGAGGGTTTGGGGGAATGAACACAGGGGTATCATATGTTCATTGTGGGAGTTTCTAACCCAGGGACATTAGGGGCTTCCCAGAGATTGCAGCCTGAACTATTTGGGGTCTACATATTCAGAGTGGTGGGAAACCGTGCTTAGAGTTGTGGGCTGACTACTTGTGCCAGGGCTGTAAGGTTGTATTTTGGAGGGAGAAGGGCAGCACAGAGATGGCCCAGGGGAAGGATGTGGTTGAGTCCTTCTTTAAGAGCACAGCCTGTTATCTTTTGGGTCAAGAAAATTACAGGGGATTGATAAATTTACTAGAACAGCAAGAATCACACTGGGGTTGTTGTTTTTTTTTTTTTTCAGCTTTAAATAAGGACATTCTTTTCCCAAAATATCTTCCTTGGGCTGAGAATGATCGTAGGAAAGTTTCTGACCATCCAGAGACTTTAAAATTAATTCTGGTGAAGAGCCACAGTCAGTACTATTAGTTCAGATGAAGCCCTTAAGTGACCCAAATCCCACTACACTCACTCCAGGCTGCCTGGTCCAGCTTGGACAACACCCTGCTCCCTCTCAACATTTGGCTCAGAGAGGCTAAGTATTATCTCTCACTTCTAGTCTGATCCCATGGCTGAGCCAGCCCCAGACAAGCTCCAGGGCAAACTTCTCCAGCCCTGAGGAACTTTAAGGACCAGGTCAGCGATTGCAAACAAAGATAAGGCAGGCTGCGGCACCACGTGAAGGTCCAGGGAAGGCGGGAGGCTCAAGAGAGGCCGCTCTCCCCTGGCTGAGTCCAGTCTCCCCACCGTCCAGATGATCCTGTGTGGCCTGGGCCCCTAGCTCTGGGTCTGGACACCAGGCCCTCTCCCTCAACCTCAAGCAGCTGGTCAGGACAGCTCTTCCCAGGAACACGGCCTGTTTATTCTACCCCTTGGCCCAAGTTCCCTCTTGAGCCCAGAGAAAGCCCCCACAGCAGAGGTCTGGACCCACACTTGCACAATCAGGCCTTCTTCCCTGAGTCCCCAGGCCAACATGGGGGTGGGAGGCCTGGGTCAGTGTGGCCAGCAGGGAGGGTGGAAGCTGAGCCCAAGACCACGCAGCCCTGTGCTATCTGCCGCCTGCCTGAGACCACAGGCGAGACGCGTTTGGAGGCGTCACATCCCCTGCCGTCCAGGCCTTCTATGGCTCCCCAGGGACTCCTGGAGCCCATGAGCTTGGCATGAAGCCCTCAGCCAGACTTTGGACCCATTAAGTGAAGGATGGAAAGATGGGTGAGGGGACCGGAGCTGGGCAGAGTTGGCAGCCACCACCAGGTCCTCCCTGGTTTGGTGTCGAAAGACGAACTAAGGGTCAGATCTGACTGACCCTTATAAATGAAGCAGGAGCAACCCACTGTAAGCAAGCAGCCCAAAGCTGGGGATCTGTGGGTGTACCATCAGTACCTCCATCCTCACCCTGACTGCTGACTCCAGGCCCCATGGCCCCCCGGGGCACAGCACCAGGTGCGGGGGTGCTCTCCCAGTTAACAAGCCAGCTTTCAGTATCCCAAACTTGCTTTGTTAGGTTCCGGTCCCCAACACACACACACACACATACACACACACACACACACCCCAGCCCAATTACACACCCCACCCACCACGTTGGTAATCAGTAATCTGGCCAATTACTCTAACTGCCGTTCGCTGGGGAGGAAGGGACCCACCCACACACCCGCCACTGAGAAACTTTCTTCCAGAGCTGTTTTCCTCTGAGTGGGGCTGACACCTGGGTGCTCTCCGGGAACTCAGTCCCCTCTGCTCCTGATGACTCCCCCGCCAACCCCCTCCACAGGAAACAGGACTCACGGCAAGTTGAGGTGGGGGCAGGCAGAGAGCACTTTCAAGACGCTACAGAGGAGCCTTGAGCCTGTCTCAGCTGAGCAAGGGGTGATGTCTGCACAGAGTCCATTAGAGTCCATACCCTGTGCTGTGGGCCACTGCCCTCAACCCTGTGTTCTTGTTGCCCTGCTGTGGGGCCCAGGATGCCATCCTCATCTAGATCTGTCCATCCAAGTCAGTCTCAACCAGCTGGTGCCAGATGGCTTGCTGATACCTGGGTGTATTTGGGGATAACCCAAGTGAGAAGATGTCCCCATTGCTGGGGTGATGAGAGGGCCAGTGAACTTGCTGGGGATCAGCACACAGTGAAGCTTTGAACTCAGCTTAATCAGCAGAATATGTTGTACAATGTGTCCACTCACGTGGCTGCTCCCTTTTGTCCCATCCTTGAGCCCTGAAAACTCAGATATTTGGCCATAGGACATTGTTTAGGATTTGTTACGATATATCATCTTGGGTAATTGATTTGTGTATTTGTGTGAACATATATTTTTAATTGGGTTGCTAGGTCCCTAACCTGGGTTATAGTTTCTGAGAACCCTCTTGTTACCAAGGAAACCTGGCTCCTTCCATTGTTTCCTCCTAGCAGGAAGGCTTTCAAGCAACAGGGAACTCAACCCCTGCCCTTACCCCCTGGTAGGATCTCTGATGAGCTGGTCTTCAGATCCTGCCACTTCAGTGAAGGCTGGATGGTAGCCATGACCCTGGTGATACTTACAAAGTCCCCTTCAATACTCACACTTGCAGAGTCTGCCACTTCTGTCTCCCTGGGTTCTTGCAAGTCACCTGGCCCTTGGTCAGCCCCAAGAGAGCCCCGCTTCTGGGCAGAAGGGAGCGTAGGCTGTGAAAGACTAGGTGCTTTTTTGTTCACAGTTCTCTTGGGGCCTCCTTTGATGTGCCCAGATGTGTCCCACAGACTCCTGCTGTGCTGCGTGCACCTCAGGGCCCCTTGCCTCCTACCTTGCAGGGCTTTCCCCAGACCACAGACACTCACACAGCTGCCACAGTTTCCAGCCTCTAAACCACTGGGATGGGACTTTCAGAAACAACATCTCCACCCCACCCCCCTCCCCCCAACTCAAGCTCAGCTTGAGGTCTGACCTCAGGTTGGGTGGGGAGAGACCCTGGACACTCCAAGCCCAACCCTGTTGTGGGAGCCACAACTGAGTAAATATGAGTGCTTCTTATGTCTCCCCCTCCATCAACACCATTTAGTCACTGGATCAGTGTCCCTACCTGCGCGTTCCCTCCCCAAACAAAAATATCTGCTTTGCTGACTTCAAAGAAAAGCAGAGACATTCCTGACAATGATACTCATTAGAGCAAAATCTCCCTCACCACTCTATACTGGAACCAGCAGAGGAGTCTGTGGGCAGATGTGCGTGTGCGCATGTGTGTGCACCTGTGCGTGCAAGGAAGGAGGTTTGTGAAGGGACCTGTGAGATAGGAGAAACCACAGTGATGCGTGGAGGGGAGGACCGAGGAAAATCCAGGTGGACAGAGCCTGGGAGAGCCTCCTAGATGCCTGTGGCTCGCTGTGCATGGAACTGAGTCAGCCCATTCATGCAGCCCTCATATGTGCTGAAGGAAATGGACCGCCCAAGGAGAATGCCCTCCTGTGGACTGTGAGAACCGCGCGGGAGGTACAAAGGACAGATCCAGGGCTCACAGATGCAGGCGGCCGAGAAGATGACTGCACTTGAAAGGGATGATAAAGGTAAAATAAGTGCAGGATAAGGTAACTGCCGGGCCATGCTCAGGAGAATTGCAAGAGAATAATTCACATTCATTTTTCTGGGGATAACCATGTCATCCTCAGTTTCTCTGGACACCTCCTGTTTAAAGTCCAGGGATACAACAAAGTAAATGTGTATAACGCTAATTGATATACATATATACATGTCTCTAAAGGATAGAAAATCTCTCAGAGTGTATTTTTAAAACTCAGTCTATCTTTTGTTTATAATTAATAGTAACAGAAAAATATTGAAAGCAAAACATTAAAAAAATTAAGTTGGCATTGAAATAATAATGTCAGCAATAATGTTATTAATTAACAGTTATTATCAAATAGACTTTTTGTTGTTGTTCAGTCGCCAAGTCATGTCCGACTCTTTCCGACCCCAGGGACTGCAGTACATCAGGCTTCCCTATCCTTCACCATCTCCTGGACTTTGCCAAAGTTCATGTCCATTGAATCAGTGATGCCATCCAACCATCTCATGCTCTGACTTCAAAGAAAGAAACAAACAAAAAAATACAAACGCTGTAGAGGAAAAGAGAAATAACTGAATCTGCATCCCTTTACAACATAGTCTTGAAATCCATGATGCAAAATTGACAGAATTACAAGGAGAAATTAATAAAACTACAATTAGAATGGGAGATTTCCACTTACCTGTTTCAGAAACTCAAAGCTTAAAAAGTAAAAAATTGAATAAGAACATAAATCATAAATTGTTACAATAGAACTTATTATTAAGTCTTGATCAGAAGGTCATATATAAAATCTTGAACCCCAAACTGGAGAATACACATTCTTTTCAAGAACACATGACAAAATATTCACAAAAGTAGACCATAAACCAAATCCCAAAAAAAGACCAACTAGTGTTTTTCATGTTCTCTGAGCACAATGAAGTAAAACAAAACTTCTAACAAAAAGGCCCTAATGTATCGCACAGGGAACTATATTCAATATCCTGTGATAAACTATAATGGAAAAGAATATTGGAAAAGAATAGAGGCATACAACTGAATCACTTTGCTGTATAGCAGAGATTGGCACAATATTGTAAATCAACTATATCTCAATTAAAAAAAAAGAAAACAAAACTTCAGTTTCAAAAAGATAAACAAAATCTTTATTTGGCAACCTTTGAATGCTCTCTGAAATAATTTATAGGTCAAAGAAAAATAATTATGGTTATGAAAATAATAACTAATAATTAAAACAACACACATGAAAATTTGTGGATGCAGTGAAACCTCTCTGTTGGAAAATATATAATTTAAAATATACTGAAAATAATGTAAGACTGAATGTTAGTGAGATACATATTCAATTTTAAAAATCAAGAGAACAGAGAAAGTAGAAACATAAAAATAAAAGCAAAAATTAATAGTCTAGAGACTAACAATAATGGAAAAATTCCAAAGCTGATTTCTAAGATTACTGAACCTGACAAACTTTAAGGAAAGTAAAATAGCAAGATTCATTCAGGAAGAAAAAGTGGGAAAAAGTTGGCAGAAACAGCCTTACTGGCAACTAGAGACAGTGTAGATACAACAAAAGCCTGAAAGAATAGCAAGTCTTCAGGGGAGACGGCTCTCCCTCCCCTTTCCAGCTGGCTACAGGGCTCATGTCTTATTTATCTTTGTATCTTCAAAGGCTGGCAGCCTGGTATAAAATCAATATTCAGTGGGTTTGTTATATATAATCAAGTCCTCTTCCTGAGTAGGCCGTCCGTGGCCCCAATATTGGAGCAAACAGTCCATGGACAGAGTTCCCAACAACTGTGCAATGTCACTATTTGTTCTTACTGTTAAATAAACCACCACAGTTTAGAAACTCCATACTTAAAAATAACAATAATCAGAGTAAATTAAAGTTATCCTTATAATAATATTCATCTTCCTTACTTGGATGAGATTGGTCTGAATAACAGTAAGAAGGGGCAAGGATGCTAGGGGTGGTATTCATCACCCAGAACACCTGGAGGAGATCATGTCCCATACGTAACAACAAGGCTGTTAAGCGGGGAAGCAGGTTGGAAACCCATAGCTCATCATGACATCTGTGTCCAAGCTTCTATGTGGCCAAGAAAGCTGGACTGGCCAGGTGTTCATATCAGTCTCTGAAATCAAAGGAATTGGTCTCAGCTTTCACAAACACCATGCGGGCCGGGAGCAAGAACACTGCCAGGCTGGAATGTTTGTGGCTGAAAATGGAGCAGTGCAAGGCTACATATGCAGGACACCAAAGTTTAGGATATCAGAAGTTGTAGAGAGGCCTCCTAAGCCTTTCCAAAAATGTCCTTTGCAGGCATTGAGGCCTGAACTATTCCTTTGTGGGTCTAAGTGCATCCTAGCTTTGTCCCCTAAAGAGTGTATGTGTGTGTGTGCTCAGTCGCCAAGTTGTGTCTGAATTTTTTGCGACCTCATGGGCTTGTAGCCCACCAGGCTCCTCTGTCCATGGGATTTTCCAGGCAAGAATACTGGAGTGCGTTGCCATTCCTTTCTCCAGGGGATCTTCTTGAGCCAGGGATCAAACTCCATGTCTCCTGTATTGGCAGGCGGGTTCTTTGTCATGCAGACCAGGAAGACCCCCTAAGGAGAGGTCACCCTAAGGTTATCAGCCATTGTTAACCCTGAATTCAAGAATCAGATGCTTTCCTGACCTGAAGATTACTAGGGGTGGGGTGGGTGGAGTGAGCTGAAGGCAGGAGGACAGGAGGGCACCGGATGCCTGAGGGAAAAACAGGGAGTTAAAACTGCCTAGTGCCGAGTTCTGCCCGGGCCAGCCCTGAGCACGCAGGAGCTAAGGGAGAGTTCACCAGGGGGATGGGGGTGGAGGAGGAGGAATGTGTTCCGGAAGCCCCAGCACAGCTGGAAGCCATGTGGCCTCTCTGGATCCCGGGCCAGGAGAACAAGCGGACCAGCGGACCACTCCATCATGGGGTGGAGGGAGAAACACAGAGCATCTGGCTTTGCAAATAACAGCTTCCAGGGGAACGGCTTCACGTGAGCGCCCTGTGGAACCGATGCGAGGATGTAGGAATGCTCCCTCCCATCACCCCATCAGTCCACCCGCCACGTCAGCTCCACTCCAAAGTCTTTGAAGTTAAAGCCAGGCAACCCCGAAACAATAATAAGCGTTTGTGAGACGCTTTACCATGTAGAGCGATGTTCAGATACATTATCTCCTATGAGCTTCACAACATCCTCTGGGAGCGTGTATTTAAGACTGCTTTTATTTTGCAGAAGAGGAAACTGAGGTTCAGCAAAGATAAGAAACTAGGGACAGAGCTGGGACTTCTCACTCCAGACCCTGGAGGTTTAATGCCTTTTCTTCTCAAAGTGTGGTCCATGGACCAGCAGCATCAGCCCACTCTGGAAGCTTGTTAGAAATAAGAAATTTCAAACCCAGACTTGGTGAATCAGAATCAGCATTTGAACAAGACCCTTAAGTGATTCAAATTTTAATATTCACATTAAAATTTGAGGCATACTATGGCTGGATGGAGATCAGTCCTGGGTGTTCACTGGAGGGACTGATGCTGAAGCTGAAACTCCAATACTTTGGCCACCTCATGCAACGAGTTGATTCACTGGAAAAGACTCTGATGCTGGGAGGGATTGGGGGCAGGAGGAGAAGGGGACGACAGAGAATGAGATGGCTGGATGGCATCACCGATTCGATGGACATGAGTCTGAGTGAACTCCAGGAGTTGGTGATGGACAGGGAGGCCTGGCGTGCTGTGATTCATGGGGTCGCAGAGTCGGACACGACTGAGCGACTGAACTGAACTGAACTGATGTTCACCAATGGGCTTCCTAGGTGGCATTAGCAGTAAAGAACACCCCTGCCAATGCAGGAGATGTAAGAGACGTGGGTTTAATCCCTGGGTGGGGAAGAGCCCCTAGAGTGGGAAATGGCAACCCGTTCCAGTATTCTTGCCTGGAGAATCCTGTGGACAGAGGAGCCTGGTGGGCTGCAGTCCATGGGGTTGAACAGGACTAAAGTGACTCAGCACACATGTCCACCATATCAGACCATTCTCGTAAACAGCTGATGACCCCCTTGAGGACTAAGGCTCCTGCTCTGGGGGAGTTTCAGTATTTTAGAGCTGGAAGGACTTCTCTAAAGCACCTACTTCATCGTGGTACTGATGAGGCTGACACATTCTGAAATCAAGTCTCCAACAAAACTGAGGTGAAAATGCAAAAAAAATCTTTTTTTGACTCAAAAGGCTTCCATTAAACCTGCCATCTTCCTATTTCTTTCTTTTTTAATATTAATTTGGCTGCACCAGGTCTCAGTTGCGGAATGCAGTATGTCAGTATCCTGACCAGGGATTGAATCCAGTCCCCTGCACTGGGATTGCAGAATCTCCCCCTATTTCTTTACTTTAAATTTGTGTCCTATTTGGTGCTTATTACTCGGGGTTCTGTTATAAAAGCAGGTTTTCTTTGCCAATTTATGTGCAATTTAGATTAACAGTAAATGTCACCACAGTGACAAGAATAGAGGCAATCATGGCCTTTTCTTTGTTTGGCATGTCCTATTTTTTCAGTGTTTTCTACCTATGGTTCAGTCGCAGGCTAGGCAGCTATAGAAAACCAGCCTGCTATGAAAGTTTGGCTCTGGATAATCTGGGACAATCACTGAGTTGGTTACAAATATAAATTAGATGTAATAACATGTGGAGAGATACACTTAATAACAATGTGTGGAGAGATATCTATACATCTACAAGGATGCAGGCCATGCTAAAAGAGTGTCCAGCACAAGTTCAGGGCTTTGGCAGTTTTCTGGTTAATTTGCTGAGTCAGGAAGGCCAAACCAGATCCTTCAGGCCAGTGGTAGATTTTTGAACCTAAATATTCTGGTTTGGCTGTCTTCATTATAAAGTTAACCTGTTACTTGCCAAATTGCTGCTTCATTCACGCTCTATTAATGGGAAAGAAATTCTTATGTGAGTGTGAGCACACATGTTTTAACGTGATTTACATGGAACTTGGCTTGGGTCACTTGTTCTTTGAGACATCAACTCAAACATTCGTCCCACAGGAGGTGGGAAATCTAGGGTCCCTCCCATTATGTCTAGGAGTGGATACTGGCCTTAGGTCCCCCTACCCTGACCCGAGCCACTTCGCTCACTCCTGTCTCTAAGTTTGTATTTCTGTGGGATTTTCTCTCTCGTGTCTTGCCTCTTGTGGACATTTCCACTCTGTACTTGCGTGGATTAGAGTATCAAATTCACTCCATTTTGCTTGATTTCTCCAAAACATCACTCACCAAGATCAGTGGATATAGCTAACCTGCCCTGTGAATGAAAAGGAACAGAAGGGCTATTCTTTGCTACACAACAGAATAGCTCCTAATGCTGATTACTAGAATCTGTATCCTTAAAAGTCTTCCAGTATTCTCTTTCCCTACATTCCTGCCATGGGGAATTGTCTTATTCTTGGGCTCAAGCCTCCTACCATGCTGTGGCTCCTTCTTTATCCAACTGCCTTCTAAGCTAAACAGCCCTTACTCACAAACAAGCCTATCTCTCCCTGGTGTCCAATATGATACAAAGGTCCGTATGGGCAAAGCTATGGCTTTTCTAGTAGTCATGTATGGATATGAGAGTTGGACTATAAAGAAGGCTGAGCATTGAAGAAGTGATGCTTTTAAACTGTGATGTTGTAGAAGACTCTTGAGAGTCCCTTGGACTGCAAGGAAATCAAACCGGTCAATCCTAAAGGAGACCAACCCTGAATATTCTTTGGAAGGACTGATGCTGAAGTTGAAGTGCCAATACTTTGGCCACTTGATGTGAAGAGTCAACTCATTGGAAAAGACACTAATGCTGGGAAAGACTGAAGGCAAGATGAGACGGGGGTGACAGGGGATGAGATGGTTGGATGGCATCACTGACTCAATGGACATGAGTTTGAGCAAACTGGGGGAGACAGTGAAGGACAGGGAAGCCTGGTGTGCTGCAAAGAGTCAGACATGGCTGAGTGACAGAACACCAACAATAAGGCATCTCATGCAAGGACTGCCTTCTAAGACTCAAATGGCACATCATTAGTTGTGAGGTTTGTTCAACAACGGGCCAGAGGATGAATTCTCCCGTGGATATCAGCAACAGCGGGCCCCTTCCTGACACACATACCACCGCCTTCTGTTACAATGGATGGCATCCAGGTGCCAGTGCATGCGTGTCAATGTATGTGCAAGCATGGCTGAGAGAATATATATCTGCAAGTGTGCGCATATGTGACTATGTGTGTATTTGCACAGGTAGAGAGCAGCCCTAGGAATTAGATCAAATGTGACTAGGGAAATGTGTCTAGGCTCATTCTTTAGGTGTTGGACCCGATGCTGGGAAATCCCACGTCAGTCCCATGAGGACTCAAGGAAGGGATTCCCCATACCCAAGCTACATCTCCTTGAAAATTATCAATTAATATGGACACAATAGAGAGACACAGGGTTTCCCTGGTAGCTCAGCTGGTAAAGAATCTGCCTGCAAAGTGGGAGATCTTGGGTTCGATCCCTGGGTCAGGAAGATTCCCTGTTGGAGGGTATGGCAACCCACTTCAGTATTCTTGTATGGAGAATCTCCATGGACAGGGAAGCCCGGCGGGCTACAGTCCGAGGGGGTCACAAAGAGTCAAACTTGACTGAGCAACTAAGGACAGCACGCACAGAGAGACAAAGGAAACAGAGCCATGCGGAACTGGAAAGACAGAAACAGTTAGCTGAAACAAGGTCATCTTGGTTCTCAGAGACCTGGGCTCCATATACCACAAACACCACTGGAAGAGACAAAGCCGGGAAGACGCTTCTTTAGGCAAAGAAGACCCTGGGGAGGGTAAGCTGCACAGATCGCTGATGCCACAGGAGCCTAAGTGCGGGAGGGGCCTGGCCCTCTGGAGGAGGAGGACGGCAAGGATACCTTCTCAGAGCCCAACCCGACTGGGTCTGAGACCTGGGGTTTCCAAGCAAAGCAATGTGAGCCCGCTCATAGCCCCAGAGTTGGAAAGACCCGAGACCCTTGGGATGGGAGGGGATCGGGGTAGGGCTAGCATTTCACCAGCCCCTTCTCCCATACTGCTCCTGCTCCCCAGACCTTGGAATCCTCTGAGGGACTGAGGACAATATGTTTAATGTCACCGTGAGAGGCTAGTGAGGCCAGGATACCCCTGGCCACGTGCTGGTGGCCGATTCCATCCTGTGTCCAGGCAGATCCCCTAGACTTGGGTGTAAAGAAACTGCTGGGAGTTTGTGCTCCCCGGCTTGTGGCAGGCAGCACTGTCCCAGGGAGTGCCCCCGCCTCTAGCCTCCTCCAGCCCCGCAGACTAACCTGACGTTCCCAGCTGAGACCTAGAGGGCTAGCGTGAACAGGACAGAGTGAAAGCCTCTCTGAGGAGATGACACTCAGGCCAACAGACAGGATGAGAATGGGCCTGGCTGCTGGAGCGGGAGGGGCAGGCAGGGGGAATGGACGTTCTAGGCCCTGAGGCAGAAAAAGAACTTCAACCTTTAGGAACTGAAAGAGCCAAGTGCCTGGTCAGTGAGGAGGGCAGAGGATGAAGCTGGGGACATGGGGGAAGTCCAGAATTACCCAGGACCTGCCTTATAGTCTACAGTAACATTCTGAGCGTGCGCACACACACACACAGACACTCTGAAAGGTTTGTGGGGAAAGGCTACTGTGGTCTGAATGATGATTCTTAATGCTCATGGGGACTGAAATGCAGGAGTCCCAAGCTGGAAGCAGGGGACTAGTCATGAGGGTAGAGTCCAGGGAAGGAGAGGAGGGTAATTTGAAGAAACTGGGATGGTCATAGCAATTGAGAGAAATGGAGGGATTAGCAGTACACTTTGGAGGCAGGGATTGCTGGACCTGATGATAATAAGGACGTGGAAGGTGAGGAGGAATCAAGGAGCACAGTCCTTAGAAATGAGGAAGGTGGAGGCGACACAGGCGAGCCTGGGAGAGTGGGTAGCAGGTGAGAATCCCGAGTTCTTGTCAAGACAGGTTAAGCTCAAAATGACCAGACACCTCAGGTCACGTGGGACCTGCCTCTGGAAATCGGGCCTCAAAGGGGAGGAAAGGGCCAGTCAGAAATGTGGACTTGCCATCTTGTGGGTGGTATGTACAGCCATGGAAACGTACAGAGAGACGCCCCAGACCAAGTCCAAGGGCACTGGCTTTAGAGTCGCTTTGACTTCCCACCAGGGCAGGAAGAAAACCGGGAGAGCACCGTGTGGGGAAGCCCAGAGAGAGAAGGGTTTCAGGGTGGGGTCAGCTCAGTTAAAGCAGCCGAGAGAGAGGAAGCCTGTGAGGTGAGAGTCTGGTGAATTTATTATGAATGGTGGCACGGCAGAAGTCAGGCTGGAGGGCGTGGCGAAGAGGGGATGATTGAGGAGGAAGCAGAGGCAAGTGTCGTGTCCCCCCAGCTTGGGGCTCTAGGGGAGGCAGTGTGGATCTGGTAGAGGGATTTTTAAAAGACCTGTTCCGCATTCTGGGTGGAAGCCAGAGAATGAAGGTGTGAACGAGACAGGGGTTAGGCCTTCCTCAGGCACCCCCACCTCTTCCAGTAGAGTTGAGGAAACCTCTACCCCACAGCGGGGCTTCCCTCGTAGCTCAGTTGGTAAAGAATCTGCCTGCAATGCAGAAGACACCCGTTCGAGGCCTGGGTCGGGAAGATTCCCTGGGGAAGGAAATGGCAACCCACTCCAGTATTCTTGCCTAAAGAATCTCATGGACAGAGGAGCCTGGCAGGCGCCAGTCAAGGGGGTCGCAAGAGTCAGACATGATTTAGCGACTATCACCACCTACCCTCGAACCCGGACTTCGGCCTCTCAGGCCCCTCCTTGGGCTGCATGGAGAGGAAGTGCCAGGAGAGGAAGTGCCAGGGCCTGGGTGAAGGAAGCTGGGAGGGGAGGGCCTGTCTTGCTCTGGAAATAGAAAACCAATGCTGGTAACTGAGTAACTCCTGGAGACGGGGCAAAGGCCCTGGCAGAGCCTGAAGGAGCAAAAATAATCTGTGCCGCTTGGGTGATGAGGCAGATTGGATGTGGGGGCTGGAGAGGCCTGGCCTGTGGTCCCTCAGCCCCCAGCAGCTCTCCCTGGCCTGCAGGGGTGGGCTCTGCTCTTCAGTCTTGCTCTGGCCTGGCCAGAAGCGATGGGTCCTGGCAGGCAGAGCCTCCTCAATTAATGGCCATGTGCCAGTGCCCAGGCCAGCGAGCTTGGTCCCCTCTGCCTCACAGCACTGCTTGTTCCAGACCCCAGATGAGAACATCGCCCAGACAGACAAGCAGGCAGAGCCCTGCTGAGCCCCAGCCAGACAGCTGTGGCCTGAGCAGCCCCAGTTGCCTGTGGTCAGGGAGGGGTGGCCTCCCACCCACTTCAGGAGGCAGGCTTTGACCACCCCAGCCTCCCTCAGATCTCCTTGCCCAAGGTCCGAAAGGTTATGCCCCCAGCACACCACACACGCAGCAGATGACAGGGTCATCAGAGGGAAGGCTGATCTATGACTTGCTGGGTGATGGGTGGGTTTTGGATGCAGAACCTGCTGAATAAGGATCTGGTCCTTCTCCCTCTTTCGGCACCCCGTCCTCGCTCACCTTAGGGACAAGGACACCTCCATCTCTCTGCTTCACCTCCTGTTCCCAGGCTCACTTCTAAGATTGCAGGAAGCAAGAGACACAACTTTTCATTGAGCAGATGGCACCAGAAGATGGGGTGAGGCCCCCAGGCCTGCCCCTCCTCCCCCACAGCACACCATCCCCAGGAAGGCAGGGCTCTGAGGAGCGGAAGGTGCCAGGCTCCAGAGCACAAGGGTTGGGCCCCTCTCTCCCAGGGAAGGAAAGGAAGGTGAGAATCACTGACCTGAGAAGTTTCCATGAACTCTGGCCATGCCGGAGAAGGGGGAGAGGCCCGCACAAGCGGGCAAGGCACAGGGGAAGGCAGTAACCTCTCCGAGCAGTTTCCTTACCATAAATTTCTAACTGGATCTGGATCCAGTGGTACAAACAGACACATAGGACCTGCCTGAGGAATGAGCAGGGCTGGGAGCCACATGCCACCAGGACTTTAGAGGAATTAGGGGTGCTGGTAGCAAGGGACTCAGGCTCTGGTCCCCTGGGGGATTGGTCTCAGTGAAGGGAGACGGTTTACCCAAGAAGGACCCCAAGGCCAGGCCCATCCCTGCTCCTTCTGCCTCCCAGAACAGGAGTGGCCGCTGTTTACAGACAAACTGTGAGTGTGGGTGAGAGAGAGAAGGGGTCGTGGTTGATCCTCAGAAGCAGCAGGCTGTGTACCCCCCGCTGCTGATTCAGCCACCGCCCCCACCCCCCTCACACACCTCCCTCCCAAGCTGATGGGAACAAAGAGGCTGCAAGTTTCCAGTTGTAAAAATCGGGGAGGAGCGATCAAGAACAAAGATCAAGGCTTCGGATTTTCCATGACACTCGTGCAGGGGCGGGGGCACCGAGCCTTGCTGAACTGTCTGGCTCAGTTCCCATCACCGTGCCCTCTGGGAAGAAGGAAGTTGCCACCTGGGCCTAGGGCAGTGCCAGGCTCATCACCAGCATGGCGCCCTCTGCTGGGGCTGTCTGGGTAGGAGGCACACTCACTGCCCTGCAGGGTGGGGCAGAGCCTCCTGACCTCTGGGTCCTCAATCCCAAGTCCTCCCAGCTCTCTTAGATCAGAGAGCCTCAGAGCTCAGGAGCTCACCGCACCTAGTGGCCCCCCAAACCTGCACCCCTGTGCAGAGGTCAAGTGACAGAGCATAGGAGGTGTGGACTTTGTGGGTGGGGTTGAAGGGAATTCATTTGTAGGAGGCCAAAGGGCAGTTGGGCTTCCCTGGTGGCTCAGCTGGTAAAGAATCCGCCCACAATGCGGGAGACGTGGGTTCAATCCTTGGGTTGGGAAGATCCCCTGGAGGAGGGCATGGCAACTCACTCCAGTATTCTTGCCTGGAGAATCCCAGGGACAGAGGGGCCAGGCGGGCTTCAGTCCGTGGGGTTGCAGAGAGTCAGACACAACTGGAGGACTAAGCACACAAAGTGCAGTTGGGACTGGACCGCCTTCCGTGGTGGGGCCAGTCCCCGTGGCCCAAGCATCCACTTACACCCGACTCTCTCAGCTTCCAAGCGATCTGGGACTGGGAGAGGTCCACCCAGTTAAACACATGATGGTATGTCATGGAGCCCTCTTCAACTTTTTAAAAATGTCAAATAAACCCATGTATCCAGACAGGGAGGATGATCAAAGTACAGTAAGTGGAAAAACAATAAGTAGCTTCTGAAACCATTTTACTAAAAATAATCAGATTTCAAACCACTGCACTTGGATATCTGTATCTAAATAACTATAGTGACTCAGACGGTAAAGCGTCTGCCTGCAATGCAGGAGACCCAGGTTCAATCCCTGGGTCGGGAAGATCCCCTGCAGAAGGAAATAGCAACCCACTCCAATACTCTTGCCTGGAAAATCCCATGGACGGAGGAGCCTGGCGGGCTATAATCCATGGGGTCACAAAGAGTTAGATACAACTGAGCAACTTCTCTTTCACTTTGAATGTGCTTAGAAGGAAGCATAGAAAAGTAAATGTCCAAACTTATGCCTGGGGTCATTTGGATTAGAATTAAAGGAAAGATTATCATATTTGAATTTTTATACTAAGCATGTGCGTCCGTGTTTAGTTGCTCAGACGTGTCTGACACTTTCTGACCCCATGGACTGTAGCTTGACAGCCTCCTCTGTCCTTGGGATTCTCCAGGCAAGAATACTGGAGTGGGTTGCCATGCCCTCCTCCAGGGGATCTTCCCAACCCAGGGATCAAACCCAGGTCTCCTGAATTGCAGGCAGATACTTAACCCACCCGAGCCATCAAGCCCCCAAGCATGTATAATTTTATAATTTAAAAAAAAGATGAGGGTGGAGGAGGTGGTTTAGAGCAGTCTAAGTATGTAGATAGAGTTGGGCACATGCATAGACATGCCAGGTGTGTGCACGCGCTCACACACACACTCCTGTGCGCATGCTCACACCAAGCACGTCTGGCCCACCAAGGAGGGCACACCTGGTAAATCTGGCAAAAACCTGGGCACACACCTGGCTCAGGCACCTCCCCACAGACCCGGGCTCCCCTTGCTCGTGTCTGGCAGGGCCCGAAGCTCCCTCTAGGCACCGATCCCATCCTCTTGCTTCCCCAGCCTCCATTTACTCCACCTCCTCTCCCCTCCCAACCCCCCCAGGCCTCCATCATTTCCTGCCAGGTATTCACACAGCAGGACCCTGCCCAGTCAAGGGAGTCAACAAATCCAGGAGAGGAGTGCATGGCCTGGCCATGAAGATTGCCTTCCCCTCCTCTGGGTCACTGGGGCACCCATTTCCAAAACCAGGGTTGTCCCAGGGTTTCCTCTGGATCCCGGTTTAATTAAGAAACCACCTGGGTCTCAGCCAGCCCAAATGTGATCCTGATTCTGCCGCTTACATGTTGGGTGATCTTGGACTAAGGTTATTAAAACCTTCCGAGCCTCAGTTTCCTCATCTGGAAAATGGGAATAATTAGGTTATTGTGAAACTCAAAGATGATAATATCTATGAGACGAAATGCTTCGAAAGACAAACAAGGAAATGACGATCAGGTGTCAGGATCTGGTTCCCTCCAGGGCAGAGAATAGGGCTGTGATCAGGGAAGGACACAAGGACCTCTGAGGTGCTGGCAGTGTTCTAATTCTAGGCTATGGGAACAAGGATGTTTAATTTATAATTATTTATTAAACTGTTCATATATGTATATATTTAACAGATGTATGCGATGTTTCATAATAAGAAAAAATGTTTTGAAAAGTTTCATATTCAGCATAAATGTAAACTAATATGAGCAAGTGTAAGTTCCCACTCTCATGCATATTCTCTGAGGTCAGGGTTAGCTGTGCGGCAAGGGTGAACTAACAAGTAGAGATTTCATTTTTAAACCTAGACCAGTGTTGTTTTCTTTGCTCGGGGAGGCCTGGGAGGGCAGAGGTGCCTAAGAGGTGTGGGTTGCTGCAGGTCCACTCAGAATTAGCCTGTTCTTCCCCACAACTCCTCCCCACCACAGAGGGCTGAGAGCTATGCGCACAGCGGCCCACCCAACTTCCGGGCTGGCATTATTCCCGCCCCTGCAAAGTTTCCTGAACCCCAGACAGCCTCCTTTCCGCACCCAGCTGCCACTCTGCACTCCTCAGCAGCATGGCCCCTTCCGTGGTCCCCAGGCCCACCACTTCCTGCTTCACTGGGGTCCTTCCTCATGCCTGGAAGGCCTGCCCCCCCAACTTCCCAGCCTTTCCTGACCCTGCTTCTAGCTCTCCTAGACAGTGAGGCACTCTCTGCCACCCCACAGCACCCCAGGGCTCCAAGGCCCAGTCTGCGTAACAGTGCCCCCGTGCTGGCTCTGACTCCAGTGGAGGGCTCCCTTGGGAGAACTGGGCATGCAGGCAGGGCTCCCGCTGCCCTCCCAGGCCAGAGACACCATGCTGGGCCACAGCACCCCAATGGCCCTCAGGCCTGAGCCCACCCTGCCATCAGAGGCCACAGGAATTCTGTGGGGCCTGGCCAGGGCTTCTGCCCGGTGACCATCAGCTTCCTACCCCCCGTCTGACTTGTTCCCTGTCTCTTCCTGACTTGGCTTCTTTTTGACTCTGTGATTTAGTTTGTCTTCCCTCCCTGATTTTCTGTGGGCCTCTGTCTCCTCCATCCTGCCCAACCAGCACAGGGGCAGCAGGAATCTTCCAACAGCATTGCAGGGGGGGCAGCCCCTGGGCTTATGACCCTTGCCCCCAGCCTGAGCCATTGCCAGCTCCTCTGGGAGGTCTCCCCACCCCACCGCCCACCCCCTCCTCCAGGTGAAAAGAGCCTGAGGGCCTCAGTGGTAGAGCTGAGCTGAAAGGGAAGAGGAAGCTGATGAAACTGGGGTGCAGGCAGATGAAACTTCTGTTGTTAGGGGAATGAAGAGCAGCGGGGTGGGCGGCTGTCTGTGGTCTTGTGTAATAAGAGCTAAGACGGAAGTTGAGTTTTGGAGGAAAACAGAGCCTTGAGTGACGTAAGAGTGGGTTTCTGGGATAAATTCTGATACTACGTTCTTCTTGGTGTCTAACCTCAAGCCTGCCTGCTGCAGAACTAGCTCTTCCCCATCTGTTCCTTTCTTGCACCATCAGAACCTATGCAGGGAGTAAAGTGAAAGCAGGAACAAGAAGTGCTTGCAAAGGGTAGAAAGAGTCTTTCTCGCTAGTCTGTAAAGCCACCAGGGTGTCCCCTCCCCACCCCCAGTCACCTGAAGCTCCCCAGTCCTCCCCACAGCCCAGAGAACACGCTGGAGGCAGTGGCCACTCCAAGCCATGCAGACAATCTTCCTTTCATGACCTTATTTATTATTCTTTTCCCACCTCTCCACCCCTTCCCCACCAGCTGCTTAAAATATGTTTCAAACAGAAAAATCCAACCACAGCTGGAAACCAACCCTAAAGTTAGTCCAGAACGTGGGAGCTGCCAGGGAAAATTGCCGGAGCTCAGGCGGGGCTGTGGGAGGCAGGGCCTCAGCCACGGAGGCAGCCCGGCTCTCTGGGGGCCCCAGAGGGACAGGAGACCAGGCAAGAGGGCCCTCGGGTCCCAACACCATTCCACACAAGGTCAGTGAGGACTTGTGGTGGCCAGGCCCTGGGTTGGGGCCCTGAGGGAACACAAATCAGCTTAAGGAAAGAGACCTCTCCTCAAGGAGTGACAGGCTTCAGGAGGAGGTTCAGGCTTCAGGCCCTCTGGTGACAATAAGAGAACACATTTAGAGAGTGTTTCCTACGTTTGAGGTCCAGGCCGAAGTACTTTTACATAGTGGCTCAAAGCCCTATCAGGGCTTCCCTGGTGGTCCAATGACTGAGAATCCACCTGCCAACGCAGGGCACATGGGTTAGACTCCTGGTCTTGGAAGATTCCACATGCCACAAGGTAACAAAGCCAGTGTGCCCCAGCTACTGAGCCTTCGAGCAGCAACTACTGAACCCTGCACACCCTAGGGCCCACGAGCCACAACTACTGAGCCCGCATGCTGCAACCACTGAAGGCCTGCTCCGCAGCAAGAGAAGCCACCACAAGGAGAAGCCTGCTCACTGCAACTAGAGAAACCCCAAGTGTAGGTACCAAGACCCAACACAGCCAAATATTTAAATAAAATTTTAAAATCCCATCAGCCCTGTACAGAAAGTACTGCTGTTCTCTCCATCTTGTAGAGGAGAAAAACAGAGGCACACAGAAGTTAGGAAACTTTCACCCCACCATACAGCTACAAACTAGAGTCAGACTCTTGGCCCAGGGAGTCCAGAAGCCACGCTCTCAGTGCTGTACTCTGCCACCTCTGTAAGTGCAAAGGCAAGGCAAGAACCCCATGTGTGAGACAGTATAAACAAGTTAACACGAAAATTCAGAGATGGTCCCTGGGAGAGGGTCAGAATCAAGGAGGGCTTCATGGAGGAAGCAGCACAAGCACCACTTCTGGAAGGAGAGTGGGAACTTTGAGCCTGTGCTCAGTGGCAGGGGCAGAAGGTATAGAGCAGAGAAAGCTGAGGCAGGAGCAGGCCAAAACAGGACCCAAGGGACCCAACTCCCAGCAGTTGACCCCCACCACTCAAGCAGCCACCCCCACCCCTGCCCAGTGCCCAGAGAGAAAGAATGCATAAGCTGAACCCAGGCCCGGCCACAGCGACCATGGTCCAGATTCACCCTCCATCTCTCCAGCATCCCAGGCTGCTGTGTCACCTGCCTCTGACACCTGCCATCCAATCCTCTCATTCCTGTTTGTACTGGTCCCCTGGCACACCTGTTCACAGGGGTGGGTGAGAGGCAGAACTGCAGCACTCTAAAAATTCTCTGTAATACAAATGTTTGGTGGCATTTAATTTAGACCAAAGTCACCAAGCTATCTTGTGGCCATGCAGCCATGTGGCCTCAAGACCCCAAAAGATAGGGTGGCAGGTCACTGGGCTGGACCCTTCTCTCTGCCTTGCCTCCACTTGTCTCTGAGGCCTCTTCCAGTCACAGGGTCTGAGCCTCAGTTTTCTCTCTGGATCTGTTTGGTGTGTTTCGTTTCAGGTCTGAAGTCCTCATGAGCACAGAGTACTCATCTCTCTTCTCTATCCCTGAGGATTCCCATGGAAAGACCAGCTGGGTGGATGCTCAAGGCTAATTCAAAGCTGGTGGCGTTGGCTGGTCTCCTGTGCGCCTTCCATGCAAGCTTCTAAGAGCCTGTTGATACTGAATCAACATCACCATAATATCTGATAACAGCTGCCGTTTATTGAATGCTTATTGCCTGATGGACAGTATTCTAGAAACTTCTCATGGATTAGCTCATTTCACCATTTTAACAATGCTCCATACGGTTGGATGGCATCACTGACTCAGTGGACATGAGTCTGAGCAAACTCCATGGGTGGTGAAGGACAGGGAAGCCTGGCATGCTACAGTTAGACACGATGTAGGGACTGAACAACAATATACAAGGAAGCTGAGGCCCAGAAAGGGTTAAAGGCGGGGCCCAAGGTCACACGCAGGTGCAGGGCTTCCACAGGGAGGAGGGAGCACCCGGAGGGCAATGACTGTATTTTGTTCGTCATTGTCTCTCTGCCCCAAGTCCCTGCAAGGCTGGCCTTTACTAGCACAGGAAATGTGGGAAGACAAAGATGTGAATTCTAAACTATTGCCTCCTGTCCAGGAATCTGTGAAAACTACCTGCCCCAGGCCCATGACACGAAGGGCCAGCTCAACTCCAGTTGCAAGTACCTACCTGTCCCAAGGTGGGCCTTGCTTGGGTGCATGGAGATCCCAGGACAGGTAGCTGGCTCCTTCTGGTCCCACCAGGCAGGACAGGCCAGGTCAGTGCCAGGTCTGCTGCTATGGTACCTCAGCTTTGGGTGGGCTCCTTTCCTCGGATCCTGGCTTCTTCTGAATCCTTCTGTGGAAGCTGCTGCTGCTGCTGCTAAGTTGCTTTAGTCATGTCTGACTCTGTGTGACCCCATAGATGGCAGCCCACCAGGCTCCCCGGTCCCTGGGATTCTCCAGGCAAGAACACTGGAGTGGGTTGCTATTTCCTACTCCAATGCATGAAAGTGAAAAGTGAAAGTGAAGTCGCTCAGTTGTGTCCGACTGCTAGCAACCCCATGGACTGCAGCCTACCAGGCTCCCCCGTCCATGGGATTTTCCAGGCAAGAGTACTGAAGTGGGGTGCCATTGCCTTCTCCTTCTTCTTCTGTGGAAGCAAACAACCCCAAACCTCTGCCAGTGTTAAGACTGAGCCTCAAGAACTGAGGGCCAGGCTCCTGGGCCTCTTGCGCCGCCTGGTGGAAGGAACAAAGCAGTGCCCATGCCTGCAAGTGCCTTGTGAATCCAACCTTCCCTCTTCTCTCCTCCCGGCGTCCTCCCTCCTCTTCTCACCGCCATTCATTCACCTTGACTGCACATCCACTGGGGGCTGGGCACCTGCCATGAGGTGGTGATGCAGACCGGGTCCTGTGACTGTGACACTGCCCTTGTCCTGAGGCGTTCACCTTTTACTCACTTAACTCATTCCCTCATTCTACAAACATCTGTGGAGCTTCTACTCTCCGCCAGGCTCTCCTCTAGGCTCCAGAGACACCATCTCTGCCCACACGGCATTTACAGTCTAACAAGACATCCAGCCTGGTTAACAGAGGATTATAATGGAGAAAACACAGGCGCTAGAGAAGAGACATCAGATAGATGTAAAGACAGCAGTGCTGACACCAAGCAGTGTGTGTATAGCAGCGGCAGGAGAAGATTTCAGAGTGACATCCAGGCTGGGCTTGGGTGGTTGTGTAGGATCTCTCTGGGAGTAGGAAACAGGGTGTGGATTGGGTGGGGCAGGGAGGAAAGAATATCCTACACAGAGAGGACAGAACTATCGAGCACAGAGAGTCCCAGCATGTTTAGGGAGCTACAAATAGTCTGCTGTGGTCAGAGTGTGTGGTTAGAGGGAAGAGGGCAGCGGGAGAGTGGAAGCGCCTTGCAAGCTGTGGAAGGGGTTTGGGTCTCTTCCTGCAGCCTGTGAGGAGCCACTGAAGGTTTTAAGAGACAAGATGATCCCACCACGTTTGCATTTTATTTATTGTAATTAATTAATTAGGCTGTGCCGGGTCTTAGTTGCGGCAATGTAGGATCTTTGATTTTAGTTGCACCATGTGGGATTTTTAGTTGCAGCATGCAAATTCTTAGTTACTACATGTGGAATCTAGTTCCCTGGCTAGGGATTGAACCCACGCCCCTTGCATTGGGAGTACAGAGTCTTAGTCACTGGACCACCAGAGAAGTCCCTGCATTTTATTTGGAAAAGGACCACTAGACCATTGGAATGTGGAGGAAGGGCTATAAGAGCAAGCAACAGGGGCTCGTGGAGCCCTTG
Organism: Moschus berezovskii; assembly: GCF_049115385.1. Taxonomy (NCBI): domain Eukaryota; kingdom Metazoa; phylum Chordata; class Mammalia; order Artiodactyla; family Moschidae; genus Moschus; species Moschus berezovskii. Next base: position 36,566,973 of record NC_142465.1, on the reverse strand, counting down.
TACTCCAGCTGGGTGACATGGATTCACTTCCACAAGCTGCAGACTCCTCATCCATCAAAGGCGGTAATGATGCCCCATCTGCAGAGTTGTTGAGCGGACCAGATGAGACTGTGGAGGTAGTGCCCACCCCAGTGCCTGGCACATAATAGACACTCAGTAAACGATCATTTTTTTTTTGACGTCAGAAAGCCCATTCAGTTCAGTTCAGTCGCTCAGTCATGTCCGACTCTTTGCGACCCCATGAATCACAGCACACCAGGCCTCCCTGTCCATCACCAACTCCCAGAGTTCACTCAAACTCATGTCCATCGAGTGGGTGATGCCATCCAGTCATCTCATCCTCTGTCGTCCCTTTCTCCTCCCGCCCCCAACCCCTCCCAGCATCAGAGTCTTTTCCAGTGAGTCAACTCTTCGTATGAGGTGGCCAAAGTATCGGAGTTTCAGCCTTAGCATCAGTCCTTCCAATGAACACCCAGGATTGATCTCCTTTAGAATGGACTGGTTGGATCTCCTTGCAGTCAGTCAACGATCATTTTTTTGACGTCAGAAAGCCCATTAGGCAGGCTATTACAATTGCTTAGGCAACAGAGGTGGAGGACTGAATCCAACCACTGACTATAGAGGGATGAGGAGTGAGAAATGGAGCACTTCCTGCCATATCAGTAAACGAGGATGTCACAGTCATCAGCAATCGCAGCCCTCCCACGTGACTGGCGAGCCCTAAGGGCTCAGGAAGGAGGAGAATACCCGTGATCCAGCAGCCATCAGGACTGCAGACACTCCCTATGGTGAGCCCCAAAGGAACTCAGGATGCAGGGGCGGGGGTGGGGGTGGGGGGGAAGGATACTGGTCCAGGATAGCTGGGATGCATATGAAATGAATTTCAGTCAGCCCAGACTCTTGCATCTTCCCAAACATAGAAAAGCACTAATTTCCTTAACTTGGGATATCTGATTTTCTTCAATTAACAATAATCTTTTGAAGTCCAAACTACCTGTCCTTAGCAAAACTTCTATATGATCTGTCTCCTCCCTTTGCCTCCTTGGAGCAGTTCTCTCAAAGTTACTTGAAATGCTGTCTCCTGGATTTGAAGTCCTAAAAATCCCCACCGAATAAAGCGTATAATAAAGTCATAACTTTTAGGTTGTGACTATTTTTTAAGTCGACAGGAGGAAAGACACCCAGAGCTTCCTCAGACAGTTGGCTTTCAGGATGGGGTTGGGTGTGGATTTTTTTCTCTAAGAACCTCTTGGAGTCCATCTCTGCCTCCTGCCCTCAGGCTCTCTCTGGGGCTCTCCTATTCCTTTCACCATCTTAGGGGGCTGGCGTGGCTTAGGGGTGTCAGTTCCCAGGGGCAGGGCCATGCAGTTTACATTCCGTGTGGATGGCACACATATCAATGTGACTGAGAGTGTGCTCATCTCAGGTCATCAACCGTGGAGGGACTTCGGCAGTTATAAGGATGAAGGCCCCCACAGCCATTACACAGACCCTGGGGACAGCTGTGAATAGGCTTCAGGGGCAGGCATTTGTCTCCTTCATCTGCAAGTCCCCCTACAAGAGAACCAATTTGGTGTTCCTTTTGAGATGTCAGTTTGTGTTTTAGTTTTCCCTGTATTTTTGTCCCCTGTTCCATTTAGATATCAGCCCTTTGGGGCTCTTTGATTTCTGTGGGGTAGAAGCTTTCTTAAAAGACTGCTTTAAGGCTATTCCTTAATCTGTCTTTCATCAATGGCTCAGCTTAGAGCTGAGAGAGACAATACTAGGTGTCCCTGAGGTGCTGTTGAAGAGAGAAAGGAAACACGAGGGGAGGGCAGGGAGAGCTGGAGCCTGCCTCAAGTGGGGAAAGCGACAGGGACAGTATGAAGGGACAAAAGAAGCAATTAGTTAATCCCACTGCCTGGCTGCGTGTGTGCTCAGTCGTCTCTGACTCTGCCACCCCATGGACTGCAGCTCACCAGGCTCCTTTATCTGTGGGAGTTCCCAGGCAAGACTACTGGAGTGGGTTGCTGTTTCCTTCTCCAGGGGATCTTCCCGACTCAGGGATCAAACCCGCACCTCCTGCATCTCCTGCGCTGGCAGGAGGATTTTTTTTTTAACCACTGTGCCACCTGGAAGTCCATTAATCCCATTAGGGGATTGTAAGTAGAAAAATATGGGCGACGCTGATAAGTTAATGGTTACTCAAAAAAGCAGGTTTGCTTAACCACAAAACCAAGCAGACTTGCTTAGCAACAAAACCATACAACAGAAGCATGGGCCATGCCCCCAAACAATAAAACAAAGGTGGCGTGAGACCCACATCCTGCCCAGTGAGCTCAATAAGTTAATGATCCCTAGGACAGGTTCTGTGCACACAAAAAGCAATCATTTATGGAAAGGTGACTTTTCAAAATAAAAAACCCTCATTGTACTGAAACCTGAAAATATTTTTCCAAAGTGCTATATGACAGTCCTGGCCTGACCATACAGGGACAACTAAACTTCCCTGCCCGACCTGGGGGAGGAACTGATGATGGAAACATGGCGTCTACTCAAGAAAGACAAAGAAGGCCCTTCTCCACACCCCCCCCCCAACTTTCCCTTTGATTATAAAACTGTAGCCCAGTGAGTTCTTGGGACACAGCATTTCTCACCTGCCTGCTTGTAAGCCTGACAAACCTCCTATTCTAATAAATCACTTCTTACCTAACACATTGCTCTCGCTGAATTCTTTTCTGCACCAAGACATAAAGAGTTATGGTACCAGAGCTCTTCAGAGCCCCCAAAGCAATACCAATAGGTTTCAAAAGGACTGCCTGCAGGCAAGCCCACTGGCAAGGCTGTGAGGCTCTGAGACCCCTCCCCTGGGTCTGCCCTGTGCACTGGGCATGCTGAAGCCTGGGCATCAGCTGTGCCAGCCAGAGCAATGATTCCCAGGTCCCGAGAAAGCACTAACAGCCCCCAAATCAGAGACCTGTGGAGTGCTGGGTGAGGAGGAGAGAGCATGACAGCGTGGGCCGAATGTGAGAGGCCCTTCCTGCCCCTGCTTCCCGACTCTAAGAAGCAAGTCCGTGGAGCTCTTGAGACATCTTGGGGAAGAGAAGAAGCCTTGATGACCAAGGAGATTAAATTCCGCACCAGTCTGGGACTCTGAGTTAGATTTAGATTGGTTCCCCACCCCACCCCCTTTTTTTAAAATAGTGATCTTGGAGAAGCAGGAGCAGTGAGCAGTATTGAAGTGAGATCTTAGTTCCCCGCCCAGGAATTGAACCTGGGCAGCCTGGATGAAAACCAGGAATCCTAGCCACTAGTACAGCAGGGGCTAGAGACTAGAAGCAAAATTCCCCTGGCCCTTGACTCCATTGAAAAGTGCATTCCTCAAGGAGGCAAAAACTGTAAAAATAGATAAAAAGTGTATTATTAGAGACACAGCACAACAACTGGGAGAGCAGACAGAGAAACAGCTTGTTTAGTTAAGACAGAAGCAACACAGAGATACACACCCAGAGAGAGGTTGGGTGTCCCCTCTTTGAGAAGGATTGCAGTAAAGAGGTGGTTAAGTCATTTATATGGGGAGTCTTTGCTTATCTCTGGCCAATTACCTGGTTTCTTTTTCCTGACCTGCCCTAGGACCCTCCCCAACAGGCATGCACAACTTTTTTCCAAGATGGATTTCAGCCCAGAGCCCTATTGAGGGACCTTGGCATCACTTGTTCTGAGATGATACCCCTCCTTCGCGACCACCAAGGAGTCTCTCCACACATGTGCAGGGTCTCCCCTGCCCCAAGGATGAGAAATATGTGACCTCCTGATCTTCTCCTCAGGTAGGGCTTAGCCCCTCTCCATCCCTGCCACGGCTGTTATCTTTAAGTGTCCTCAGGAGACAAAGCCTGGCTATTCAACCTGTTTTTGTTGCTTATTTCTAAGTGCAAACAGGAGGCTGATTGTAAATATCTAGCCCTGAGCCCACCTGCTCCTTCCTCAGGAAATGTAAACAGGAGACTATTTGTAAATGCCTACCCTGAGCCCATTTATCTCCTGCCTCAATAGGATATCTTTTGTCCACCTGGGTTTCTGGAGGAAGGCTCATACCTCCCATGCAGACAGCACTCAGAAGACTATTGGCTGTCCCAGGGTGCACCCCTGAGCCAGGGGAGTGTGGGCCCCACAGTCAGCCTCCTCTGTGCCCTTGGGAATGGAGCTGAGAAAACCCTGGCCTCGCTGACCTTCAGTGGTGTGTGGTAGATTATCAGTTCCTTGAACACACAAGCCCCTGCATCCCTGCTGTCTTCCCATCAAGGTGGGAAGAGCTCTCTAGGCAGAGCTCCCTGCCTCCAGCTGCCGTGGGCTCAGCACACAGCACCCATATCCCTTTTACATACAAGCACCCTCTAGGTCACTTCTTTTCCTAGAACAGGCCTGTAAACCTGCTCCCTGTGACCATTCTTCACAGGATATAGCACAGTAAAGGAAAAAGAGGTGGCGCTTGAGAGCAGAACACTCTTGATCTAGTTCTGACCTTAACACTATGGCTAGGGCAGTCAGCCTCCCGGACTCAGCCTAAAATGGAAATAACAGCTGCTTTCCATCTAAGGAAGTGCCAGGTAAGTGGTAAAATGCTCCACTGCTAGAAGAGGTTCTTAAAGACAATGGATCATCTTCCCTCCCTTCTCCCTCTAGACCTTCCTAGTGTTACCGAAAGGAATTTGTGTGGTGGGTTCAGCTGCTTATTGCTCAAAAGCCAATAAACAGACCAGGTTTGTGGAAAGGAAAGCTTGCTTTATTTCAGATGCTGGCAACTGGGGGTTGGGCAAGGGGAAGGTTGTAGCTGTCTGTCCAAAGGCCGACTCCTCTCCGCCGCCACTGCCCCCAACAAGCAGGGGGTGAGAGCTTTTATAGACAGGGTGGAGTGGGCGGCTATGTGTAGAAACAGCACAGTCATCTCTGTTCTGTTCTGTTCAGTCGCTCAGTCGTGTCCGACTCTTTGCGACCCCGTGGACTGTAGCCTACCAGGCTTCTCCATCCATGGGATTCTCCAGGCAAGAATACTGGAGTGGGTTACCGTTTCCTTCTCCAGGGGATCTTCCTGACCCAGGGATCGAACCTGGGTCTCCCGCATTGGAGGCAGACACGTTAACCTCTGAGCCACCAGGGAAGGCCTAAGAGACATCTTTAAATTGGTCATCAGTGGTCTGCCAGCAGCATCTTGATTGTTTTAGGTAGAGTTCATCTTCAGTTCCAGGGCCAGTTTGTGCCCATTTCTGTGCGGTCAGTTCTTAGAATTGTGGCAGCTCATGTCCTGGGTTGGAGAAGGCGATGGCGCCCCACTCCATTCCTCTTGCTGGAAAATCCCACAGGCAGAGGAACCTGGTAGGCTGCAGTCCATGGGGTCGCTAAGGGTCGGACACAACTGAGAGACTTCACTTTCACTTTTCACACATTGGAGAAGGAAATGGCAACCCACTCCAGTGTTCTCGCCTGGAGAATCCCAGGGACGGGGGAGCCTGGTGGGCTGCCGTCTATGGGGTCACACAGAGTCGGACACAACTGACGCGACTTAGCAGCAGCAGCAGCAACTTGTCCTGAGTACAGTCTGGTCATCATGTAGTTATCTTCTCCACCTGGGGTTTTGGTATCTGTAAGACAGCTCACAGGATATGGCTCAGAATATTTTCTATAGCCCTTGAGAAAGAACTGAAGGTCCTTGACTATGCTTAAGGGCTACATTATTAATATTTATGTTCCTTTGATTGTTTTCCTTTGTTTCAGCATTTCTCACTTCTCTGATTAAACTTATTTTTTGACTAAAGTTTTCCACAGGCAAAAGGCAGGCAGAGGACATGGGGAGCAGGGCAAAGACCACACAGTCCTGCTCCGTTTCACTAGAACTGGGCCTGGAATCTTGGAGGGCAGGGCCGACTATTCCTCTTTATCTGAACAACACATGCGCCAGTGCTCTGCACACTGAAATCTCTGAACTAGAATAAACACAGAATCCTTAAATTAAATGGGTGTGTGCCCCTTAAATCTGCCCGTGGCCACAGTGTCTGCAGCAGCCTCTCTCTCTACACTCCAGTGAGTCCCCAGATCTCTTTGGAAAGTATACAGAACAAGGCAATGGCATATCTGGTTCCGGTCTGTATTTTTAACATCAAGCAAATTTTCTCTGGACTTTCCTGGTGGTTCAGCGGTAAAGAACCCACCTGCAATGCAGGAGATGCGTGCTCCATCCCTGGGTCAGGAAGATCCCCTGGAGAAGGAAATGGCAACCCGCTCCAGTGTTCTTGCCTGGGAAATCCCATGAACAGAGGAGCCTGGTGGGCTACAGTCTATGGGGTCACAGAGTCAAACAGGACTTAATGACTAAACAACAACAGTAAGTTGTCTCCACTGTGTGAATTAACAAAGGGCACAGGATGAAGACCATGAAGAACTCCGCCAACTTAAAGCGCTCACTTTCCTCGTGTGCAAGGCCTTTCAGGACCGCAGCCACTCGATGCATGACTCCCCTCAGCCTGCGGGGCCAGGGGTCCGTGATGCACATGGAGAAACCGAGGAGCTGGGAGGGCAGGGATCTCTGGTTGGTCCCCCCACCCCCACCAAGAGCCCCGGTGAGCTCATGTCTGCAGTAACCTCACTGCTCATAACCGGATGCTCAGATAACCTTGGAAGCCAGGCACAGGTGAGAAGTGATGGGTGGCTCTTCAGGAATGTGCTGCCCAATTAAAACAGCCACCCGGATGGCCGTGGCGGATGCTGAGACTACTCCCCCAGGCAGTGCAGGCCAGGCTCCAGGTGAGGTCATTCTGCAGGCATTTATTGAGGGCCTACCACACACCGGGCTTCGAGCTGGGTGCTGGGGAGACAAGGAGGAACAGGAGGATACAGTCTGTCCTAGACAAAAGACTGTAGGAAAGCCTCAGGGGTTCTGCTGGTTAAACCACCAGACCCCCTTTATATTCCCCAGCAACCTGAGCACTGGTTTTCCTCACATGGGCCCAAGCCCTTAGCCAGTCTCCCTTCCTTTACGAAGCATCCACAGCCCTCAGTCTTCCCCTGGCCTTCTCTTCTGCTGCCTTCCTCACCCTCCCTGCTCCTGGGACAGCCTGGATTCCCTCTGCAGTGTCCATCCATAGTGCGGACATTAGGCTCGCTGCCCCTTGCCCTTGGCAGGCTTCCAGCAGAGGCCATGAAGTGAGGCACCACGTGACTGAGGGATGGGCTCATTCCCCAGGTATCCCAGGTGAACACCCCGTGAAAAGGGAGTCTTCAGATAGGAAAGCTGAACCTGGAAGATGGGCCTCAGACAGGCGAGGGGCCTCCCTCTCTCTAGAGGCCTGTGCCCTGAGGGCAGATGTTTGAAGATGATAGAAGCCTAAGGGTGGCCTACATGGTGTTCGGGTAAAGCAGTCAGACCGCCTTGTGAAAATCCAGGCTTTCCCCTCAACTAACTCCATGTCTGCATCTTTTAAGACTGCACCTCACTATAAGAAAGACACACATACACACACACCACAGTTTGTAGAGGTGGGGGTGGTTATTTTTCTCATGTAATGAAAAGTCAGAAGGAAGGTAGTCCAAATGTCATCAGCCACCTGAGCTCTTTTAATCCCTCTATGCAGTCTTCCTTAGCACACACTTCTTCCCTCATGGGCAGAAGATGGCTGCCCCATCTCTGACATCAAGTCCAAACTCCAAACAGGAAGAATAAGGTCAAAGTACCAGCCGAATCTTCATCCCTTATAAGGAGCTTTCCTGGAAGTCCCACACATCTCATTGATTCAAACTGTGTCACATGGCAAGTAAGGTAGGGAAGTGTATTTTTCACTGAACATACTGCTGCTGCTGCTGCTGCTGCTGCTAAGTCGCTTCAGTCGTGTTCGACTCTGTGCGACCCCACCTCCAACAAAATCAGAATTGTGTAAACAAGGAATGTAAACTGGTATAGAGCTTGGAAGGAAAGAAGTGAAGAACAATTTCATGAAGGAGAAGGTGTGGGCCAGAAATGGAAAAAGAGGAGCAACAGCTCCTTGTTGCTTCTGACAAATAATCTTCGCTTGACCAAACTTTAGTCAGGTTCCTGAACCTTTTCCCAGGTCCATATGTGCACTTATTATAAAATCCAGTTTTAGCATGAACCCTGATAAATCAGGGCTTCCCTCATAGCTCAGTCAGTAAAGAATCTGCCTGAAATGCAGAAGACATGGGTTCAATTCCCATGTCAGGAAGATCCTCTGGAGAAGGAAATGGAAACCCACTCCAGTATTCTTACCTGAAGAATCCCATGGACAGAGGAGCCTGGCAGGCTACAGTCCATGGGTTTTTAAGAGTCAGACACGACTTAGCGACTAAACCAACACCACCTGATAAATCACCTTAGCAGGAATCCCAGGCCCTCAAAATCTGATCACCTGCCATATCTGACTGGATTCCTCATCCTCCTCCAACCCCCAGGTGATGTCTAATCACCATGGCCTGTCTTTAGCAAGAATCCTGTTAGGTCTGTTTAGCCAGGATTCCCCTTACCCATGATGCTGTCTCTCAGTAATTTTCCATCCACTGACCCTCACCTGCTCCTTGGCTCTAAGTTCCCACTTGCCCTGCTGTATTCAGACTTGAGCCCAGTCTCTCTGCCCCATGGCGAGACCCCACTGGTAGCAGCCGTCCTATACCTTTCGCTGTTTTCCCCCTTGAAGAAAGCCTGCCTTACTGTCTTCAGTGTGTCGCTCAGTTTTTTTCTTTAACATTTCTCACTGTAAATGTTCTGTGGGCTGTGACCAGGAGTTGGCAGGTGAGTTGAGAGCAGCAGGGACATCAGCCTTCCTCACAAGAGAAGGAGGCCAGAGGGATGGAGGTGGCACGGAGCTCACGGGTCGCCATTTTCACTCCCCATTGCAGGGCACGCCCCCACTTCAGAATCTCTCCTCTCCCCAGCATCATCTTCATAATTTCATGTGGTTAACGTCTGCTTAGGAGAAGGAAATGGCAACCCACTCCAGTATTCTTGCCTGGAGAATCCCAGGGACAGAGGAGCCTGGTGGGCTGCCGTCTATGGGGTCGCACAGAGTCGGACACGACTGAAGAGACTTGGCAGCAGCAGCAGGAATGTCTGCTTCTGCGGCAGGTGAAGCTCAACCAGGCAGTCTCTACAGAGAAACTCGCCCTTTAAAAAACGTCCTCTAACCATTGGAAAAGGACATCTTTTTTTGGGTGTTAGTTCTAAAAGGTCTTGTAGGTCTTCATAGAACCGATTAACTTCAGCTTCTTCAGCATTACTGGTTGGGGCATAGGCTTGGATTACTGTAATATTGAATGGTTTGCCTTGGAAACGAACAGAAATCATTCTGTCATTTTTAAGATTGCATCCAAGTACTGCATTTTGGACTCTTTTGTTGACCATGATGGCTACTCCATTTCTTCTAAGGGTTTCCTGCCCACAGTAGTAGATATAATGGTCATCCGAGTTAAATTCACCCATTCCAGTCCATTTTAATTCACTGATTCCTAGAATGTCGACGTTCACTCTTGCCATCTCCTGTTTGACCACTTCCAATTTGCCTTGATTCATGGACCTAACATTCCAGGTTCCTATGCAATATTGCTCTTTACAGCACCGGACCTTGCTTCTATCACTGGTCACATCCACAGCTGGGTATTGGTTTTGCTTTTGCTCCTGCTCCATCCCTTTATTCCTTCTATAGTTATTTCTCCACTGATCTCCAGTAGCATACTGGGCACCTACCGACCTGGGGAATTCCTCATTCAGTATCCTATCATTTTGCCCTTTGTTACTGTTCATGGGGTTCTCAAGGCAAGTATACTGAAGTGGTTTGCCATTCCCTTCTCCAGTGGACCACATTCGGCTGTGGTCCATGTGATCAGATCGACTAGTTTCCTGTGATTATGATTTCAGTGTGTCTGCCCTCTGACGCCCCCTAGCAATACCTACCGTCTTATTTGGGTTTCTCTTACCTTGGTCGTGGAAAATCTCTTCACAGCTGCTCCAGCAAAGTGCAGCCACTGTACCTTACCTTGGACGAGGGGTATCTCCTCAAGGCCGCCCCCCCGACCTTGAACGCGGAGTAGCTCCTCTCGGCCCTCCTGTGCCCGCGCAGCCACCGCCTGTTGGAAGTTGGGTAGCTCCTCTCGGCTGCCGGCCCTGGCCTCAGGCGTGGGGTAGCTCCTCACAGCCACACCTCTTTGCGTGGTTCGTTGCGCCGGGGCCGGCGTCTCTCGCGTCGCGTCTGCGCCGGCGGCAAAAGTAGGAACAAGAAACACCTGGAGTAACTGGTAAATTTGGCCTTGGAGCACGGAATGAAGCAGGGCAAAGGCTAATAGAGTTTTGTCAAGAGAATGCACTGGTCATAGCAAACACCCTCTTCCAACAACACAAGAGAAGACTCTACACATGGACATCACCAGATGGTCAACACCGAAATCAGATTGATTATATTCTTTGCAACCAAAGATGGAGAAGCTGTATACAGTTAGCAAAAACAAGACCAGGAGCTGACTGTGGCTCAGATCATGAACTCCTTATTGCGAAATTCAGACTTAAATTGAAGAAAGTAGGGAAAACCACTAGACCATTCAGATATAACCTCAATCAAATCCCTTATGATTATACAGTGGAAGTGAGAAATAGATTTAAGGGACTAGATCTGATTGATAGAGTGCCTGATGAACTCTGGACGGAGGTTCGTGACATTGTACAGGAGACAGGGACCAAGACCATCCCCATGGAAAAGAAATGCAGAAGAGCGAAATGGCTGTCTGAGGAGGCCTTACAAATAGCTGTGAAAAGAAGAGAGGCGAAAAGCAAAGGAGAAAAGGAAAGATATAAGCATCTGAATGCAGAGTTCCAAAGAATAGCAAGGAGAGATAAGAAAGTCTTCCTTAGTGATCAATGCAAAGAAATAGAGGAAAACAACAGAATAGGAAAAACAAGAGACCTCTTCAAGAAAATTAGAGATTCCAAGGGAACATTTCATGCAAAGATGGGCTTGATAAAGGACAGAAATGGTATGGACCTAACAGAAGCAGAAGATATTAAGAAGAGGTGGCAGGAATACACAGAAAAACTGTACAAAAAAGATCTTCACGACCAAGATAGTCACGATAACGTGATCACTGACCTAGAGCCAGACATCTTGGAATGTGAAGTCAAGTGGGCCTTAGAAAGCATCACTACGAACAAAGCTAGTGGAGGTGATGGAATTCCAGTTGAGCTATTTCAAGTCTTGAAAGATGATGCTGTGAAAGTGCTGCACTCAATATGCCAGCAGATTTGGATAACTCAGCGCTGGCCACAGGACTGGAAGAGGTCAGTCTTCATTCCAATCCCAAAGAAAGGCAATGCCAAAGAATGCTCAAACTACCGCACAATTGCACTCATCTCACACGCTAGTAAAGTCATGCTCAAAATTCTCCAAGCCAGGCTTCAGCAGTATGTAAACCGTGAACTCCCAGATGTTCAAGCAGGTTTTAGAAAAGGCAGAGGCACCAGAGATCAAATTGCCAACATCCGCTGGATCATGGAGAAAGCAAGAGAGTTTCAGAAAAACATCTATTTCTGCTTCATTGACTATGCCAAAGCCTTTGACTGTGTGGATCACAATAAACTGTGGAACATTCTGAAAGAGATGGGAATCCCAGACCACCTGACCTGCCTCTTGAGAAACCTGTATGCAGGTCAGGAAGCAACAGTTAGAACTGGACATGGAACAACAGACTGGTTCCAAGTAGGAAAAGGTGTACGTCAAGGTTGTATATTGTCACCTTGCTTATTTAACTTATATGCAGAGTACATCATGAGGAACGCTGGGCTGGAAGAAGCACAAGCTGGAATCAAGATTGCTGGGAGAAATATCAATAACCTCAGATATGCAGATGACACTACCCGTATGGCAGAAAGTGAAGAGGAACTCAAAAGCCTCTTGATGAAAGTGAAAGAGGAGAGTGAAAAGGTTGGCTTGAAGCTCAACATTCAGAAAACAAAGATCATGGCATCTGGTCCCATCACTTCATGGGAAATAGATGGGAAAACAGTGGAAACAGTGTCAGACTTTATTTTTTTGGGCTCCAAAATCACTGCAGATGCTGATTGCAGCCATGAAATTAAAAGACACTTGCTCCTTGGAAGGAAAGTTATGACCAACCTTGATAGTATATTAAAAAGCAGAGACATTACTTTGCCAACCAAGGTCCGTCTAGTCAAGGCTATGGTTTTTCCCGTGGTCATATATGGATGTGAGAGTTGGACTGTGAAGAAAGCTGATCACCGAAGAATCGATGCTTTTGAACTGTGGTGTTGGAGAAGACTCTTGAGAGTCCCTTATACTGCAAGGAGATCCAACCAGTCCATTCTAAAGGAGATCAATCCTGGGTGTTCATTGGAGGGACTGATGCTAAAGCTGAAACTGCAATACTTTGGCCACCTCATGCGACGAGTTGACTCACTGGAAAAGACTCTGATGCTGGGAAAGGTTGGGGGCGGGAGGAGAAGGGGACGACGGAGAATGAGATGGCTGGATGGCATCACCGACTCTGTGGACATGAGTTTGAGTGTACTCCGGGAGTTGGTGATGGACAGGGAGGCCTGGCGTGCTGTGATTCATGGGGTCGCGGAGAGTCGGACACGACTGAGCGACTGAACTGAACTGAACTGAACCATTGGAAGGACTGATGCTAAAGCTGAAACTCCAATACTTTGGCCACCTCATGAGACGAGTTGACTCACTGGAAAAGACTCTGATGCTGGGAAAGGTTGGGGGCGGGAGGAGAAGGGGACGACAGAGAATGAGATGGCTGGATGGCATCACTGACTCCATGGACATGAGTTTGAGTGAACTCCGGGAGTTGGTGATGGACAGGGAGGCCTGACGTGCTGTGATTCATGGGGTCGCAAAGAGTCAGACACGACTGAGCGACTGAACTGAACTGAACTGAACCCCTCATGTGCATGATGTGTGTGTATCTGTCTGTCTGTTTGTTTGTCTCTAGGGCTGGGGACGCCCTGAAGCAGGTTGAGGGCAGGTTCTGTGACGCCTCTTTCTACCCTCAGCGTCTTCACAACTCCTGTGCTCAAAGACTAGCTGAGAATGGTTTTGGCTGCCAGCGCTTTCCGCCTCCCTCTTCACTGGAACCTTTCCCGGTGTTTCTGGGGGACCGCGGAGCATCTCCACGGGTCCACCAGCTTCAAGCCCTGAGAGCCGCCCCGCCCCGCCCCGCCCCCGCCTCGCGCCCCGCCCCGCCCCGCCCCGCCCCCGCCCGCGCCCCGCCCCGCCCCGCCCCCGCTCCCCGCTCCCCGCCCCGCCCCGCTCCCCGCTCCGCTCTCTCTGCTGCCCTCTATCGGCGCCGCCGGCTGGGCTCCGTAGGGCGCAGGCGCGCGCTCACGCGGGCGTCCCCGAGCCGGCTTGCGCAGCGAGTGCATGCGCAGCGAGTGCTTGCCGCTCTAAACACCCGAAAGGCAGGTAAACCCGCGGCATCCGGCGTGTGGCAGACGGGTCCGGCCCGGAGGGGAGCTGCCGGGAGTTCGTGTCCTGCAGGTCTGGGGTCTTTGGCGTTCGCTCCCGCCTGGGCGACTCTGGTGGGCTCGGAGCGCTCTTTTTGACAAGGGGCGTGAACTGAGCCCGCCTCCTGGAGCTGGGGGCGGAAGCGAGTGGGGACTCTGAGGCCTGTTATTAATTTGGGGCTTGTTGTTTGTCCGGGAAGGTTTTTTCCCAGGAAGACACAGAGTTTGCAAGTAGCAGACAGGAGGGGTGAGCCTGGACCCCGTGGGAGCTGGGGTGCCCCGATTCCCGGGGCGATGAGCTGAGCAGACTGGCGAATGCGGCCCCTGTTCCCCCAGGCTGTGTGTCAAGAGTCGGTGGTGGGTTAGGGAGCCCTGGTAGATAATGAGGGGCCTGGTAAGAAATTGTGCAGGGGTTCAGGATCACACTCGGGAGGGGAATTTGGTCGTTTTTGTGTTACATTTTTCTCATAGAGATGCACAGCCAGTAACACACACTCACTTGGCTCTTGGCATCCTAGGACATGACACAAGGCGCACATCCTGGCCATGGGGTCCCCTCATTCCATCTATGCTCACCGGCCTTTCAGCAAGAGAAGGAAAGCAGATGACACTGAGGATTCTCTGGCCGAACGGGAGCAGCAGGAGGCCATTGCTCAGTTCCCCTATGTGGAGTTCACCGGGCGAGATAGCATTACCTGTCTCACATGTCAGGGGACAGGCTACATTCCAGGTGAGAGTCTTTGGTGATCATGGTAAAAGATGATTCCTCACGGAGAATGCCAGGATACCCACAGGACTTCTCCTCTCTCCCAGACTGAACTTTTTTCCTTGCAGCAGTACCACGGTCATAGACCATGCCCTGAGCAGGCCAGCTCAGCTGGATTGATAAACTTGGGCAGGTTCCACAGCTTCTCTGGGTTTCCTGATATTTGAAAGCCTTACTTTTCTTCACTTTCACTCTTCTATTTGTTGTTTCCTTGGTTTGGAACACGGGGTTTGCTCTACATTCTGCAGTTTGACAGGTACATTTCTTCATTGCTGGCACTCAGGGCCTGGCATGGCTTTGAGGGGGAGGAGTAGCAGACACCATATTGGAAGCTTCTATTCAAGGAAGCAGATAGTGCATCATTAACAACCTAAGGTCTGAAAAAAAAGAAAAATCAAGTCAGGGGAGAAAAACATGCCCAGGACTGGAGCCTGGATTGGGTACAGAATTATCTTAAGTTGGCTCTCAAAAAGTCTTAGCAGTTTAGATGGAGGGTCACAGAGGTTTAAAACTGGTAAAAACCTTAGAAATCATTCAATCCAAAGCCTTCATATTATAGATTAGGACACAATGGCCTAGAGACGTAATGACTTACCCAAGGCTAGGCAGCAGTCCATAACCATGCCGCAGCTCAAAGCCATGCAGTAAAGTCAGAACAAGATCCGAGATTTCTTCTTCTTAATATTTATTTATTTGGTTGCTCTGGGTCTCAGTTGCGGCATGCAGCATCTTTAATTGTGGCATGTGGAATCTCGTTCCCTGACCAGGGACAGAACCCGGGGCCCCTGCGTTGGGAGCACCTAGTGTAAGTCACTGAACCATCAGGGAAGTCCCGAGATCCTAGGTTTCTCAGCTTCCATGTCACCGCTCTGGCCGCACTGATAGATGTTTTGTAATTTGTAGCACTCTCTACAAATTGATTTGTTTCTTGTTCACAACACCCAAAATGTGAAACTGGTATCTTGGAAACAAATAATCCCGGACAAGTATATATTGTGGCAGGCTGCTGTGTATATGAAGGAAAGTACTGTCACATGTGGGATTTATTTTACCAAAATTGTCAATTGTTTCTTTTCTAGAGCAAGTTAATGAGTTGGTGGCTTTGATCCCTCACAGCGATCAGCGGCTGCGTCCTCAGAGAACGTGAGTCATCTGAGTCTCGCCTGTTGATGCCTACAGCAATCCCTAGTCCTTTTTTCTGTGTATGAATGCCAGTTCACTGTTTGAAAATGTTATCTCTTCTTGTAAAATTTCCCACTTCCTTCAATACTTTTGGCTCTAGCAAGATGTCTCTGCCCTCATCGCAATCTGGGGAAGGAAACTTGAAGCTCGAGACATTCTGAGGGCCAAGGCTCAAGTGAAGGAGCTGAATTGGAAGGAGTTGGAGAAGAGGGTGTCCTGGCAGGGGAAGAGGTGTTTGTGTCCACACCCTCTCATCAGCGTCTTTTCCCAGATTGCAGACAGCATTCAGAGGGCTTTGAAAGGCTTCTCCTGCTCTACCCCTTCTTGCCTGGTCTGCACTTCCTGTCCCTGTGCACTTTCTTGTCTCTCCCTCCTCATTCCTGGTTTTGCGTCTTATCTTGACCCGTTGGCCCTTGATGTCTGACTCCCTGGGTTGGTTGTGTGCTCTGTCATCTGCAGGAAGCAGTATGTCCTGCTGTCTGTCCTGCTCTGCCTCCTGGCGTCTGGTTTGGTGGTTTTCTTCCTGTTTCCACATTCAGTCCTCGTGGATGACGATGGGATCAAAGTGGTGAAGGTCACATTTAATGAGCAGAGCTCCCTTGTCATCCTCGCCATCACGGTAAGCTTAGGGCCGCCCTTCCTGGGTTGTGCGCCTGCAAGTCCTGTACCCAGGCCACTTACCGTGTTTCCTTGCTTGCACTGACGCAGGCCACCCTGAAAATTAGAAACTCCAACTTCTACTCCGTGGCGGTGACCAGCCTGTCCAGCGAGGTTCAGTACATGAACACTGTGGTTGGGTCATACATGACAACTAACATCTCCCTCATTCCACCTCGGAGCGAGCACCTGGTATGCCTGCTTTTAGGAGCCTGGCCCCGCTGGGCTGTGTGATGCTGTTGCCTTGCTCCTTTCCTCTCCCTCTCCTCATTTCTACTGGTAGGAACTAGTTGATGAGGAAGATCTGACAAGCTCTGTAATTATGAAAAATTAGGGAAAAAAATCAGCTAAGAGTTAAGTGTTACGGAAAGAAGAATTTGTAGGAGAAAACAATTCACCAATGATCAAGAAGAGGCCTTATGATAATCTGGGGCCCATTGACCTCTCAAAAGGGAAGAGGTGGGAAGTTTTGTTAGAGGCTCATGGTCGTAGGATTAGTGACAATCTGGGGGAAATATTTTATATGTGATAGAAGAATGCTCTCAGGTTCTTGGGTTGCTAGTAATAGAACTGTTCTGTGTCAAGCTTGCCTGGCCACAGACTGACTCTGGTGTCTTGTTTTCAGGTGAATTTTACCACGAAGGCCGAGATGGGAGGACCATATTCCTATGTGTAGTAAGGACAGTGTTCTCTATATGTGTGTGTTTTATGGGATGAAAAAGGTTCAGAGTTGAGCTCAATTGAGGGGAGCTGGTCCTGCCTAAAGTTCCAGTCTTTTAGCGTGTGGGTTCACTATCTTGAGATTTTTTTGGAGGATGTGGTATTTGATATGTGACTAAAGTGCTCAGATTTCTGAAAAGAGAACATTAGGCCACTAGAAACATTTCCAAACTCCAGCATTTTGTGATGGGCATTAAAAAAAAACCAAAAACCAAGAAGACAGTGATGTGGGAGGATGGACAGACACTGTGGGGAACTGGAAGCAGTGAGCCAGGACAGTGCTTATCCCAGGAGGGCGGGTATGGGGTAGGGGAAGCACCCAGATGGGGCTGACTGCTCCTCAGTTTGACAGGGTAACTCAGCATTCCTGCTGATTCTCCTTTTTTTCCCCCCCCAAAAAAACACTAAACACCTAAACTGACCATTTCTGTTTGTTGTTCAACAGCTTTTTCTGCACGTTACCCTATATTGGAGTGCACAACATCGTGGTCTTCATTCGGTATGTTGCTCATTTTCTTGTGCCCAGGGCCTGGACTGTCAGGCCACGTGAGCTGGCCAGCTTTGCTCGAGAGAACCTGTGGGACCCACAAGGCACAGAGGTTATGCTTGATGCACAGTAGGCACAGTCACAGCAGAGCCTTGCTGTCCTTTAGATGCAGTGGCCAAGTCCCTGTCACCAGTCTCACAGGAAGCAGTTAGTTAAAGAATTTTCTCCATGAAATGGGGTCAAGTTGTATGATCGCTTTAGAATCCTCATGGGACTAGTAAAGAGGAGAAAAGCTTTCTCAAGGCGTAAGCCCAGGGCATCCAGCCAGACTTACTTTCTAACCACACAAATTACCACATGTCATGGACCTGTAGGGTTATTTTTACAACCATGACAATTAAATTTGCAAGTGACAAGGGTTTGCTGCAGACATTTGAAATATGAGGGTTTAGAGCAGGGTTTTTTAGCCTTGGCACTGTTGACATTTTGGGCCGGACAGTTCTTTGTTGTGAGGGGCTGTTCTGTGAATTGTAGGGTGTTTGACAGCATCCCTGGCCCTTACCAGCTAGAGGCTTACCTCCTCCCCCTCTCAGCTGTAACAACCCCAAATGTCTAGACACTGCCAGAAGTTCCCTGTGGGGTAAAAATGTCCCCAGCTGAGAACCACTTATTTAGAAGGTCATCTCAGGGCACAGTGTCTCTGGGGATATGAAAAGATCCTCTGACTTCCTGGTTGTATAACCATGAAGACTTGCATCTGAGACCTGTGTGTTATTGTCTGAGCTTGCAAGAATTTATTTGGGCAATCTCATTACTTTATTTATCTCAGAAACAGAATTAATTCTTCCCAGTTTTCTTTTCCCTAGAACTTCGGTGAAGATTTCGTACATTGGCCACGTGACCCAGAGCTCCTTGGAAACACATCACTATGTGGATTGTGGAGTAAATTCCACAGCAGTTTAGAAACCGCTCTCAGTTCTTCCATGGCAGCACCTGTCAGAAGAGACACAGCTTCTCTTCCTGGGACCTGAGCCCTGTCCCTGCCCCAAGTTGTAGAACCAGAGGAGAAATTGGTTCTCTCAGTCCCCAGCCACTTGGGAGGAAAAGTCCTCCCTGTGGCACCTCTGACCTTTCTCAGAACCAGCAGGATCACTGCCTAGCGCCTAGCTGATGCCAAGCAAATAGTAGGCACTCAGAGAAGGTTTGAAGAGTTTGATTGAGATCTTTTCAGCTGTTTGGTGGGGGGGTAGTGTTATAAGTTGGAATCATACCACGGTTCTAGGTTATCAGACGATACAATGATCCAGAACTAGGACTGTCAGTGCAGCTGCAGAAGGGGCGTCCTCACAGAAGAGGCAGCAGGGAGGGAGCATTAGAATACACTGAAGAAGCACAGAACATTCAACATGTGAAAGTTTTTCATCTGTTTCCAAATGCCTAAGAACTTTATTTAAAATAAATTTTTTTTTTCTGTAGAAAGTTAAAATTGTTTTTACTAAGAGTCTATGTGGGGTGTAATTTACCCTTCATCCATTGGCTGGAACATGGATTGGGGAGTTTGGTAAAAAAAATAATAAACCCTGCTTTTGATTGATCTGTGTCTCCTCTGATTTCCTGGATGTCTCTGGGGGACTGTAGAACAGTTTCCTGCACAGTGGATCAGCACAGGATGGGAAGGGAAGAGAAGCCCTGTTGCTCTGAGCTCCTGTCACGGAAAGCAGCCTCCTGCCAGTGAAGGCTCGCTCTTGTCCGTCTGCCTCTGGTGGTGACACGCTGTCCTAGCCCTGTTTTAGTGCCCCCCTGGAGGTTGGAAGAGGTAGCGCAGTGGTGCCTGAGACGTGAGAAGCTGCTTCTCTGCAGCAGTGTTAGTCGCTCAGTCGTGTCCGACTCTTTGTGACCCCATGGACCATAGCCCACCAGGATCCTCTGTCCATGGGATTCTCCAGGCAAGAATACTGGAGTGGGTTGCCATTTCCTTCTCCAGAGGATCTTCCCAACCCAGGGATTGAACCTGGGTCTCCTGCACTGCTGGCAGATTCCTTACCATCTGAGGAGGAGTAACTTGCTGATTAAGAGGACGTGGTGTGAAGTTGCAAGTTTCTTGAACTTCACCCTCTCGGCCACTGCAGAGCAGGCTCCAGCCGCAGGATGGCAGGGCATCTGGGGGAAGCTTGAGTAGTCGGTTTCAGAGCTCCGCTAGGATAGGCTCCAGCTCCTTCACGTGCTCTGGTGCTTCAGGAAATACCTAACAGCAGTAGGTGGTGGCTGGGGGGGGTCTGTTTTTTTGCCCCCATTCCCATAGCTTGATTTTCAGTATTAAGATTTTTGCACTCTGAGTCTTCAGACTGAGGCTAAATTTCCTGGCTGTTTGGCTGATTCTGACCATGATTGTGTAACCCAAAAGCTGAGTTTCCCTGTAACCGGAATCCTTTAACGGTCTTGTGTGTACGTGATGGTGATGACTGTTGTCTGTGTAAATGATGAAACATGGCTTCTATGGAGGCACATGTGCACCAGTTTTGAGAACATGCCCTAAATACTTGAAGATGTTCATATTGCTTCGTTTTTTCTTTTTCCATTTTCCAAACAGCCTTCAGCATATTTTTCATGTGATTCTCAAAAAGCTACTCCTGTTGGTACTTCAGTTTTCAGTAACTTTTTGTGACCATGTGCCTCAGTAGCTTTTCTTGCACCTCAACCTTGTCTTTAAATGCAGCTATAATATTCAAATGAGAGCAGTTACACATTTAAACATAAAGGAATAATTGTGATCTAATGACGTGATAAACTGTCATATCTGTTTATACCCTCAGTATCCCATCCTGCACTGTGGATGCTCTGAGTAGCTGTGTCATGCTCTCTGTTAATACTTGAACAAATGCATATAGAATTTGCTCTCGGCAACTCCAAAATAGAGGAAGTGGTTGGCTCAGGTTTCCTTGCCATCACCTTTGTATTTGTCCTTTATTGAGATTTGGAAGGAATGCATTTCTTTTAAAAGTTTGTTGACGTATAGTTGATTTACTATTTGTGTTCATTTCTGCTGTGCAGCAAAGTGATTCAGTTATATATATATATTCTTTTTCATAGTCTTCCCCATTATGTTTTATCACAGGATATTGACTTTAGTTCCCTGTGCTATGCATAGAACCTTATTGTTTATCCATCCTATATATAATTGTTTGCACCTTAATCCAAGCTCCCAGTTGTTCCTTCCCCCTGCTTCCCTCCTCTTCAGCAACAAGTCTGTTCTCTGTCTGAGTCTTTTCTTCGTATGTTCATCTGTGTTGTACTTTAGACTCCACATATAAGTGATATATGGTATTTGTCTTTCTGACTTCATTTAATTTCTGGGTCCATCCATGTTGCTGCAAGTGACATTATTTTGTTCTTTTTTATGGCTGAGTAATATTACCATATATTCCATGTGAGATATACACACACATAGCATACCTTCTTTGTCTATTGATCTGTTGATGGACATTTAGGTCGTTTCCATGTCTTGGCTACTGTAAATAGTGCTGCTGTGATCATAGGGTTGCATGTATCTTTTGGAGTTACAGTTTGGTCTGGCCATTTGCCCAGGAGTGGGATTGCTGGATCATATGGCTACTCTTATTTACAGTTTTTTTGAAGAACTTGCACAATGTCTTCCATAGTGGCTGTACCAATTTACATCCCCACCAACAGTGTAGCAGGGTTCCCTTTTCTCCACACCCTCTTCCACATTTATTATTTGTATACTTGTTAATGATGGCCGTGCTGACCAGTGTGAGGTGGTGCCTCTTTGTAGTTTTGATTTATATTTCTGTAATAATGATGTTGAGTATCTTTTCATGTGTCTATTGGCCACATGTATGTCTTCTTTGGAGAAATGTCTATTTAGGTCTTCTGCCTATTTTTCCAGTTGGGTTGTTTTTTGTTGTTGTTATTTAATTGTATGAGCTGTTTGTGTATTTTGGAACTTAAGCCCTTGTCAGTTTCGTCATTTGCAAGTATTTTCTCTCAGTCCATAAGTTGTCTCTTTTTGTTTATGGTTTCCTTTGCTGTGCAAAAGCTTATAGGTTTGATTAGGTCCCAAACCACAAGAACACTATTCACAATTGTATGCCAACAATACCAGGTCCCTTATAGGGTACAGTATACCTCCACTATCTGTTCTGCAACACTAGTTACCCCAGAATAGGATCCCTGAGACCTCTAGGTCAACTGTCCTGCTAGGGTTTCTAGCCCCAGACTTGAAACAAATTATTGAAAGAATCAGTCTGTTTGTAAAAGTTCTACATGAATCTAGGGGTCCTAAATATTTCTCTGGGCAAAAATAATCCTTATTCTTTGCCTTTCAAAGTAAGACTCCACCACCTCAAGTTTCATTCTGTTTCTTTTTTTTTTTAGAAGAGGAACTATTTTAGAAGTTTGTCTGTGATGTACCCAGGATCTTGAGTAAGTACTGGAGTCAGACCCCTGGGTTCCACGCAGTGCCAAAAACTAAAGCCCTTTGAGGCTGGACACTTTGATAGGGATGAGGAAGCTCCAGAAAGGGACAGTAACCTGACTGAGGACTACAGCTAGTCAGCCAGGTCTGTCCACCCAGTCCTGCTGGGGTCAAAATGTTATCTGAGAGGTTCTTGTGCCTGGAGAGCCCTTCTGCCCTTCCTGGGGGCATCAGGGATCGTGGGAATCAGTGGCAAGCCTCTGGCCCAGTTTCAGACAAGGGGGCAGTAATACTGCATTGCAGCACTGCCGCCCAGGGGGTTTTGATATGACCACAGATGCAGGGCCTTCTGTCCTGCTGCTTCTCTTCCCTTGAGCGCCACCTTCTGGTCCATTCAGCAGTTACCTATGCAGCAGTTGCTGTTATTTCTAGGCTTCAGCTGGGTCCCTGGGAAATGGGTGGACTGCGAGAGATCAGCTTGATATCTTGGTGCACACGGGACTCCTCTTCACAGGGTCTGAGCTGATGGTCGGGATCTACTGAGCCATTGCAGAGTAGGTAGCTCTGACTCCACCATGGCCAGTGAAGTGAGTCAAGCGGCAGGATGGGCTTTGAGTGTGGCTGGCAGGTTGGAACCAAGCTCACCTATCAGCTCCACCTGTGTGGCCTGAGGAAGTTTTCACAAGCACCTGGGTACCTCTCCCCACTGCCCCCACTAGCTCTTTGGTATTTAGGAGTGTTGTTTAAATTATGAGCGAGCTCTTCTAATTATGTTCGTATTGTATTCTTTTAGTTTGTCATCCACCAGCCCCCTCTAGTAGAAAAGGTGTCCATTTCCTCATTTTTCTGCCCCACGTACACAAGTCTTTGAAAAGCGAGAAGTGGAAGGCTGTCCATTCATAAGCCCACAGTTGAGAAGACATCCATGGAAGCTTCAAGTGCCAGCCCAGGAAGTGAGGACTAGGGGCCAGGAAACAGGAATAAGGGCGAGTGTTTAGCCCTAGCACTTCTCCTTGAACTAAAGTCTTAGGGCAAGACATAGATAAGTAGGTCAGCAAGATTGTCTGATTATGTGCACTTATCACAGGCCTCTGGATCCACTCCTCTCCCCACAGCGTGCGCCCCCTCCTCCCATGGAGCATCGGCTCTCCCCCCAGTAGCAGGATGCAGCCTGCCCCCCCAACCCCCATCTGAGCTCAGAGCGAATCTCTCCTCTTGCACTAATCCACCCCGGAGGTGTGCCCGGGTTTATGCTCAAGAACAAGCCCCTCGGGCCTCCCTTCCCAAACCTTGGGCCTCAGTTTCTTGTTCACCCCTGGGCTCCACTCAGTGCCAGGGGTTACAAAACAAGGCAAGTTTGTGCGAGGTGGCTAAACCAGGCAGCGTGGCTTCAGTCAAGAGAAGGCCTGAGGACAGCCATTTTGTCCTGCCCACAGAATCCAGGACTCGTGGAAAATAATAAAGCACAAAGCACAAGCCAGGATGTACTTTCCAATAATTTTTTTGTTTTTAATATCAATTGACGTTTTAAAAAATACAGAGGTGTTTGACACAGAATAGCACCATTATGTAGGACACACACCATTCCTGCGCCCGGCACCTGCAGGGGGGCCTCTTGCCTGGGCTGGGGGGCAGTCACTCAGGGGGCGTTTGACTCACACCAGTTAGTTTCCTGTCTCTGCCTTGACCCAAAGGTCTTACAGGAAGACAATAAATAAATAG
Source organism: Moschus berezovskii (assembly GCF_049115385.1). Classification (NCBI taxonomy): domain Eukaryota; kingdom Metazoa; phylum Chordata; class Mammalia; order Artiodactyla; family Moschidae; genus Moschus; species Moschus berezovskii. The sequence continues at coordinate 36,543,509 of NC_142465.1, read as the reverse complement.
AACACCGAGATTTTCTTTTGCAGTCTGCCCAGTTCAGGTCTCTTAGAGAGGGGAGCAAAGTCCAGACTGTGAGAGGGTGGGATGAATGGGCATCAGGTCAGGTCAGCCATTCAGTGCAGAGTCCTAGAGTGACTGGGATTGGAAAGTACTTGGGTCCTTTGGGTTTGCAACGGATTGTGTTGGTTCTGGGTTCGGGTTTTTACAAGAAGCAGACAGGCCCTATGTCCACACCGAATTCCTGCTCGGGCCCTCCTATGTCCATGGGTGCAATGTCAATGATGGGCAGCCGAGAGGTCTTCTGTGACCGGTACTCGATCACAGTCTTGCCCCACTTACCGGTGTGTTTCTAGGGAGAACAAGAGAAGCGTCAGTGGCCGCCTTGCGATTGGGAAAGCCAAGCAGCACAGAACACCAAGCACAGAACACCCTGGGGGGCTCGTTCTCTTTCGGATTGACCTCCACCTTGACTAATCCGCTACCTCGACTCCAGACTCTAGTTTTCAGCAGCAGAGCCTCCCCCGCCCCCCCGCCCTTCTCCTCCCCATCGCCGACAGTGAGCACCCCACCTGCAAGGGCAGAGGCCCCCACACTTTGCATGACTGTTCCTACAAGTCACTGGACACACTGAGTCGAGAGGGGAGGAGACAGAACCGACAAGCTCCTCTCCCTCGGCTGTCGCTGGGGTGTCGTCCCTACACAGCTCCTTACATGCGTGCCCCTTTTAGGACCACGACGCCCGCTATGGACCAGCCCTCAGCCTGCTCCAGCCTGAGCCCTGGGCCCCAGGAGGCTTGCCCTCTCTCTCTCTGGCGGCCCAGCCCGCCGGACTCACCGTGCAGCCGTCCTTCAGAACGGTGTATGTAAACCTGCTGTTGCCCTCAGCCCGGATCTCCACGTCGTTGGAGCCCTGGATGAGCAGAGCCTTCTTGAGGTTGCCAGCAGCTTCGTCCAGGTAGGCAATGCTGTTCTTGCAGTGGTAGGTGATGTTCTGAGAGCCCTCGGTGGACAGCAGGCGCAGGAAGGTCATCTGGACGTTGGCGGTGTTGGGAGCCAGGTTGTCATCTCCATAGCTGAACTGTGAGGATGGAGAGCAGTGGCATGAGGCCCGGGGATGGGGGCTGCCAGCTGACCGGGGTGAGGAGGAGCTGAAGGGGGCCGGGGGAGGGGTCACTGGGAAGACATTTTTGCTTCCAGGAAGTGGAGCAGGCTTCCGAGGACCTCTTCCTCCACCTCTAAATGGGAAAACAAAAACAAAAAACCTCTCTCTCCTCCTTCCTTCCCCGTAGGCCCCCTCTCTCACCCAGAACTGGAGGGAATGTGAGCAAGGTGCTGAAAACTCCCCAGGAGAAAGCAGAGGGAGGTTTTGAGGCGCCGTCCATGGCCTGGAGCAAGTGGGGGACTCACATGGAAGCCACCGTTGATGGTTTCTCCAAACCAGATGTGTTTCTTGTCCTTGCTCTTGCTGCTCCACCAGTTCTTCTTGGGAACGCTGGCCGGGTTGGGGTAGACGCAGGTCTCGCCAGTCTCCATGTTGCAGAAAACCTTCATGGCATCCAGGGTGCAGCCCTGGTTGGGGTCGATCCAGTAGTCTCCTGCAGCGGGGAGACAACACCCCATCAGGGCTCAGACAGGCACAGATACACGCCCCCGAGAGGGCCAGGCCTGCCTGGAGTGACAGACAGGCCTACGGGGACACCCAGGGGGAGAGGAGCAGGATGTGAGGGCCACATGCAGCCAAAGGGAGGGGAGAAGGAGAGAACGGGCGAGGGGAACGTCCAGGGCTAAACAGGGGTGCGAGCAGAAGGGCAGGCTCAGGGCCAGCCTGTGGATGGAACTTGACCCTGACATCACTTCTGCTGTGTGGCCACGGCAGGACAGGGCCAAGGCTGCCATTTCCCTGCTGAGGTGTGGGGTGCAGGGAGACGCCCCTGCTAGACCCTTCCCGGTCTGACTCTGCTCCTGTGTTCTGTGCAGGGCTGGCCCAGGGGGCTGACTGCCTGCTCTCTCTGTGGTGGGGGGGTCCTCACCGCTCTTCCACTCAGGGTGGCAGAGTTTCAGGTCTCGGCAGGTGCGAGCCGGGTTCTTGCGGGAGCCCTCAGGGCTGCGGAGGCTCTCGATCTGGTTGTTGAGGGACTTGAGCGTGGCGTCCACCTCGGCATCATGCTGTCTCAGGTTGCCGGCTGCCTCGTCGGCCCGCATGTACTGCAGGGGGTCGGGGCCCTTCTCTCTCTGGCCGAGGCCGGCAAAGGCGGACATGTCGATGCCAGGGCCGGGGGGACCAGGGGGGCCAGGGGGGCCAGGGTTTCCAGGAGGACCCTGCAGCAGGAGACAGAGAAATCAGCCAGGAATGACAGGGACACTGCCCCTTCTGTGTCCATCCCCACCTTCTGGAATGTACCATCAGTAGAAAGTCTTTTCCCAGTCCCATGAGGTTAGGGATGTGTGTGTACGTGCAATGGGACAGGACCAAGAAGACCACAGAATGCGCCTCATTCTTTCATTAGCCCCTCTCTTCTGTTTCCCGTGGACCCTCTGAACCTTCAGGGGGCTCCCAGGATAAAGGTGCTGTTACATTAGATGCAGGCGGACACCCCAAAAGAAGCCCTTGGTGTCAGAGAGCTCCAGCCTCCCAGTGCTGGGAAGGCCCCACACAGCCGGGGCCTGCACACTCACAGCAGGGCCAGTCTCGCCGGAACGTCCACGGGGTCCAGGAGGTCCAATGGGGCCAGGGATTCCATTAGCACCATCTTTGCCAGAGGGACCGACGGGGCCAGGAGGACCCTGCAGGCCAGGAGAGAGGCCGGCGGCGAGGAAAGAGCATCAGCAAAGGGAAGGCTGGGGAGGGGCCCTCCTCGCACAAGCCACTGTGTTCCCGAGTTTCCTCACTGCTCAGTCATGGAACCCCACGCTGGCCCGTGTGTGGCTGAGAACCATCAGGGTGGCCTCACAGCTTTCCTACCCTCCTACAATCCTCTCTGTAAGCCTGTGTTCCCAGGGGGGCTATTTGACAGCCGAGAGCCACTTGTATATTCAACCTGGGGTCTCAGGTTCTTCTCTGGCCACATTCTTACCAAGCTGGTCCCACCTCCACTGCCTGGTGAGGCCCCCTGAGGCCAAGGCTTCCCCAGGAGCAGCCACACTCCCCTCCTCCTCAGACCCCTGCCCAGAGCCCCGGCCCCACCCCGAGGGAGGGCTCACTCCCTCTCACTCACTCTGGGGCCAGAAGGACCTGCAGGACCGGAAGCACCCTGGTCTCCAGAAGGACCCTGTGCGGAAGGAAGAGGCCAAGGTCAGAGGTCAGCACAGACAGGCCCCAGGCTGGGAGGCCTTTTTGAACAGGTATATACATTGGGAGCTGGCTGGGACATGTATCTGCTCCCCCACCCCCAGTCCATGCCCCTTCCACATGTTCCTCCCTCCGACCCAGAGGAGGTCCAGGCTTGGACATTTCTTAGGATCATCCCAAGTCGCTTCAGCAGCCTGGGAAACTCAAGTGGTCCCTGCAGAGTGGGAGGCCCTGGGGAGCCAAACACAGGCAACAGCACTCACAGGGGGGCCGGGCAGACCCTGCAGACCGGTGAAGCCACGGTGTCCCTTCAGTCCCCTCTCGCCAGCTTCTCCAGTTTCTCCTTTGTCACCTCGGGGGCCTTGAGGGCCCTGGGAATGAGACACAGAGACACAGGTTGGGTCAGCTCAGCCCAGAGCAAGAGCCCTCTGCCGGCTTCACCTGAGCCAAGGAGCCTCAGGTCCCAGCACACACCCCCGCCCCGCCGCCTGCCCATCAGGATCCAGCACAGGGCACTCAGATACTCACTGGCATTCCCCGGGCTCCAGCAGGTCCTGCGGGTCCCATGGGACCTTGTGCGCCCTGTGGGGAGAGTGGGGGCAACATCAGAGAGCAGTCGAGGCAGGGATGGCCCACTTCTGCGTCTGCCCATGGGCTGGGCACCGAGGCAGCTGATCCACAACCCAGACCCAGGGTTGTCCCCGGGGCCTGGGGCAGGGGAGGGCGGGAGGTGGAGAGGAACTCCCTGCCCACCCAGCCACCCTCCTGCACCATGGCTTTTACTGACTCAAGATACTCACAGCTTCTCCTCGGTCTCCCTGCTTGCCAACCGGGCCGGCGGGGCCAGGAGAGCCAGGGGGTCCGGGGGCTCCAGGGGCACCCACGGCACCAGTCTCTCCACGGTCACCCTGTCAGGAGAGAGGTCCCAGGCTCAGAGAGGAATTTCCAGAGGAGGCAAGGAGGGACGTGGCTCTGCCCCCGACCCTGCCAGGCTGATGAAGTGTCTTTCCCACCCCACCGCACGAGACACTCACCTTAACTCCAGCCGCGCCATCTCTGCCAGGGGGGCCGTCAGCACCGGGGCTTCCCTGTGCAAAGGGGAGCAGACGCCATCAGAGCTGCCCACCATCCCATCCTCCCTCAGGCCCCCAGGTTCATTCCGCAGCCCCCCGACCCTCACCCCGATCCAGCCAAGGCTTTCCCTCCTATCTTCCTCCTGCCACCCTCCCATGCACCCAGCTCTTAGTCTCCCTGGCCTTCTCTCTCCCGTCACGACCTTCCCATCGCATCTGGGCACTTGGGCTTGGCCCGCCCTGTCACCCGCCTCCTCCAGGGCTCCCCTGTCCCCACAGTGGGACCCACTGCTCACCTCACGTCCAGGCTCGCCAGCAGGACCAGTCAGGCCAGGAGGACCCACAGGGCCAGGAGGACCTCGGTCTCCAGATGCTCCAGGGGCTCCCTGCTTGCCAGGCTCACCCTGGGGGCAGCGACAAGGAGGGTGAGTGTGCGCTCCGAGGCCCCTCTCAGCCCTTCCGGGGAGACGGCTGACCGTGGGCCAGTTCTCAGGGTGTGGAGCAGGTGGCCGGGCCACCAAGAGCACCCAGTGCAGACGCTCCACCTGAGCCAGGCTGGGCCGGCTCGCCTGGAGGAAGGGGCGTCCCCACTTACCGAGGGCCCAGGGAGGCCAGGGAATCCTCGCTCACCACGCTGTCCAGGCAGACCAACGATGCCCCTCTGACCAGCCAGACCCTGAGGACCTGGAGGACCATCGGGACCCTGAGGGAGGAGAGGAAGGAGGTGAGAACTTGAGGAGCGACATGCAGCTGCCTCCCATCTGTGCTGCGGCCAGCTGCCCACTGCGGGGGTCAGGCCAGTGCTCTCCTGCTCTGCAGGGCACTTTCTGCAGCACCCCGCCTCCCGGCAGCCCCATAGCCCTGCTCCCCCCAACTCCAGGCTCTGGGAGCCCATGCCCTTTGCACCCCTTCCCCAGGGACCTTGGCCCTGGGGTGGGACTTACAGAAGGACCATCATCTCCAGGCTCTCCCTTCTCGCCAGGGGGTCCAGCAGGACCTTGGAGGCCAGGGTCACCAGCTCGGCCAGGGGGGCCGCTGTCTCCTCGAGCACCTTTAGGACCATCTTTTCCAGAAGGACCAGGAGGACCGGGGGGTCCGGGGTTGCCCTAGGAGAAGCAAAACACAGGCAGTGAGCCTTCCTCTAGCCCTTCCCCGTCCCCCAGGCCGCCATGACCCTCCGGGAGCTCCCTCCACAGTGAGGGCAGCTCGACCCCCTTGGTCCACCGCTTTCACCTTCGCTGCGTGTGAGTTCTGGACAGCCAGCCTGGCTTCCCCAGCCGCCGCACGCTCTCCCTGTTCTGACTCTCCCGCTTCCGTCCCTGTGGCCTCACTCCCACCACCAGTCCTCAAGCAACGGCTCCAACTCTATCCCCTCAGCCCGGAGCCTCTGTGCCCAGCCCCCTGCACTTGACAGTGTTGGTGAACCTGGTGACTTATCATCTCCCCTCCCTCTGCTGTGAGCTCCCCAAGGGCAAGATGCAGACTTGATGTACATGGGGTTGGGCCAGACTCTGTGACCCCTGCCTGTGCCTCCTGCTAGGGGTAAGGTAGAAATCAGTCGGGGTGGCACTCACATTGGAGCCTGGAGGTCCGACACGGCCAGCTGCTCCGGGGAATCCGGTGGCTCCCTATGTGAGGAGAGGGGAGACTCAGCACCTTGGACCCTCAGGAGGCCCCAGAATCAAAGGTTGGGGGGGTGGTCTCACAGGCTGGAGTGGAAAGGGGCAAGGAGCTGCAGAGCAGCCAGGGGAATTAGAGAGGGAGAAAGGGCCCCCAGGGTGTGGTGACTGCCTCTTGCTGCCTCTGCAGGGAAGGACTGGACTGGGCCATTTAGACTTTAGGGGCGTCCTCTCTCCCACCTGGCTGTGGGATGTGGGGGCAAAAGCAGGTGAGAAGGAAGGAGGTGGGGAGCACCCTCTGGGGCCGGGCCTTCCCTTGAGGCCAGGATGGGTGTCAGAGAAGCTGCCAGCCTCCCCCACCCAGTGCCCTCCACCCGGCCCAGCGACAGTGGGGGTGGGGGCCTCACTCACCGGGGGGCCTTGAGCGCCTCGGGCTCCTTTAGGACCAGTCACACCAGTAGGACCCTGGGGAGGAAGGAGGGAGACAGTGAGGCCCAGTGGTCCTGACCACAGACTCCTGAGAGCCGGGACCACAGAGATGCAGCTTTGTCAGCCTGGGGAAGCGGTCACACGGGGGCCAGCTACCCCAACCAACAGAAGACTCATTTTCCAGGAGACCTTGGGAGGAGAAGCCCATTAGGCATCCTCAGAGCCCAACCAGGGTCTCCATCCTGAGCCACAAGCGGTACCTGCGTTCCCTCCCCCAGCCCCCACCACGCACCCACACCTGTGACAACGAAAGCTGAGTACAAACTCCTCCTTCCTGCAGCCTCTGCCCTCCCCCTGCTCCCAGCCTCCCTGTCCTGTGGGGTCAGCTCCCAGGGAGCTCAGTTTTACCCACCTGAGGCCCAGGAGCTCCAGAGGGGCCCTGAGGACCGGGGGCACCAGCGTCACCTTTCTGGCCGGCCTCTCCTTGTTCACCTTTGGCACCAGGCTGGCCATCAGCACCCTGGATCAGGAAGGAGGAAGCCAGTGAGAGGGAGCAACAACTCCTCCCAAAGCGCCAGAGACTGTGTGAGTGTGTGTCCACCCTGGGTCTGACCACCCACTCTGAGGTTGGACCGTCACATCGGTGTGAAGGGAAAGGAGCCATTCCCCTCCTCTTTAAGCCCTGTCCCTCCCTGCCCCCGGGGCTGGGGAATGACGCAGAGCTGACCAGAGTAGAAGGTGTGGCAGGGAAGGTGGACAGAGATACTCACAGGGGGACCGGCGAATCCAGCGGGTCCAGGGGGCCCTGTCTCTCCACGTTCGCCCTGTGAGGAAAGAGGTGCGGAGACTCAGCTGCCTGCCTGCTCGGTTCCTGGGCCCTGCCTGCCTCCTCCTGGCAGCCCAGAGCCCACCCTGGCCCAGCCTACTACGCAGTAACCTCCAGAGACAAGGGATTACAGAGCTCCATCCTAAACAGACCGAACCAGGTCAGAAGGCCTCCTGTGGCCAGAGGGTCTGGGGACCTGAAGGCCCTCCACCGTGATCACATCATGGGAGAGGGGCTTTCCTTTCTCATCTGTGCTCCCACCCCCAGACCTGAACTGCAGGGAGGGAGCCAGACACTCACCGGGGCACCTCGAGCACCAGCAGTTCCGGCAGGACCAGGGGGTCCAACTTCTCCCTAAGGTGTAGGAGGGGGGACAAAAGCCAGAGATGAGGGGTGTGGGTTCAGAAGGGGCCCTTCCAGAGCAAAGTGCACCCAGGAAGCAGCCCTGACGGTGGGTGGGGGCTCCCCAGCGACCTGCAGCCTGTTTTCTCGTTGCTTCAGCCACACCTGCACCCTCCTCAGGGTCTTGAGAAAGACCCCCGTGCCCCACCCCTCTGCCTCTCTCAATGGCGCGCACCGCACCGCCGGGACTCTGCTGCTAAGAAGGCCCCCACCCTCACTCCTTATGGCAGTTGGAGAGGAGGAGGGTGACTGCTGTTGATCGAGGCGAGGAGAGAGAGCAGTCTTTGGCAGGAGGTGAGAAGGAGATCTGATGGGGGCAGAGTGAAGAAAGGGGTCCATGACTCACCTTCTCACCGTTGGCGCCAGCTGGGCCAGGGGGGCCGATGGGGCCAGTCAGACCCTGCGAAGAGAAGACCGCGTGAGGGGCCGGGAGAGGCAGCCAGGGACGCGGTGCCCAGCAGGGAGCCTGGGGCGCCCACACCCAGGGGCCCTTGGTGTATCCTTCCATGGCCCCCAGACGCCTTCTCACCCCGGGGTCCCAGTGTTGACAGGGAGTCCCTGTGGATGCCCAGCCCACACAACTGAGAGGACCAGGGACCGTGCTCACACACTGCCCCTCTGTCCCCTGAGTGCATGGCATCCCTGCCTCTGTCCCCATCCCAACCCCAGGGAGCCGCAACCAGCATCCACTTACTCGTCCACCGTCCTTCCCGGGGGCGCCCTCGGGGCCTTTCTCACCAACATCACCCTGTGGAATACAGAGAACGGGCCACGTCAGGGAGGCGCTCCAAGACCGCCTTTGCCAGCTCAGTGTCCTCCCTGAATGGGGCTCCAGGAGGGGGTCAGAGCCTGGCCGAGAGGGGTTTGCTGTGGTCTCAGGGTGGGTGATGAGCAGTAAGAGACACGAGATGGAGGGGCGTGTCAGCAGATGACGTCACTAAAGGTCAAACACAGAGCCTCGGGGGGGGCCTCCAGGTTCCTCAAGAGGGTGACTGGGTGCCAGAGCGGGAGGGAGTGTGGGGAGGCCTGCTCAGCCCGGTACGCACCCTGTCTCCCTTGGGTCCGGCGATACCAGCTGCTCCCCTCTCACCGGGCATGCCCTGCAGACCTGGAGGGCCCTGAGCCCCAGGGGGGCCAGCTGGGCCAGCTGCGCCCTGTGGGGGAGAGACTCTGTGGTCGGCAGCTCCTCCTCTGGGCGCCCCAAGCCCCCTTTCCTCCCCTCTTCCTCTGCCCAGACCCCTTTGGGTCTCACCCTCCATCCCTGCCTCCTTCCATCTTCACCCCCAAGCCCCCTCCCCTTCCGCCCAGAGGACCACACCCGCCTCACGTACTTTGGGACCATCGGTGCCAGGAGTGCCGGGGAGGCCGCGGGGCCCCTGGAGGCCCTGGGATCCGGGGGAGCCACGTTCTCCTGGGAAACCTCGTTCGCCCTGGAGCGGAGACACCACGCAACAGTCAGGCGGAGGCCGGAAGAGAACAGAGCGCCAGGGAGAAGCAGGGAGGTAGGACTGGAGCCGGACTGGCGGGCCAGGACCCGGGGCTGCGGTTCTGCTGGGACAGGCAGGCAGAACCGCTCAGAGAGGCCCCTTGGGAACGGCCAACAGGACACTCACCCTGGGACCCACGAGGCCGGGAGCTCCAGCTTCACCAGGAACACCCTGAAGATCAAAGAAGAATGTGAGAGAGCAAGGTTTTTCTGTCCCGGAGGCTTGGGCGAGCGCCCCTCCTAGAGCTCAGACTGTGGAGCGCTGGGCTGCGGGTCCCAGACACTCCCTGCCTCACTGGGCTCCTTGTTCCCCTCCCACCCTTGCCTCCTGGGCATCAGAATAGACCTTCCCACTTAAACAGGCTGCAGGTTTACAGAGCCCCGTACTTACCTGGTCACCTGGTTTTCCACCTTCACCTGGGGGGCCGGGAGGGCCAGGAAGTCCCTAGAAGCCAAGGTGACTTAGTTAGGAAAGGAGTGAGGTTGCTGCCCCACCCTCTGGGGAGGCCAGCACAGGGCAAAAGCTGGGGTGCAGGGAAGACCCATCCCCTGGCCCCCATTGAGGGGGCGCTGCTGCCACCCCAGAGCCCTGGACAGAGACTAAACAGGAAGCCAATCCAGCTGCCTACCTGGAACCCAGATGGCCCAGGAGCACCCTGCTCCCCTCGTTCACCAGCTGGTCCCTGCAGAGGAAGACAGTGGTGAGCTGAGCCAGCTTCTGGAGAGCCTGGACGCCACATCCAGGGCTAGAGGGGCCAGGGGGCCACCCACGGCAGGCCAACACCACCCTCACTGCCCCACTGTTCTCCCACCAGTGAGTGACCCGCACCCTGGACCACCAGGGCGGGGTCTACACTGCCTCTGCTCAGGCTGGGTCAGGGGTCAGCCCAGATCCACATCTGTCAGTTCCATCACCCCCCACCTCCAACCCAAGCCCCTGCCCACGGGCTACCTGGAGAGGCTGGGCGGGTACTTACAGCGGGTCCAGGGGGGCCTGCAGCACCTGTCTCACCATCTTTGCCAGGAAGACCCTAGTCAAGAGAGAGAGGGGCGATAATAATGATACACTTCTCCAGTTCTGCAGACCCCAGGACCGGGCAGGTGCACTATGTGACCCAGAGCTTCCAGCCAATCCTCCGCCTGGACTCCACTTCCCCACCCTCCCTTCCCACCCCCGTCCTTCCCCTCAGTCCTCAGCATAGGAGCCTTCTCCACCTCCCTGGCTGCTGTCAGCCACCAGAGTCTCCTGGTGTGGATTCCCACAGGGCCCAGAGCAGCACGGGCTCAGCCATGGGCATCATGCTGCCAACCAGGGGTCCCAGGAGCATGCCACAGGGATGCTCCCTCCCCACAGGTGTCCAACAAACACCCAGGGGTGGGCAGTGGGGAGGTACTTACTCTCAGACCAGGAGCACCAGGCAGTCCTTTCTCACCAGCTTTGCCAGGCTCCCCCTGGAAGAAAGAGGGCAGAGCCATGAGGTGGAGAGCTTTGGTGGGAGTAGGGGTATGGCCGGCTGGGGAGACTGGGGCGTGGGGCCACTGCCTGATGGACAGCAAAGGCTAAAGTCGAGGATCAGCACCTCTCTTATGCTGAGAGGTGTGAGCTGACAGCACTGACCCAGGGATCAGCGTCACGGCTGAGATGTTCTGAGGGCTCTAAAGAGCCCGGGCATGCCTCTGATCACAGGCACTCCTTGGAGCGTGGAGGTCCGAGCCACCCAGAGCAGCATAGATCTCGCTTATCACAGCCCTTGGGTTAACTCTGTTTGGGAACCAGCCCTTTCCCCAGGGGCAGCGAGGTAGCGGCACCATGTGGAAGGAAATGGAAGGGCAGGTGATTACTTACATTGGCACCTTTGGGGCCAGGGAAACCCATGACACCAGGCTGCCCACGAGCCCCCTGAGGACCTGGGGGTCCAGGGCGACCATCTTCACCAGGGGCTCCCTGAAAGAGAGGACACCACTCTCAGCACATGGACACGAGACCACATTTGTCCATCTGCTGAGTGCAGGCTCAGAGCAGGTCACCGGCCAGACAAACCACATGTAGGACTGATCAAGGTCGCAACCAGCAGCCCACATCACACACGGGACTCATCAGTGACAAGGCACTGCTTAGCTTAGAAGTTTTGTTCGTGAAAGTGCACATCAGGCTTTGTCTTCCCCAAAGGAAGGCCCAAATGCACAAGGGGTGGCATTTTTAGAACTTGCAGCCACTGCGTAGGCCGCACCTGGCCACAGGACCTACCATGCCATCCATTCGCCTCCCCAGTTCTCAAAATTCACAGGCTGCCCCCACCTGGCTCCTGTCTCTTTTGCCACCTGCCTCCCCAAGAGTACCCCCCAACCTCTCCCAGTGACCCCAGAGGATGGACTTACAGAAGGACCAACTTTGCCTTGAGGACCAGCATCACCAGGGCGACCGGTGAGACCCTTTGTTTAGGAGAGAGAAGGGGATGGGTGTCAGCACAGGGTTGGAGGGACCAGGTTGGATAGGGCGTGAGGAGTCTTCCCAGAGCTGGAAGCTGAGAACAGAAGCATCTCTGCTACCTACCCGGGCTCCAGGAAGGCCAGGCTCTCCGGGACGGCCAGGGTCACCGTTGGCTCCTTTGGGACCAGCAAGGCCACTGGGACCTCGCTCTCCAGGGGCTCCCTACACAAGAGGAGGCAGAGTCAGCAGAAAGCCATTTGACCAGTGATGTGTGGATCCCAGTCCTTGTTCCCACACTCACCTTGGGACCTGCCAGACCATCCTGACCTGGGAAACCACGGTTGCCAGGAGCGCCCTAGGAAGAAGTGGAGGGGAGATGCAATGAGTTAGAAAGGCCTTTGACCCAACTGTGGCTGCAGAGAGCCTAGTCAGGATCCAGGTGTCCATCCCACCAACCCTCCAACCACAGTCTCTGCAGAGGAGAAGCTATGTGCATGCATGCTTACTAAGTCACTTCAGGCGTTCGTGTCTGACTCTGCGACCCTATGGACTGTAGCCCGCCAGGCTTCTCTGTCCATGGCGATTCTCCAGACAAGAAGACTGGAGTGGGTTGCCATGCCCTCCTCCAGGGGATCTTCCTGACCCAGGGATCGAACCCGTGTCTCTTATGTCTCCTGCGTTGGCAGGTGGGTTCTTTACCACTCGTGCCACCTGGGAAGCTCCAGGTGCAAGATTCCGAGAGATTAACTTCTTGGGCCTGTCCCTACCTTTTGGAAAGGAACTCCCACTGCTTCATGTCACCCAGGGGCGAGGGACACAAATAAGGAGTGCGGAGGTGGGTGGAGAAAAGGAATATGAGGTCCATAGACTTGGCAAGACCCAGAGCCACAGGAGCTCAGCTCACAGGGCACACCCCAGCGGGCGTGGGGAAGGACTCCTGGCTCACTTACTCTTTCTCCAGGGGGACCGGCGGGCCCAGCACCACCAGGCTCCCCACGGGCTCCTCTTTTCCCTTCTTCACCAGCAGGACCAGGGGCTCCTTGGGGACCAGCAGGGCCCTGAGAACCAGCACCACAGAGGAACAGGGTGAGTCTTTGCCTGGCCCCGGGGCAAGCACGGGCCTGGCACGAGGAGGAGGTGGCTATGACTGCTGTTTCAGGGCCGGGGGGCCTGGGGAAGTGAGGTCACAAAGGATCAGCTGGGCGAGGAGAAGTGGCCCAGTGGGAAGTCAAGCTGGTCAAGCCGAAGGTGGCAGCTGAGGCTGAATCAGCTTCTCTGTCACATCTCATCTCTGGGTACGCCCTCAGAGGGCCCAGGGTAGGGGCCACACCCGCTGTGGAGGTGGGCACTGGGCCAGGGGTGGCAGCCAGGTACTCACCGGTTCTCCCTTGGGGCCTTGTTCACCTTTGAAGCCAGCAATACCAGGCTCACCCTTAACAAAGGAGAAAAGCAGGTTCTCACACTTGGTTCTCCCCACGGCCCTAAAAATCCTCCACCACTCCCACCATTAAAGGCAGCCCGCTAGAGGACACTGTGAACACAGGAAGCAGGGATGGCAGTTTTGACTTCAGGGCTGTGGGTGGGACTCGGAGTTCACTCTGGATCTTACCGTTTGACCTTTCGGGCCCAGAGGACCAGTTGCACCTTGAGGCCCGGGTGGACCACGGGGTCCAGGGAAGCCGGGAGCACCAGCAATGCCAGGGGCACCCTGTCAACATGAGCAGACAGGAGGGCATTAGGAGGGGGGCGTGAGGAGGGGCTGACCCCACCTGGAGGAGCTGAGTCTGAGGGCAGCACTCACAGCAGATCCTTTGGCTCCAGGGATTCCATCAGTTCCAGGGTTGCCCTGAAAAAGGAGACAGTGTTGTTACAGGATAAGCAGTGAAGAATACATTCCCACCCCACATCGGCTCCCATGCCATTCCAGGCATGGCCCTGCAGGACACTTCAAGGGAAGATGGGTGATGGAGGGAGACGTGTCTCTAGAGGCTGGTGGTGGGTGGCAGGCATCGAGCCAGAAGGAAGGTTTGATGATTGAGGCGCCAGTTGCCTCAGCAGAGAGTCAAGGGTGCCAAGGCCGCAGACCCCAGAGCCTTCAGGCAAAAGAGATACACTTACAGCGGCGCCAGCTGGCCCAGGGGACCCAGGAGTGCCCGGTTCACCGCGGGGACCTTGGGCGCCTTCGGGACCTCGAGCACCGGTGGGGCCAGCTTCACCCTGGAAAGAGACAGGGAAGGAGGCAGTGAGGACAGGTCGGGGGACACAGACCCCGTGGGCAACAGTTCAGGACAAGCTGTACACACATACCAGAAAGTTCTGCACAGGAACACCCGGGTTCCCATACAGGCTGAGCCCGCTGACCTGAGGGCTTTCCACCTACCCCACTCTACTCTCCTTCTCTCCCCTACAGGGTGACCACCACGAACAGGCACACCGGTTCATGTCACAGGCTGGGCTTTGTGCTAGTTCCATCAGCACTCATCAGAAAAGCCTGAGCCGGGCAGCCTGCCAGGCCAGCATTGTGGGATGATGGACAGATGGCTGAGATGGGTAGGCACCTTTACCTCCCCTTCCCCACCTATTTTCTCTTTTATTGAGGCTCTTGAACATCTCAGCTCGGGGCGCCACTGGGCTTGCATCTGGCTAACGTGAACCAGGCTCTGAGTCAAGCCTGTTTGAAGGAAGCCAGCAAGCCAGGGCAAAAAGCAAGCGGGGGGACCAGCGCCCCAACACTCCTTTTCCCAAAATGGCCTTTGCTTTTACTTTCAATTTTTTCCTGAAAGTTACAGTTGGCTGTGAGCAGGGCTCTCTGGATGGCGGAGTCCCTGGGGAGGACTGCTGACCTGGAGGGAGGGCATGGCCTCCTCAGGTTTCTTCTCAGAACATTCTTGCTTTACTTTTGTAATTATTATTTTCTAAAGGTCAGGCCCCCTCACCTTCCGCTGTCCCTCTTCACAATGGGTCTCCTTCACCCAGCTCCTGGGGCCTCAGACACTGTCTGGTTGCCATGGAAACCCCCAGAAGGGGAAAAGCAACCTGATGCCAGTGACCACATGGAGGCTCCTTATTCATCTCCTGGCGGCACCAGGAGAGAATTCCCAGGGACGCACGCGTGTTGGAATCTCTCCTGGGCCACAGGGGCCTTTCCCTGAACTGGCTGGCCTCCCACTGGCCTCTATTAATCCTTGGAAGAACTCTATTAACACAGTTTGGGAGAGACAAGCCCCGCCCCACAAGATGAAGCAGGGGTGAGAGGGAAGGATGGAACCATCTCTGTACCCACTTCCCTCCAGCTCTCTTCCAGATCTAAGTCAGCTGAGCTTTGCCTTTTTTCTTCGGTTTCCTGATCTTCAGTCCCCTCCCTGGTCTCGGGTGGGTGTCCCCCCATCTTTGTCTGCCTTGGCCCACTATGAAGCTGTAACTGTATCTCCAGCTTTGTATCATTCCATCTTACTTTCCTTTCCAGCTGGTGACTCTGCCAAATGCCTGGCTCTTTCCTTGCTTCCATGGAGAGCAGCAGTGGGGCAAGGGGTGTGGTGAGGGGTGCAGGACACTCCTCCAAAGGGAAGGGGGATCATCTAGCGGGGCAGTCAGCAAGGGTTATGGGGAAAGGGGGGGTCCTGACTCGACAAGCAGGACACGCACCTTGGCACCAGGAGCACCGGGGAAACCAGGACCACCAGCAGGACCCACGGGACCCTGGAGGAAGCAAGCCGATGCAAAGGTGAAGGCCCAGTCCGGGCAGACTACCTCCAGCCTCCACAGCAAGCCACCCACTCCCCTCCCACGCCTTCCCACCTTTATACTGATACTGCTCTACATCCACTGTGGCCGAAAGCCCCTGGATGAAAATTGTCCCCACTGCCAGTGTCCCCAAGCCTGGCTTGGGGAAACTGCGTTTCTGATGTGGTATATAGTTTCTGACTATATACATGGTGAGAAGCAAGTAGTTCTTTCACCTCCCTCTCTACCCCTCCCCAGAAAAACTACCAAAAGTGTAGCTGAGAAAAATGAACCGTTGCTTCAAAGTTTGTTACCAACATACTCCCTTAGTAATGAAAAGTTGTTCCTCTTTTTTCCAGGAGAATCCAGAATGTGATACTGGGTAAACACTGCCACATCATGGGGCGGCTGATTGGGACTCAGGTAAACCTGCCAGGGGTGAAGTGAACTTACCGGAGGCCCTGCAGGGCCTGGTTGACCATCATTGCCTCGAGCACCCTGTGAGCGAGAAGGAAGTAGCCGTTATGAGAGACACCCACATGTCCAGTCCCTCTCACGGTGCCCAGGGCTGAGCAGGAGCCTGGCAGGTGTGCGCTGCGGCAGGAAGCAGCCGCAGGAGCCTCCACAGTGGCTTTGAGAACTGGGCCTGCAGTGGGCTTGCTCTCAGCCTCAGAGAACTTGGGTAATTTTCCAGCTACTCCATCATTTCTTAAACTTCCATTTAGACCCCAAGTATCCCCGAATTCAAGGCCATGTTATCATTTAAAGACTCAGTGAAAATGAAACAGCCAAACATCGATTCTGACTCAGTTCCTCCTGCCTGTTGCAGCGGAAAGCTCTTTCAGGACTCGGTTAATCTCCTTGGTCAACTCTTGGATCTGTGTCCCCATTCCCAATCAACAGAACAACCTGCTTCTATGGAAGACAGAGAAGCTGCAGGGCATCTGCTACCAGCCCAGGAAGAAGCTTGGCAATGGGGACAGGGCACCGGGCACAGCCCGAGGACCGAATTTGTCCTGAGACTTCTTTCACAGACAGCAAGGCTGCCAGCTCTTCCTCTACAGGCCATGCACTTTGAGGGTGAGCACCTCCAGGGTGTCTCTCTGAGGCCCCTCCAGGTCCCGGGAATCATTAGGCTGGGTAGAGCTGGGCCGGGCACCTGGTCCTTGGAAGACCTCAGCTGAGCCCCGCCTGCCTGCCTCTGCCTCTCCTCGGAAGCTGAAGAAGGATGCTTTAGGGGGAGCTCCTGTTTTAAATAAGACTCAAGTCTTTCTCCTGGCTGTGGTCTATTTCTCATGACTGAGACTCTCCTGCTCGGCATTAACCAGGGAAGCAGGAGAAGACTTAACAGAAGAAAATGTCACAGGGAACATAAAGCCTCAGCATTGACCAGAGCCCCTTCTGGGCTGGCTGCTTCACAAAGCACCCTCCCTCCAGGGTTCAGCCAGAGGAGAGGCCTGGGCTGCTTGTGAGCAAGGGGAGTGTGGTGCTGCCCGAGGCCAAAGTTGGACGGGCATCCAGGGCTCCCCCTGCAGGAAAGCTGGGGAGTGGGCACCATCTGGCCCAAGGTAGGGGGCACAGGACCACAGCCCAGCCCAGCCCCTGGCCAGGCCTGGACACCAGGCCTGCACTGGGAACTATGTGACGTTGTCAGTCTTCCATGCCAAAGCCTATGCACACCCTGCCAGTCTAACCACCGTAGGGACAGGAGTCAGCAGGGAGAAGCAAGAAGCAGGGCTGACTGGAGGAGGAAGGAGAACAGGGGTGCAGGTCATCTGTGCCCCTCATGGAGTGTGGCCCCCATGACTCCAAGCCTGGACAAAAAGGCACAAGCCAGGTCCGGACAATCTGGAGCAATCACAGTGCTTCTTGGCAGGCCCGGGGCTCTCTAATCCTCTCACACAAAGTGACCCGGGGAGACAAGCCACTTCAACAGCTCTGGCTGACAAATGGGGGTCGAGACTGTGTGCTATTTCACTGATCTGCTTCTGAGGGAAATTTCTGCCAAAACAGATACATTATCTGGACAGCAGCACAACTGAGGGAAGCTGATTTACTTTGGCCGGTCCTGCAAGGACCCATGAGGAGGGGCCTTAGAGCTTGGGTGGCTGGGGTGTGAAATCAACAGAGAGCATAATCTTTCTTAAACACAGCTTTCATCGCATCACTCGCCTGACCAGGCGCCCACAAGGGCTCTCTATTGCTAAGGGATCGGAGCTAAACACCTGCACCCTCCACTGCTACAAACCCCCGCGCTCTTAACTCCCCATTAATGAGAGGCCACCGGAGTCTGAGGCTGCAGAGCACGGCTTGTCTTAGGCTAGTTAACCATTCAGTGCCTCAATTTCTTCTCCTCTAAAAGGGGGAGGACAACAAAGTCCACCTGGCAGGATTCGAGGGAAGGTTGGATAAGACAAAGCATCTGGGTATTAAACAGAGGAAGTGCCCGTGAAGCGGTGGCCACTGGTATGTCACAGTGTCACCAACAGTGCAGTAATGTAAAGTACGTGAGTTGACCCTAGACGGTTACACGTTTCTAGGGCAGCATCTAAGTGAGCAGAAAGGACTAAAAGGAACACAGTACTATAGCCGACTAAAGTCTGTCCATAAATTCAAACAGGATTGATTGGGGAGCGGGTGAGACTGTCGAGGGATTACCTGAATAATTGAGACTGGTTAAAGACACTCCTGTCCTCACCCGCCAGCTCTCCCATGGCCTCCCCCGCCCCGCCAAGTCCTCTGACTGTGCAGTCCCAGACTGGGGATTTGTGACGGGCACACTCAGAGTGAATCCTCACGGGAGGATGACACTGTCTACACCTCGTGGAGTTG
The DNA here is from genome assembly GCF_049115385.1 of Moschus berezovskii. Classification (NCBI taxonomy): domain Eukaryota; kingdom Metazoa; phylum Chordata; class Mammalia; order Artiodactyla; family Moschidae; genus Moschus; species Moschus berezovskii. The sequence goes on along the minus strand of NC_142465.1, from coordinate 36,525,402 downwards.
CTTTGAGGGTCAGGCAAAATAACCCTGAATACAAGTGCCTCGTGGACTCCAAAGAGCTGGGCAAATGGTGGCTCTGGGTCTTGTCAATTACTCACTGCAGCGCCGGCAGGGCCAGTCCGTCCTCTCTCACCAGGCAAGCCGCGGGGACCCTGGAACACACACCAAGAGGCACAAGCATGAGTTGGTTCAAGGACCGCTCGGCACCATCACTTAACCTGCAGGCCCTTCACGGACGCTGGAAGGAAGGGAGCCAGGAGCACCCAGGAGGCAAAGGTGTGGACGCCCCTGGTCCCACCTTCCTGACTCAGGACCCTCCTACCACACCAAAGGTCTCTCTGCCATGCCAGAGCACACAGGTGTTCCCACTGTTACCTATTAGGAGCCTTGTTATAGGCAGATCTTGCTCCTTACAATAGATGAACTCCCCCAAATGTTGAAAATAAACAGAATTTGTAAAAACTGAAGAACACCTTAAGTGTGTCAACAGGGTTATTTCAAAGAAATGCTGGTGAGCCCTTGCATAAACCATCCACTTGACACACTTTACTTTTTGCTCATAATCGAATCAGTCTACAAAACTGAGTATCTACTTTGCCCAAAGGGAGCGGTGGCATCTACAGTGGCGCCATCTGCTGGGCTTTAGAAAGCGTCTCAAGAGCGTCTGGAGGCCCTCCAGGAGGTGGTACTCATACTCACCATTGGGCCTGGAGAGCCGTTCTCACCTGGGGAACCACTCTCACCCTGGAAAGAAGATGCAGAGGGTCAGCGAGCAGGGCCCCCACTGCCAGCCCGCAAGACAGTTCCCATGGAGGAAGCCGAATGCTCTGGTCATCTCAGCTAGCACCGACACCTCCAAGCTTTAGTTCCGTTAGGGACAATTCCTGGATCTCTCCGGACCTGCTGTTCGTTTGTTAGGATGTAGCGCTGGGTGTTCCTAACCCAAGCCGTTCAGACGTCCTAACTCCACCGAGCTCAGCAGCACCTCCTCATCATCCGTCCCTCATGCCCATGTGCTTCTTGGTCCTTACCTTCACACCCGGAGCACCAGCTTCTCCCTTAGCACCATCTAGACCTGGGTAACCCTACGGGACAAGAGAAGACTTTCAATCACGCTTCTGGGGAAGCCGAAGAAGACGATTCATGTCCCCCCCACCAAGACTTTTTTCTCCCTTGGTCAATCTTTTCCTTCCAGCACTCTCCCCCCATGACACTTACTCTGTGACCTTTGACACCAGGAAGGCCTGGGGTTCCAGGGAAGCCACGAGCACCCTGCAATCCAAAGCAGAGATGTTCAGAGCACGGAGCAGAACCAGGTAAAGGCTGCCTTGGGCTGACGCGAGAGGCCTTGGAGCCAGGCCCCTGGGTGGCCAGGAAGCAGGGGAAGCCCGGCACCAGGAACATCTCTCGGTCACTCCCAGAATCCCCCTCTCTGTGCCCACTCCAGCTTAGGCAAAGTGGGTGTAAACATCTGCCAGCCCCCCGCCCCGGACGCCCCGAGCCTGTGCTAGGATCAGAGACATGGTCATCAGCAATGAAATCAAGACATATGTGGGGACTGCTGGAACTTTAGGAGCGAGCTATCGGAGCTGGATGAGCTGGGTGGGAGGCCACTGCGTTTGTTGCAAGGATGGAGATGCTGGGAATGAGACTAGAGACTGGGAAAGCTGGACTTTACCTGAGGGCCAGGAGGGCCCCTCTCGCCAGATTTTCCAGGCTTTCCAGCTTCACCCTGAAGGGAGAGAGATGTACCTCAGCTTCCTCAGAAGACACATTAGCATCACTGGTGCACTCCAGCATGGCATCACTTCTCCCAGCCTGCCATACCTTTGCCCACCTGCTTCCTCATCTCCCCTCACCCCTGTAGGTCCCAGACTTCCCTCAGTGCCTTCCCTGCCTGTGCCCTGGCCAAGCTCCTCCGCCCCCTACAGCCTCCAGCCTCCCCTGGTGGGCTCACTGTCTCCTCTCATAGGCGCTAATGACCAGCCTGTGTTCCCTAACCTCAGAGACGTTCACTGCCTAATGGGATTCTCACCAGCAGCTTCAGTGCCAGCTCTCCTCTCTCCCCTTCGTTTACATCCCTTGCAGACATCCTGACTCAGCCTGAGCTCTCCCCAACTCATTTACAATTAAGATAACCTTGGACTGTTGAGCGTTTCTCTTTTGTTTTTCCTTCTCTGCATCTTTCCTCTTGTGTTTCCCCTCTCCCTTCTCTCACTTCTCAATTTCCCTTCCTGGAGCTAATGATGTTTTAATTATTTCCCTTCCCAGTGGGTCCAAAGCTGTCCCCAAAGGCACTTGCAAGCTAAGTTGCCAGTGGAAATGTAGACGTAGTGTCCAAGTCTCCAACTGACCAGCCCCGCCCCCTGGGCCAAGTCGAGGGTGCATCCGCCCAGCACCACCCAGCACCCCCTCTCTCCAGGCCCTTTCAAGTGAGGCAGCCACTTGATTGACTCAGGTGTACTCACATCATCACCAGGTTTCCCAGGGGGGCCAGGAGGACCACGGGGACCCATGGGACCCTACAAACAAAATAAGTGAGCTTTAAGAGATGGTTGGAGTGGGGGAAGACACCTAATCAGTGGGCAAAACTCAGGGATTATAGCTTTTGGAAGCTAGTTCATCTAAAAGGAAAAAAAGATGGAGGAACCCAGTTTGTGCTGAGAGAGAGCAGAGGCACAGAGCAGATCGTGGCAGTGGACAGCACAGGCCAGCAGGGGTGACCCAGAAAAAGGACTGACATGACAGAATCCTGGGTGGTTCCTGCCACATCTGGCTCCCTGAAGAGCTCCCCCAGAGCTAAGAGGGGACATCTGAGTTTCCTTTGAGCCCTCCACTGTGGAAAGCACTGGGCAGAGCCCAGAAGGTGAGAGGACTAGCTTGTGAATGGTGCATCACTGGAAGGCCCCCCTAGGAGGGAGGGCCAGCGCCAGTACTCACAGAAACACCGGGTTCCCCAGGTTCACCAGGGTTGCCTTGAAATCCTTGAGGTCCCTAAAAAGTAAAGCGAGGACACCAGGTTGGCCCCCCTAAGAACTGACATCAGAGAGTTTGAAAGCATCTGTGTCTCCACTTTCCAAAAGGAAAAACCCAATACTTACGGGAGCACCAGCAGGGCCTGGGGGTCCCCGAGGTCCCATGGGGCCCTGCATTGGAACAGAAAATAAGGAGCGTTACTGGAAAGGCTTCACCCTTGGCCTCCACGGTGCCGCCGCCTCCCAGTTAACAGCCCAGACAAAGGACAAGGAGTTACTCTGTGAGGAGGGGGCCTGCAGAGGCTGCTCCCTCTCATTTCCCTCTCCCCTCGCAACATTCTATTTTTATTTATAGGTACAGTTTGGACAGAGAAGCTGGCCTTGCTTTCCCCTGGACAGCAGCCATGTTTACTAAAGTCTGAGTTTCATTTAGCATGTGCCAAGTGGGAGCTGCAGGGCTGAGATTTCCTGCTGGAAGTCTTGTGGATGCTAGAGAACAGTGGCTGCTGTCTGCATTCTTCAGTTCTCATTCCAAGAGCAATAGCAACTGGCCTTCTGACAGATCAGCCTATATGCCTCTCTCCATCCTCATTCTTCTTAGTCACTCCAGCGCATCATTAAAACTGGCATCCATCGCCATTAAAAACCAAATGCTCTGGGCGAGCTAAATGGGAGGTTATGTAACTGATGGGGAAGGGCCGCTCTAAGTAATTATCTGTAAAGTGAGGTTGTCAGAGTCCCTGGCTCTGCTGAGGGCCACCTCCTGCCATTTTGGCTGCGAAGAACGGGTGCCTTTTCTTACCATTGGTCCCTGCATTACTCCCATCTGGGCGCCACCAGCCTTCTCATCGAATCCACCAGCCATCTGGGCAGCAAAGTTCTGCAAATAAACCCAACAACATTAAAAGCTTGAGAGGCTCTATGTTTTTCCTACATGGCTAGGTAAGCTGTATCTGAATAGAAAAAAAAACTTTTAATTGTTGAAGACTAACTTAGCATTGATCAGAAATACTAATGATTCCTGAAAAATAGTTTCGGAAATGGCTTATTAGATGACAGTGGCATAACCATTTCCCTGGGAGATGAAGTGTTACTTGCAAGAATATCCATTACTTGCATTTCATTTTGTAAGTTTTCTTTAATTCTAAAATATTAAATATATTATTTCACATAAATTGAAAACTATAACTAAAAACATCACTTTTAAAGGTTCTTGTTTTTTCTTTTCTAAGACCTTATGCCCAGCAAAACTCTAAAATCAACAGTCTTAAAATATTTTAGCAGAGGATATAGTAGGCATCTATGAGCCATTCAAGTTTAAAAATTTAAATCATAGCAACATCAAAATGACAAACCTGCAAAAACTGGGCAATAACATAATTTGTTGATTGGTCTCATTCCAAAAATGACTTTAGCCACACACCTTTACTCAGTGGGGCTCTTTCATGAGAATAAATAGTTGCTTGGAATGTAGTTGGCAAAGAGGAAGCTTCAATGTCTTCCACGGACAGTGGTCACTCTTCTTCCAGGGAACTGTAAGTGCCCAGTCATCCTCTCCTTCAACCGCTACACCCACTCCCAAGGACCAGCCACACAGTAGAGATGCCAGGAAGCCAGGTCACTGAAGACTTTCTTTACAGAAACCCAGTGAGTGAACAAAGTCACTCCTTAGCGCCACAGTCGCATGCCCACTATGTGATTCCACTAAATTACAGGCCTGGGGGAGAAGTCCATGTTCAAGACAGGCTGCGGACACACTTCTGGCAGCCCTGGGAGCCAGCCAGGTGAGTATGACTAGCAATTTAGAAGCCACATTTCTGGACGGACAGCCTGAAGGAAGGGGACATAAGGATACTTACTCCACCAAGGCCAGGGGGGCCGGGGGGGCCGGGAGGACCAGGGGGGCCAGGGTTTCCAGGGGTCCCAGGCTCTCCATCTCTGCCACGAGGTCCAGGAGCACCCTTGGCAGAAAGAGAAAGAGGCCCCAACGTGAAGCAGTGTTTATGCAAGACCCATCTGTCTATGGGCTGCCTTGAGGCATTTGGGGGCGGTCCTTAGAGCGCCTGGGGAGTCCACAGGGCCAGACAGCACTGTTTCTCCACTCACTTTTTCCCCTTTGTCACCACGATCACCTCTGGGTCCTTGTTCACCTGCCGGTCCCTGAAAATGAAGAAAAATATTGAGATGACAGCAAGACCCGGAGAGCCTGCTGATCAACAACGCAAGGAAAGCATGGAAAACGGGGTTTCTCTCTTTCTTACCTGAGGTCCGGGAGGTCCCTTGGGTCCTACGATCTGTGAGAGAGACACCCACACAATGGCAAGTTAGAAGAGACCTCAAGGAAATGACCCAGTTGGAAAAGTTGACGCAGCATGGGAGTAGAAAGTGTACTTACATCCTTGATGTCTCCAGGTTCTCCTTTCTGTCCCTGAAACATGAAACATTGTCAGGACTGAGTCAAGCAAGCTCACGAAGCCTCCAGTACAAAACAGTAGCCCCTGCATCAAGGTGCCCACTGAAACAGATCTTTTGTTGATGCCTAAAAACCACATGCTGAATGAGCACAGCATTGCTTTTAATGAAAATATAAAGCGAAGAAAACAAAAAAAAGCAAACAACAACAACAAAAATCCTCACCTTTGGTCCTGGTTGCCCTGCAAATGGAAAAAACAGAGAAGGAAAATGTAAGAGTCATGAAATGGATAAGTACAACTTCTTGTTATTCAAACTTTCGTGAAGGGATCATAGAAGGGGACACGACCAGGGAAGGAGGTAGCTTCCTGTTACGCCACCGAAGCCCTCTGTTGGGGTGTTAGGTTTCACTGGGGTCTGGAGTTGCTGAGGTCCCAAGAGGAACAGAGATGACCCAGAATTTGTTATTGAAAGGCAATCAGCATGCAGGGGCCAAAAAGAATATGAAGAACTCAAGGTCTATCAGCCACCAGGAGAGAAAGCACCCAAAACTGAGAAACAGAGAAGTTCAGTTTCTTCTCTTCCCCAGAGGGTAAGAAGACCCTCCCATAGCCCAAGCACCCCGCAACACATCCCCCACCCCAGAAGAAGAGTTAGGTATTTAGAAAGGTCTTACATTCAAGCTGGGTCTCCATGAAGCAAGCACAAAAAAACAGCAGAGCACAGAAGTTACAGAGGGCATTGGAGCCAGTGCCCCCCGAATCAGTAACCCCTTCCCCATCTGTAGCAGCGAAATAGTAAAGGTGATCAATGCTTCACTCACATAGGCCCCCTCAGAAATGATCTGGGGAACCGGGCTATCAAAGCGGCTTCCCCAAGCAGCTTTCCACGGTGGGTGAAGTGTTAAGGAAAGGCAACTGCTCGCTTCCTTTTCAACTGTCTTCTCTGCTTGGTCAGGAAGAAAATAGTGAGGGCCACCCAAAAGGCTTAGATGTGTCCCCATCCCCTGGGGCATGGGTTCCAGAGCTGGGGAGGGGTCATCTGCACACCTACACATTCACCAGGCCTGGCTCCAGAGTGTAGGCACCTGGGGCTCTGTCCCGGGCCCAGCTCCGCTCTTCACCACTTGAACTCCCAGACCGCAGCTCTTCCTTCTGCTAGAAACTTGCTTCTTAATTGGCAGTCAATACCAACAGAGGCAAAACCAAAATGAAACTGCCAGCAATGCTCCGTATTTTTCAAAAGGGGGCCTGCCCTTTCCGTCACCCCATTGGCCAGCAGAGCTTGCTCCACATTGAAGACCACATGTTTGGAGGCCTTCTACAGAGAAGCCAAGGTGTGGGCAATAGAGGAGGAATGAATCTGTGTTTTGGCCTGAAGGAGCACTGGATCGCCTGTGCCTCAAGGACTTTGCAGAGGTGCTTGTGTGGAGTCCCCTCTGTCCTCCAGGTCTTAGGAACATATTTTCTGGAGGTGTCAGGTGAGGAGGGACCCCTCTGGTGTGTCAGGCTCACTCAGTGTCATCCTGCAAGCGAGAAATCACCTTTCCCTTCAGCCTCAGCTGCTGGGGTCCCATGGATAACCAGTCCCTCTGCTTCACAGAGATGACTGGCATCCATGGCAGGGCATTTACTGCCCCTGCAAGTAATTTATTTATGTGTAACAGGAAATAAATAAATTACGACCACTGGCAGTGGGGAGGTCAGCTGAGCAGATGGGGCAGCACTCTCCGAAGGGGGTCTCGGGGCTGAGGCAGTCTTTCATGTCTTCACAGATTATGTCGTCGCAGAGGACAGTCCCAGTGTCACAGACACAGATCCGGCAGGGCTCGGGCTTCCACACATCCTTATCATTATACCTCTGCCCGTCCTGCACACAGCTGCCAGCCTTCTCTGCACCGAGGGTCGGGGGGTGGGAGTGGAGTGCCAAGGGAAGGAGGGGATGAGGAGCCAGAAGAGAAAAAGAGAGAGGTTGCAGGTCAACTTGACATCATTCAAATGCTGAAGCGTGTGGACTCCGGCCACCCAGCATAGAGAACTTGTTATTTTTTCTAAGACATCATTCATTCTTCCATGTAAAATATTATTGTCCACTTTGCACTCTGCTCTCTATTCACCAATGAAAATCCTGACCCAGCAGGGAAGGTGGGCGGGGGGCACGGAGGATGAAGTACTGTCTTCATGCATCTCATATTGGGGAGACATGATGATGTGGGGGTCATGGGCAAGTTAGAGTAGGAGCAGGAAGAGGATGAGCCTCTGAACTGGGGGACTCAGGACTGTAAAGACAGAGGGGAGGGGAAAATGCAGAGATGCCCACACCCCACCCCACCCCCAAAACAGGGACAGAGGCCTTCTTTCTTCTGCCTGCCTCTGGGAATTATGGAATCTGCTGAATACAACTGACAGCTAAAATTCAGAAGGCGTGGAGAAAATTCTACCCACAAAAATTAGACTCTATGAGCAGCCAGGGTCCAGAAGTGAATATATGGGAGTGGAGGCGTGTGAAAGGAGGAGCTATTAGAGGTAGGATCTTGTCCCATTCTTTAAATAATATTAGTCTTAGGACCAATTTGGGGAGGGAGTTTGGACCAGTCAAACAACACACCTGGATAGAACACACGAGGGCTGACAAAATGCCCCGGGAGGCAAGCAGGGCCAAAGACCCCTCTGTGGGTGCTGACCTCCAGCTGGAGCCCCTCTCTGGAAAGACCCTGCTTCCATCTGAAGACAACGGCTCAACGTGACGGAGGGGATATGGAAGGAGGCTTTGAATGCCTGGTCCCGGCCAAGAGTAGCCAGTCCAGGCCCGGCCCCCGGCAAGAATGCAGACCAAGAAGGGCACGGAGTAGTCCCCCTCCATAAGTGCCCTGCCGTCTGGAATTCACCCTGCAAACGAAGCCTGTGCTGACAAGAGCGCTCCGAAGAGCGCCAAGCGTGGCAGAGCCCGCACCACGTGCTAGGGAGCGCCCAGCGCTGTTTTTCTCATCAAAATCGTCACAGCATTGGCAGCGAGGGATGAATAATAGGAAAGGGCCACAAACCAGGTGGGCGGAGAGAGAAACGGGCCTGCCCCCTGCTCTTTAAGGAAACTAGGAAAGATAAACCCCCCTTTTTTTTCCACTAGAAGAAAAAAAATCCACTCAGCCTTTAGGCAAGATAATCACGCGGTGGTGGGTGGCGGGGGTGGGGGTGGGGATCCTAGCTTCAGTATCGAAATTGCTGGGCCACACCCACGGCTAAAATAGGTGGAGCTGCAGAAAGCGAGGGGTGGGGTCCGGACTAAAGAAGAATCCACTCTCAGCCAGGAGGGCCGTAGGGGGAAAAGAGTAAAATGCTGGATGAGGGGGTTCACCCAGAAGGCAGATCAGATTTCCCTCGGAAGGGCGGTCCCGGGATGCTCGGGCGCAGGGGCGGGGCCGGCAGCGCTGGGTGTGAGAGCCCTACGGTGACTCTTTGTGGCTGCGGCTCTGGACGCAGCTCGCCCACGGACACTGGGAGGGTGAAAAGTGCGATTAAATGACTGCCCCAGAAAGAAGCCAGCTCCGTAACCGGATCCGTTAGGTGTGGACGGAGGAGCGCAGCACCTCCATAATTGCTGTTTGAAACGGCGGCCGATAGCATCCCGGCGTGCCTGATCGGGTTCCCCTCATTACCGCAGGGCCGTATAAGCAACTCTTTGTAGCAGGCCAATTAAAAAGTTACCTCTTTTGGGGAACTGTTTTGCTTCGCGGCCGCTCCGCGCAGGGCTGGAGCCTGAGAGGTGGCGGCGGGCGGGCACAGGGGGGCATTGTGGGAGAGGGGGTCGGGGAGTCCGGGGGAACCCACCGGACCTTGCCTCTCATGAATGGGGCTTTTCTCGAGCGCACACAGAGCCCGATTCACAGGTCTCCGCAAGGAATCAGTTTAAATAAATACGGGCAGCGTTTCAGCCCCATCTGGAAGCCATCGCTGCCAATCTCCTAACGCAAACAAGCCTCACAAAGACGGATTGAGGTCTCTCCCCCGAGCCGAGGGGCACTTTTCAGAGACGAGGGCTGTGAAATGCAGATGTGGGTCAAAAATGCAGCAGCCAATAAGCTTCTCAGACTTGTGGAAAGATGGGGAGGAGGGGCGTGCCCGAGCCCTAGGTTGCTGACATTCCTGACGTCCACGCAGACTGCGTCCTTCCCCACGTCACGTCTTTGGGTCCGCTGACCCAGGGGAGTGGGTTACCCGACAAGGGTGCGCTAGGGCGCAAAGCCAGCGGCTCCAATGCTCTGCCCCTGGGGAGGGGGCGGGGAGGAGCGACTGGAAGATCTGGGCCCAAAGAGCTGTGGAATTCATTCCCTCCTAGGAAAGTTGCGGCGCTGAGAACGCTCTGCCACTTAAGCGAGCGCCTCTAATACCAGATGGAGAGTTTGGGGATTTTGAGAGTCACCTAGCTAATTCCATTGCGCACTATGGTAGAGATCAGTCAAGAAGACACCTTTGTACGTGCAAATTTAGGACAAATATATAGCCAATCCGAGTTGGGGCCACTTAAAAACACCGTATTCCAACAAGTGCCCTGAGCGCGCCTTCAGCTTAGTGCACCTCCCGACCCCCTGGCCAAAATCTCCTGCCTGAGGCTCCTTGCAGCTGTGCCACGGGCTCCAGGTCTGCCCCTGTCGACCACCCTAATGAACGGAAAGTCCTGCTGGGCCCGCAGCCTTCTGAACTGTCTCCAGAGATAGCCTGGTGGCAGGCGAGACTGCAGAGAATCGTCGGCAGACGGACTTTGATTTCCATACCTTCCCCCCAAATTTACCCTGCGATTGATTTACAATCTGTAACATACAAAGACAGGGCTGGAATCCCAGCCGTCGGAAACGTGCCCAAACACGTGGAAAAAAAAAAAATCTTCTCTACTTAATACACTTTCCAGGCTTCATTTGTCCTAAATATAATCCCAGACAGTGGGACTTTACCAAAGGAGATGATGGAAAGGTGCGGCTCGCACTGCCTTTGGACCAGATTGTGAAACTGCCATCTCTAACTATATACGGCAGAAATTGTTACAGCAATCGACCAACCGTGTCCCACTCCTCTGCTACACACACACACACACACACACTCGCTCACTCACTTCTGGCAGAGCCTCCTCTACTTTCAGAAACTTTTATAAAAGTAACTCATTGTAGTACCTGGCTTGGGGCGGGGAGAGGGCGGATGGGGGGAACACGGCGGGGAGGGGGCGCTATTTTCCCGGACGTTTCAAAAGCAAGGTCTGGTTGGAATGTTATCGCCTTTCAGATGGCCTCTCCTGCGGGAAGTTTCTGTATCTTTTAGAGGCAAGGGGAAAGCCGAGATGCCAAGAGGGCTGCACCTTGCTCCTGGGCCAGCCGCGAGAGGCAGAAAACCCACGAGGGGCGCTGAGACCTCACGGTGTCTCTCCGAAGCCCTTCATCGTGGCCTCGGGTTTCAGCCTGCTAGTTTCAGAGCCTCTCCTTTGTCTAACTAACTTCCCTTTGAACCCCAGACACCGACCCCTGGACACGACTGGGAATTCAACCCCTTGGCGCTTGCTCGCTTCTTCGCTCGTGCCCTTTCTTTCCTACTTTTCCTGAGATCTATGGGCCACAACCTGTTTTGCTGAACCCTGAGTGCTTGGGTAAGGCAAGCAGTGTGCGTGTGAGCTTAATTATCAAAGCTGGTGAAAGAGAACGCGCTTGAATCTAAGCGCAAACTTCCGACCCGACGCTTTGCTTCTTTAATATTCTTGCCCTACGCAAGGACCGGCAAATGCCTCCAACCACCACCCCGCAGGGAGGACGCTAGGACGGAGCCCCTGACTTGCAGAATTCCACTCGATGAGCTTCTGCGCATCCTGCACCCGTCTCCGCGCGCCTTGACCCCGGAGCCGCTCTAACCCAGACCCGCGGGCTCCAGTGCGCGAGAGGGCCAGGGAAGAGGATGCTGAGGGTCGACACAGAAGGATGGCAGGCGGGGGCTGTGGGCGACTTACGGACATCCTGGCCGTGACACCGAAGGACAGCGGCGACGAGCAGCGTCAGCAGCACCAGCGTCTGGGAAGCCCCGAGGCGGATCATAGCTCACCGCGGGGCCTGGCGGAGCCGGGCCCGGGCGGAGCGCAGCGAGGCGGCAGGAGCACGGCGTGGGTCCGGGTCTCTACCGCGCCCTCATGCAGGAGGCCTTCGGAGCAGGAGGAGGAGGCAGGAGACCCGGCAGCCCAGCAGCGCTCTGCGTCTTCGCCCCGCCGCGGCGCCCGTTATATGCGCCCGGCCCCTCTCGAGGCTGGCGAACTCGCCCAAACCGCGGGCCGCCCCCGGCCCCCCGCGGGGTTGTAACCTGAGACCCCGCCCCCGGAGCCCGCCTGGGCCCAGCCAGAGCCCGCACCTGCCCGGACCGGAGCCCCCCTCTCCTCTAGCCCTGCTTCCCGCCCCCCACCCTAAGTGTGCAGAGTGGCCTGATCGGGCGGGGCGCAGAGACGGCCCCTGTCTACCGCCCCCCAACCCGTCCCGGGCTGCGGCGCTGCCCTCTCCGACCACAGGCGGGAAGGGGGGCCTCCGGCCCCTCCGCTCGGAGTTCTGCCCGGATTGGAGGGGTGGGGGTGTTTGCAGAGGCGCAGGCCGCGAGCCCTAGACCGTGGACGGAAAAGACTCGGGAGGGAGGAGGGGAAGAGGTAGAAAGAAGTCTAGGGGGAGGGAAAGAGGGGCCTCGCATTGGGTCCTTGGGTGGCGGGCGAGGGGAAGGGCTCGGGGGGGCCCAAGAAGTATCAGGAGTCCTAAATCTTGGAGACTGGCAAGCAGGGCCAAGCTTGGGGTGGGGGGTTCGTCCCGATCTATTTCCTAGCCCCTTCTTGGAGCACCTGGCCCCTGGACTCCCACCTGGAGGTTCAGAACGACAGCGCCCCCCGCCCCCGCCCCAACTCCTCCCCCATCCAACTATGCGGTGAATGAGCTTCCTCTGGAAGCTCAGCAGACGTTGACCCGAGCCTAGCGCCGGGAATGGGGCCGGTGTTACAGCACAGACCGAGACCTGTGTGAAGGTGTGGGGGACGCGCGCAGACCCTGGGGAGGGGGCGCGACGACACACAGACGACGGGTTGGGGGTGGGGTGAAGCGAGTCTACACCGTGCACGCTGCCGAGGTGGGGGGCTGTCTAGTTCCAGGCTCAGCCTGGGTGTCTGCTCTCCCTGGCCGGGGTCCGGCAGTCCCTGGGGGGAATGGGCGCTGCCGGCGGGGGCTGAGCAGCTCTGGCCAGGGACGGTCGGCCACTGCTGCAGCCCTGGCCCGGGAGGAAGCACGCCGGTCCAGCTGGACCGAGTTCTGTGAGCCGGGGGAGAAGACGGAATTTCCTAGTTGGCCCCCTGGCCCTCACTTCCCACCTCATCTCACCTTGGCCTAAACGCTGCCTTCTCCCCTGGGCTCAGCTGTGCTGTCTTTTGGCTCCAGGTGTCTCCATTAATACCGGGGAGGAAAAGTTCCCTAACAGACCTCCTTCCTCTTGAGTAAACGGTTTTCTATCCCTGAGGATTGTGAGGTCCCCCAAGGAACTTAAGGCAGAAATGCAAACTTTCACAAAACTCAGAATTTGGAGCTTGACTTAACCAGTACTCCCCTCCCCAGCTCTGAGGTTTCTGCAGCGCTTTCCTCCTTAAGCTGAAGCCACTTAGAAACTGCTTTTCCCACCCAGGCATCAGTCTTCACAGGAGGCTCTGGGCTTCTCCTCCCTCTCTCTCCACCCCCTCATGCTTTGATGCTTCTCAGAATAAAGCCCTGAATTCCAAGTGTGCAGAATTTAACTTCTGTGCAAGTGTGCTGGCTGGAAAGTGAAGGGGTTTACATTGTTTAAAGAAATAATACATCTGTACTTTGGATGTAGGTGGGTGAAGGTTTAAAGCACTGGTTCCAACTTCTCTACCTGCTGAAAGCCTTCCTTGGCTATTTCCGCGTCTTTCTGTTCAAGTCCTTGTGTTAAGCTCTGAGCCTTTCCCCAGGCCCAGCCTCTGGCCAGAGAAAGCCAGTCTTACCCCCTGAAATGTCCCATGCCCTCCTTGGAGCCATGGCTTCTATCTTCTCCATCTGGAAGGTAGAGAGACCACATTTCACACATTTCTCAAGACCCCCTATATTTAAGCCCCTCTGAGAGTCTTTTCTGATAACTCTAGAATGCAATGGCTCCCTGCCTTTCTGAATCCATCTGGCATGTATAGCCTGTATCCACATCCTATATTCTAAGCTACATATGTTTTTTATGTGGTTTTCATTCCCCCGCCTCCGTATTCATTGGTCTTATATTAACGATGAGTCTAGATGCTCCTTGGGGACAAGAAGAGTGCCTAGCACAATTTTAGCACATAGGACTATTTAAGTACACCCCTCTGGATGAATGCATTTAGATGTAAAATCTGATTTATTTTCTGATACAAGCAGTCCGTAGAAAGCTATAGAGCAAGGCATTTATATAACTGATTTTTTAAAAAATTTGCCATAAATATTCAACAACAAAAGTTTGGGTGAAGTCACTCAAATACATGAAAAAATTGAAGCCTGTTTCAAAGTGATCTAGTTCAGTGGGCAACAAAGTGTTACGTACTTCTGTTGGTTAGTTGCTTTTGATTTCATTCTCTGTGTGTGTGATTCATCTTTGCAGTAAACTGTTTCTACATATAAGAGCTCTGGAGTCTGTCCAGTAATAATGGTTCATTTGTGAATACAAAATTTAGTTCTCTGCTCCTCATGAGAAAAAAAGAAAAGCTTTTTTCACCAGAGATGAGAACTGACAAAAGCAAAATAAAATTAAATTGTCAAAGCCAAAATAGACTATGGAAATTATTTAAATTCCAAAGTCAACTAAACACCAAGACCAATATTCTACCCACCCATGAATCCAACTACAATTTAAAAACCTTTAATCTGTGACTCAGACTGGGACTGAACCTTTATGTGGGGAGAAAAAAGAATAATTGATTTGGAGGTTACTTACCTAGTAATCTCAATATCCGGAACATAGCCAAGAAACTGAACAGAAGGAGAAATAAATCTGTGAGCTGGGGGAGAAGCAGCAGGCAGAATTCTGGGCAGCCAGAATTTGTTATATGCGAAAGCTTATGCATTTTATGTGTAGTAGAGTCCCTCTTATTCTTTCCATGTTTATTCATAGTTTAGATATTGTGTTAACACATAGTCATCTGACCTCACCAATTAGATGCAGAAAAAATGAGGGCAGATAGGAGAGCAGTTGATGAAACCCAGTAAGATAGCAAGAAGGACAATAAGATAGGAGATAGAAAAAGAACCAATAAAATAGACAACTAATGAGAACCTACCGTATAGCACAGGGACCTCTACTCATACTCTGGTGACCTAAATGGGAAGGAAATTCAAAAGAGAGGAGATATATATATATGTATGTTTATATATATAGCTGATTCACTTTGCTGTACAGCAGAAACTAACACAACCCTGTAAAGCGACTATACTCCAATAAAATTTTTTAAAAAATAGAGTGCAATTTTGCCCATGCCAAGAAAAAAAAGAAAAGGAACCCCCCCCAAAAAAAACCTGATAGGGTAGGGGTAAACAGCCCATATGATTCCAGGGACTGTCCTGGCTTATAGCCCCTGCTGCTGTCCCTATGGTTCATAACAATAAACTTAAATGTCCAACAAAATGTTAACTCAAGCTTATGGTCTCTTCGGGGGGAAAGGGAAATCTGTATTCCATTTCAGAAAAGTCTCCATTAAACATAATGAAAATAAATGTTTGTTCATTTAATGTGAAAAATCTTATATTCTGGCAGTGTTAGATAGATGAGAAGCACTGAAATGTCTATAACTGTAGAAGCGGAATCAGAGCTGCTGTTTCCCCCACTTAGTGGAAGAAGGGCATGGTTGGCTAAGAACGATGGTCCCACATGGCAGTCATTGTCCACTTACATCTTTAAGTAGGGCAGGCCTAATATTAGCACAGTTAGAAATTAAACAGACACCATCAGTGTATCTACCCCAAATTACATCCATTCAGTGAGGCAGGTGGATTCAACCCGTCATTTTGTGTTGTGTAAGACAAAATAACCATTTCACTGTTTTTCTCTCTTTTATGGCAATATTAAATTTAGACCTATAGTGGACACAGCCTTCCTTATTGGGAAAGATATTTATAGGTAAACTGTAAAGAAAAGATCTCTTTCTCTCCCTCTGCACAAATCCCATTTAAAAATAGTGATAGAGTGTGGAAGGATTCACATTCCAAAGAGGTAAGCCCGCCCCAAATATGGCAGGTGGTGAACGCACACACTTCACACAAACAGCCACGGTGGAGGGAGAGCAGGGCCAGCCTGCTTCTGTTGGTTGATTCAGTTCAGACATCCTTTCAAGATGTGTTTATATTTTCCTTTGGCATTTTTGGGGCAGAGTAACAGGATCAGGACTGTCCAGGATAGGGTTTCTAGATTTATGGCGTACATTCCATTTCATAAGCATAAATGTGTTACTATGTAGTCCCAGCACAAACAGTGTTAAGACTCCAATCCTGTCTCTTTTGCCCTGTCCCAGCACCATCCAAATTCAGTTTAAGTGCTCATACTGAACACTCATTTCTGTATGAAATGAGGATACGGACAGAATTAAGACACTGTATTTTCATCTTCAAGGGAAATAAGAAAAAAAGACTGTGAAAAATGCTGCAAGCATGGCATCCTCCTCTTAAAAAATAAGCAAACAAAACCAGAAAGAACAGATATTCTGGAAATCATAGAGCAGGCTGGGGAAGGTATCCTAGGAGAAGTGAGTCTCCCAGGATGAGAGGCGTGTTGAAATGCGGAGGTAAAGTGAGAGGACAGGGTGGCACCTATAAGAAGGCAAAGAAGAGCAGATGAACCAGAAGACACACAGCGGGTCCAGACCAGACGCAGTGCTAGGGATGAGAAAGAAGCCGCACACAGAGGACTCCTTGAGTGCCACTGGTTGTCACTGGGTCTGGTTCAGACCTGCCTTTCTTACTTCTCATTCTTTCCTCTTTTTCTTATCTCCCACTAGATAGACCTTTAAGGCGAAAGAGGAAGACATCTGGCTTTCTAAGGCTTTCTAAAGTCTTACTTTTTGAAAAAGTAGCTGTACTTTTATATGCACATGACCTTCCTATTTCACTTTTTTTTTTTTTAAAGCACAACCCGTTCATGCAATATCTCACATTCTCTTGAAGCATATGGCTTTCTGGCTTTAAGGAACATGTGTGTTCTCATTAACTCTTGCTAGTTCTGGAGTGAAGGGAGAAACATCAGGGCCTCGAAGCAGAGATGCTGGACCACTCCCAGCAGGGGTTGCATGTGAAGCAACCGTGGTTGTCCAGCCACAACTGTCTCCCAGGACCAGGATGCATTTACTCTGGGCACTTGTCTGGCAATGGCATGGCACTGTGGCTCCAGGGGACACACTCTGAGGGACCGACAACCCACCAGATGTGTGAAAGTGGGTGGCTTCTATCTCCTGTCTGCCTCCCTTGAACTCTTGCACTAACATATAGCCCATCCTATGCAGTTGTACCCTTATTCATTCCTCCATCTCTCCCTCAGCCGCAGAGGAAAATCCTGTGAATTTATTCACATGTCTCCTTGAGAACAGGAGCTATCATTTTTGCATTTACAGTTCCCCCCATGAAGTCTTCCCTTCCCTGTTCCTGCTGATGGCTCAGCAGGAAAAGAATCCACCTGCAGTGCAGGAGACACAGGAGATGCAGTTCAATCCTTGGGTTGGGAAGATCCCCTGGAGGAGGAAATGGCAAACCACTCCAGTATTCTTGGATGAAAAATCTCATGGACAGAGGAGCCTGGTGGGCTACAGTCCAGTGGGTTGCAAAGAGCTGGACATGACTGAGTGACTAAGCACAGCACCCACAAAGTTTATTTAGTATAGTGTGGTCACGTAGCAAGTGTTCGAAATTCTCGCTATGGTAAGAGTGGTCCACAGAGTCCTCTCAATCAGATTTGGCATTTTACTGGATCTCCAGATCCATGCGCCCATTAGGCGTAGAGAAGTGCCGGCCTAAATATTGGTTTGAAAATGATGATTTGTGGCCCTAGTAGAGTGGGTGTTGTCTGCAGTTCCAGATGGCCACGATCATGCATGCACTGCATTTGCCGTCATGGCAAGGAGGTGGCCTGAGTGAAAAGGTGCCAGAGAGAAGTGAGTTGAGGGAGAGGGATGGACAGAGGTGGGAGAGGAGATGACAAATGCAAGACTTTGGAAAGACTGCTGCTGGGGCCGTGAGTGTGGTAACTCTCAAAAGCTGTCTTCTTCTGCCGTAGGTGAGGGGTCACTTTTCGCATGTTCCATTTCTCTGATAGGAAGTGGAGCTGGAGCCAGGAAGAGATGAACACTTTCTAGAACTCGAGTCCTGAACTCCACGGAGAGGGTGCTGGAGCTGAGCTGAAGCGGAGGCTGGTGTCTTACCTCCTCCCCACCTCTCAGGGAGACTCGTGACCCAGGAACTCTCCCTGGATGGGAATTATCATGGAAAGGAGACTCTGGGCCTAGCAGGGTACATACCCCTCAGAGAAAGCCAGGCTCCTGGAAACCAAGTTTATTCTACCCCAGTGGGTGGGGTGGACCAGCCCTCCAGGAAGTCCTTGAAAAGCTCAAGGGAACGTGTGGTAAGCTTCTAGTGGATTCCTCTGCCAAAAACAACCTCGGGAGGGAGCAGAAGGACGTGTGTGAGCCCTTCCCCACCCGCAAACTCAGTGAGGGCACCTCATGTGCCCTGCTGAGGGAGGCACCTGTCCAGGGCCAGACAGGGCACCACCCTGCTCCACATACCCACCCCACACTCCCGCCTGCAGGCCAGCCCCTCTGCTGACACCCACCCACCACCCCTGACAGCCGCACCCCAGGCTCCCGGGCTCAAAGCCAGGGACTCTTCTTTGACTGTCTCCCCTTACTCCGTCCCCCTCCTGTGCCTCGGCTGGCATTCTTCCCACTGCACCATGCTGGGCACCAACACAGAACGATCTATTTGCCGTGGATCCTGTCCTGAGGCAGATCACCGCCTTGAGGGGAGACAGTCCCAAAAGGAGCCAAACTCCGAGTAAACAGGCTGCAATATGACGTATATCCGGTACGAGGCAGCTCAGTGCAACGCCATTTGTGGACGCGCTCTGCTCTGGCATTTAGCCAAAAATAGCTCTTTGCACAGTTTTGGGTGGTAGAAGCAGCTTGGTCACATCTGTGCCTCAGTGTGACTATTCAGAGTCTCCAGAGATCTGCCACCCACCCCCCTCCATCCCTAAATAGAAGTTTCTTCCTCTGGCAGCTCAACTGAGACACCAGGGAGGCCCCCACAATGGCTTTGCTCCTTGTCCTGTGGGGACCCTGCCCAGGAAACCTCAGCTGGTTGTACAAGGACTCCATTCTTATGGGAACAAGAGAAATGAGTCCCACTTGCACCCCTGTTCCTTCCTCTGCCAGCCTGTCAGGATGCCTGTCTAGTTTTAGCCTACAAATTCTTACAAATGTAAGAACTTTTCTTAGAACATAAGAACACATACCCTTCCTGTGGTTCTTGAACTTGCCCAGGCTGGACAAGGCGACTGCACTGCCCAACTCTATTTCCTTAGGCGAGTTACTCAGCTTCTCTGAACTTCATCCAGAAAGCAGCTACTGCTACTGCTAAGTCACTTCAGTCGTGTCCGACTCTGTGCGACCCCATAGACAGCAGCCCACCAGGCTCCGCCATCCCTGGGATTCTCCAGGCAAAACACTGGAGTGGGTTGCCATTTCCTTCTCCAATGTGTGAAAGTGAAAAGTGAAAGTGAAGTCGCTCAGTCGTGTCCGACTAGTAGCGACCCCATGGACTGTAGCCCACCAGGCTACTCTGTACATGAGATTTTCTAGGCAAGAGTACTGGAGTGGCTTGCCATTGCCTTCTCCGCCAGAAAGCAGGGATAACAGCAATTTGCTTCTGGGCTCATCGTGAGTGTAAATGAAATACAGATGTGGGGCTTCAGCAACGCCCTCCACAGAGAAGGCTCAGAGTCATGTTTCTTACCTTCATCCCTGCTTTCCATGGTCTCCAACCGTTTCACTTCCCCCTGCCCCACCTGCCTACCACACCATAAAGAAGCAATCTCGTGTCTCTGTTTTTAATTTAACTGCGTCCTATTAACACTTTTGTCTTACCCATTATGTTTCCTAGCGTTTGGATGACAACAATTAGAATCTAGGTTGACTGATGAAGATCTTGGGATGTGAGGTATAGACCTGAAAGTGTTTTCATCGTCTTGAAGTCAGTAACACAGAGTCAGGATTCACAGACTTTTATGTGACCTGAAAAGGAAAGTTGGCACTGACGATACATGGACTCAATACTTGGGCAAAACTTCTGCCTAAGAAAGAGAACAGAAATGCCTCAGTTTATCACAAAAGCAGGAAAACTAGGATCGCAATTAATCTTCTCTATGCGTATCAATTTAAACAAAAAGTCCAGTTTGCTTTAACTGTGACTAGACCAAGATTTGGAGAGAAATTTCCCTTCAAGGCTTTTTGATCCAGTTTGATGAGAAGCTCTGGAGAGAGAGAAGCTGATTCTTCTCAGGCAACAATGCCGTACAGTTGAAGGGGCGAGGGGTTAGGGGCTCCAGCTCTCTGGCCATCGAAAAGTAGCATATAATTTACAGCTGACTCTCTTATCTGTGGTTCTTCCATGTATACAGCTCAGCATCTGTGGATTCAACAATTGCAGATTGTGTAATTCTGTAATATTTACTATTGAAAAAATAGTGGGTTGGGAGAAGTTCAGTTATCCCAGAAGCAGTCTATGCAAGGTGAATCTAGCAGTAGGAAGTGGTGGCTGGAAGTGAGAAGACGAGAAAAAAGCGATTTCACGGTGACAGCCTCGAGGGGTGGGATGAAGAGGAGAGGTGGGAGGGAGGTTTAAGAGGGAGGGGACATACGTTTACTCATGGCTGATTCACGTTGTTGTAAGGCAGAAACCAATACATTGTAAAGCAATTATCCTCCAATTAAAAATAATAAAAAATAAAAAACAATTTCATTATCATCCTTCCTAGAAAATTTAACGAAGACCTACCTATATTATGTGTTTTACTGGAGTTACAAATTTATGTAACATTCTATTTCTTTTCTTGAATGGCTTGCAAATCTCTTGGGCACAGAGCAGTGGGAAAAACACTGGCCTTGAAGTGAGGAAACAAATTTTACACCTCCCCATGTATCTAACTGCTGGTGCTGAAGCTGAAGCTCCAATACTTTGGCCACCTGATATGAAGAGCCGACTCATTGGAAAAGACCCTGATGCTGGGAAAGATTGAGGGCAGGAGGAAAAAGGGGTGACAGAGGATGAGATGGTTGGATGGCATCATCGGCTCAATGAACTTGAGTTTGAGCAAACTCTGGGAGAGAGGGAAGGACAGGGAAGCCTGTTGTGCTGCAGTCTAAGGGGGTCGCAAAGAGTCAGGGAAGACTTAGCAACTAAATAACAGCAACAACAAATGCATCTAACTTGCCTTGTGATCTTGATCCAATTGCTTTACTCCCTGAGCTCAGATGTTTCATCTGTAAAATGAGGTAGCTGCATGTGGTTTGTTTGTTTTGATGGGCTGGTTTTTAAAGTTTTTACTGAATCTGTTACAATATTCCTTTTGTTTTATGTTTTGGTTTCTTGGGCTGCGAGGAATGTGGGCTCCTAGTTCCCTGACTAGGGATCAGTCCAGCACCCCTTGCCTTGGAAGGCGAACTCCCAACCAGTGGGCCATCACAGAAGTCCCTGCTTGTGGTTTTGTGATGAGAGGCACCTGGTTTCTTTCCTCTCCCACCTCACTGTAATCCTGCTTTCACTGTCAGTGACCCCTCAACTGGATCTGACAATCAGCCACTGTGAGGCTAAGAGATCAGCAGGCAAAGGGTTTAGCTTTCCCACACGGTGTGACTAAGTCGGGCGGAACCTGCTCTATCAGTGGACTCAGCACCTCTCTCCCAGCTCTGCTGGGGTCCGTATTGGTTGCCTGAGGAGAAGCAGAATGATTACCCAGGAATAGGATGTAGGCCATCTCCAACACTCTCCTCTCCCCAAGACGCTTAACAAAAATCCCTTGAGAAGAGAGAATCTGTCTAGATTTGTAATGTCTGAGTCGAGCTTGGAAGATGTACCTGTGTGTCTAGTCCATCCTCCAAGCTGGAATGACTGATAACAGCAAATGCCCTGAGAGATGATCACCTGGAACCCTGTACCTTCTTGCCTGAATCATGGGCCAGCCAGAGATAGGGGAGACATTCCCAGTGCAACCTAGTCATACAACTCTGCCATGCCCGTTGAGCTGTCCTGGATAAAACTCCAGGAGCATGTTAATTGATGCCCAAGGAGACATCAGTCAATCAGCCAGTATTGATGTGGCACTTGGCTCTGGACAAAAATATGAGTGTGCTAACCTGAGCGGGCATTAATGAAGCATTTTGCATAGGCCTAGTGCACAGGCACACTGCAAGGAGTGCAAAAGGAGTATTTTGTAGGCCCCACATCAAGAAAGCTTTGACCCACATTTCAAGAGCGGGCTGCTCCAATACAGCTTCAAAGAGATGGTCGAGGACAGAATTGCCTGACAGAACTTTCTGAGATGATGGAAACGTTCTGTATCTGTGCTGTCCAGTATGGTAGTCAGTAGCCACATGGGATGGGCTCTGCGATAAAGAATCCACCTGCAGTATAGGAGATGCAGGAGACACGGGTTCGATCCCTGGGTCAGGAAGATGCCCTGGAGAAGGAAACAGCAACCCACTCCATTATTGTTGCCTGGGAAATCCCATGGACAGAGGAGCCTGGTGGGCTCCATAGGATCATAAAGAGTCAGACATGACTGAAGCAACTGAGCTTGCATGCAGTCACACGAGATGACTGAGCACTTAAAAAGTGGCTAATGTGGGACTTCCCCGGTGGTCTAGTGGCTAGGACTCCAAGCTCCCAATGCAAGGGGCCTGGGTATGCTCCCTAGTCGGGGAACTAGATCCTACATGCCACCACAAGGACTTCACCTGCCACAACTTAAGATCCTCTGTGCTGCAACTAATATCTGGCTCAGCCCCAAATAAATAAATAAATTTTTTTAGATAAATAAAACATGACTAATGCAATTGACCACCTCATGCGACGAGTTGACTCACTGGAAAAGAGTCTGATGCTAGGAGGGATTGGGGGTAGGAGGAGAAGGGGACGACAGAGAATGAGATGGCTGGATGGCATCACCGACTCGATGGACATGAGTTTGAGTGAACTCCGGGAGTTGGTGATGGACAGGGAGGCCTGGCGTGCTGTGGTTCATTGGGTCGCGGAGAGTCGGACATGACTGAGCGACTGAACGGAACTGAATGCAATTGAGAAACTGACTTTTTAAGTTTACTATTAAATTTAATTGGTTTTAATTTTTTTTTGGTTTTAATTTTAATCACAGCTGTGTGGTAAGTAGCTACCATATTGGACCACCTATGACATCCTTGTTACTCAAAGTATGGTCTGCAAATCAGCAGCATCACACCACCTGGGAACCTGTCAGAAATGCAGGGTGTAAGGCCCCGCCCCAGACACACTGAATCAGGATCTGTTTCTTAATGAGGTAATGTGTTTGCACATGAAGTCCGAGAAGCACTAGTTCAGGGTGGTGCGTCCCAAACTTGACTGTGTATCAGAATTCCTAATATGGGGATCTTTTAATAGTCTCAATGCTGTGCCTACACCCCAGACAAGTTAAGCCAAAATTTCAGGCACTGGTGCTTTTTAAGTCCCCTCCTCATGTGATTCCAATGTGCACCCAAGGCGAGAATGGCTTCTCCTGGGCCATGCGGCCAGCCTGGGTCCCACCCTGATGGACGAGTCTGTGTGAGGGCTAGTGACTGACTTCTCAGCCTCTAAATTCACTTGTTGGGCCCTGCTGACTGGGAAGCCAAAGGGAGTTATTCATGCTCAGCAAGTGTAAGAACTGGCTGGGGCTGATGTTTGTTTCCAACGCCTAAGTGAGATGTTCATTAGTTTTTGACAAAACACATCCAAATGCCACACCACCAGAGGGTACTAAACAGGCCTCTGACTGGAGGGGTGGGAAGGGCTGATTCACTTCCTCACTCATCGACCTGGATAACCCTGGCATCGTGGAGCAGCCCCATGAAGGGAGCTATTCTTCACCTCCAGGGTGGAGGCAGCTGGTTTTTCCAATGCCACTGTCTTCCCTGAAGCTCAGCAAGTGTCCAAGGGTCACTAGGGCCAAGTAGAAAAGGTGGGTTTTCCTGAAGAACCAGGCTTTCTCATCCTGTTGATTCGAGCAGGACCTTAAAGGCCCCTGTCACTTTCTAGTGACAAGTGAGATTTTAGGAGATGACTCTTTCTCTCCTAACTGGCAGGCTTCCCTGGTGGCTCAGACGGCAAAGAATCTGCCTACAATGTAGGAGATTCAGGTTCAGTCCCTGAGTTGGAAAGATCCGCTGGAGAAGGAAATGGCAAGCCACTCCAGTATTCTTGCCTGGAGAATTCCACGGACAGAGGGGCCTGGTGGGCTACAGAGTAGGACACAGCTGAGCAACTTTCTCTCACTCACTCACTCCTAGCTGGCAAAGGCTCAGGAAAAGTGCATCTGAACTCAGGCTCTGAGAAAACTAGGTCCCCTGCACAGCAAGGCTGTCCCAAGGGACGGAGCCGCAGACCCTGCGTGGAGTGACAGTTTCCAGAGTCTCACTGAGGAATACCATGCTTGACTAGGGTGAGATGGAAATGCAGGCGACTCACAATGGAAATGAGGTCCACAGCGCTATGATTATTCGCCCCTTTGTCGTGATGTGTCCAGAGGATTTCTAAAGCTTTGTATCCATAACTCTCCTCCATGCCGACCTTAGAAGACTCTGTCAAGACAAAAGTGCCCTCAGGAATGAGAGAACAAGGCATGTGCTTTGCCCGTTTGGGGCCAGGGAGGAGTAGGACCAGCACAGGGAGTGTCCTAGGACAGCCAGAGCAAGCGCCTCTGCTGTCCCTGCCATGTCCACCTCCCCCTGGAGGTTACCAGCATCCCGCAGACACCCAGACAGACACCCGAGGAGTCTCTGTTAACCAGCAAACCACACCTGAATGAAGCTCTCTCTCGGCTCTGACTGAGTGTGAACCCGTTTTCAGGGGGAGGATCGGGAAAAGAGGCAGGGGGAAGGTTTTCGTCCCTCCAAGGCTGCAAAGGTTAGGTTTTGCCCGGTGGAAACAGAGAAAGCTGGCTAAATGTTGTCTCCTGCAATAGACTTGATGCTACTGCTGTCCCACTGTCTTGACGAAGACTCCGGTCACCTACCCGCACTGTTGTCTGGGCTGCACCACTAGTACTTTGCTAAATGCTCCCTAGTTCTTCAGTGACACTTCATTCCTGAGCCATGAAGCATCAGGGCCCAGCAGGATCCCAGGAGGTCAAATTGTCCAACCCTGTTGATTTAGAGATGGAGCAGAGCAGTGTGGCCTAGGGAACAGAGCTGTGAGCCCCAGTGGAGCCTAAAGCTAAAAGAGAAACCAGCAATGCTCCTCTCATCTTCATTTGAAAGGTTGGCTTTCTGTTCATAATGAAATCTTTTGCATTGATTTTTATTTTTAAAATATTATCTTTAAATGCTGTTTATCTTGATTCCTGAGACTTTTTTTTACTGTTAGTCACTCAGTCGTGTCCAACTCTTTGCAACCCCATGGACTGTACCCACCAGGCTCCTCTGTCTATGGATTTCTCCAGGCAAGAATTCTCTGTCCATTGCCTTCTCCGAAGGATCTTCCGGATCCAGGGAATAAAACCTAGGTCTCCTTCATTGCAGGCAAGTTCTTTACTGTCTGAGCCTTGTGTTCCTAAAAGTTTGCACCCAAAGCAAGTGCCCTGCTCCCCTCTCACCCTCGGCCTGGCTGGCCCTGATGGGAAGGGTAGGGACTTGGCCAAGGCAGCATTAGTTTTGACCAGAAGCAAAAAGAGAGTTTGAGTCTTCCAGCTACGTCTACCTCCTTCTTCTCTCGATTTCAAGTGCAAGATCCCGTTTCTCTGTAAAATTGGAGTGCTCCGGCTGGCAGGGAGCTGAACTGGTGGAGTAATACCACTATCACTTGCTTATTACCCAGCCAAAGAAGTGATATTTGCAAATTCAAAACACTGTAAAATTATTCCCCAAATAAGTTACTATTGATGACTATCAAAAAGGTGATACTGCTGAGAGGTTAGAAGAGATACAGGAACGAACACAGGCTAAACCTTGGGCCGACTCCCTTGCCTAAACCTCTCTCACCTGCACTGTCTTGGAAGCGAGAAAGCCCCTTCTGTCCAAACGCAGGCTGGTGTTCTTCAAAAGAGTTTGTTTCTGTGATCAAGCTTCAGCACACCTGTGGTTCTTCTGCTCAGCCTATATTTACAGCATAGACCACAGTCTTAGGCACACGAAGGTGAACGATATACAACAACCTGGGCACTGAGCAGCGCCCTTCTTCCGCTGGACGGCCACGAGACGAGGCTTTCCTCTGGATGCACGCACTGTGGCACACCAGTCACGCGCTGATGGACCCTTGCTTGCTTCTTTTTGTTTTCTCTCTGCTTTCTCTCCCCTCCTCTCTCTCTTAATCTCTCTCTCTCTCCCCACCCCCACCTTTTTGGCTGGGGATAAGCCACTCTTTTGTTTCTCCAGGGTTCTCCATCGCACAGTCGTGTAGAGCTCCCTGTTTTCTCAGAGTGAGTGTGTGGTCTGTGCCCAGAACCAGCGCTGCTTGGGATTCACATTCTCTAGCTGAAGGACCAACTGTCCCCCACTCAGAGGAAATTGTGGTTCAGTGGTGGGCTTTTACAGACAACGGTTCCCTAAAACCCTCTGTGCGAACTGCTGCTGAGGGGGCCCAGGAGGAAGGAGGGAGGGATGCAGTGAGGTGCCGCCGGCACCGGCTGCCTCGGCTTTGCTGCGACTGGGTTTTCCTCTCCTTCCTCTGTCATGCCATCTCCTCCCTTCTTTTCTCTTCCTTTTTTTAAAAGAAAAAAAAAATCATAGCATCAGTATTATTTGTAATAGGTAACTCATTCACATGATTCCAAATGTCAAAGGTACAAAAAGTGAAGTCTCCCTCCCAGCCACCTATAACATCTCCCAGAAGGAACCAACATGACTGGTTTTCAGGTGTCCTTCCTGAGGAATTCCAAGCGTAGCTAAGCAACTGTGCTTCCCTCCTCCCATTATAAATGGTAAATACCATCCCTCCTCTCTCTCAGCACAAATGGTAACATACTCCAGGCCCCACTCTACATGAGCCTTTTTCTGTGTGTCTTAAAGATGATTTCATATCAACACAATAAAAATCACCTGACTGTTTTAATGATTGCTTAGTATTTCATTGTGAAATGTGACATTTCATTGTGTGGATATACCATCATTTATTTAACCAATCCTCGTTTGATGGACATTTGGACAATTTCTAGTCTTTTGCTGAAATAATACTGAAATAATAGTTGTCAATATTTTCTCATGGTTTGACATTTCATCTTTGAGTTTGCCTATGGTGATATTTTTGGTTTTGCCATGAATTTTTTTTTTGTTTTGTTTTTCATGATCAAATTGATCATTATTTTACTTTTATTTCTGGCTTAATTCATAGGTTTAAATTTTTTCTCATTGTTTCTTTGAGGTTTTTGTTTAGATGTAGTTTTAATTTTTACATGTAAGGCCTTCCCTGGTGGTCCAGTGACTGAGACTCCATGCTCCTAATGCACAGGCCTGGGTTCATTCCCTGGTTAGGGAACTAGGTCCCATATGCCGCAACTAAGACCCGGTGCAGCCCAATAAATAAATTAAATAAGTAAATATTTTCAAAACTCCTTAAATTTTTTTTAACATTTAAACTTTGGATCCGCATGCAATCTAGTTCATTTAAAAATTTTATGTATTTATTTATTTTTGGCTGCACTGTGTCTTCATTGCTTTGCTCAGGTTTTCTCTAGTTGCAGCAATCAGGGGCTGCTCATTGTTGCAGCGCGTGGGCTTCTCAATGCAGTGGCTTCTCTTGTTGAGGATCATAGACTCTAGGATGTGCAGACCTCATCTGTTGCAGCTACTGGGCTCGAGAGCACAGACTCAATAGATGTGGCACGCATGCTTAGTTTCTCCAGGGCGTGTGGAATCTTCCCAGACCAGGGATTGAACCTGTGCCCCTTGCACTAGCAGGCGGATTCTTTACCACTAGCGCCACCTGGGAAGTCCAATCTATTTCATTTTAAATGCGTAAAGTATACATCTTAATTTAAATTTTTTCCCCTAGGTGTGTACTCGGTTGTTCCAGAGCATTTATTGAGAAGTCTGTCTTTCCTCACGTGTTGAAATGCCGTCTTTACTGTGTGTCTCTTCAAAGTGTGTTTATGCCTGCCTCTGTGCTTCTCCTGCTGCCCCACTCACTCACATCCCCAGGCACCAGCTACAGGCTCTGTCTTTCCTTTAGGTGCCTCCTGGACTTGGCTCAGGTCTCTGGGTTTGCAGACACCAATGTGGGATGGGGTCAGGATTGGGGAACAGCAGAAAGGCTGGATATGAAGGTCAGAAAGCTTCTAAGATCTTTCCAAAGAACCCCACATAGACAATGGCCTTACTTCCATACCTCCTCTCAAAAGAAAATCAGAAAGAGAACAAAGTTCCTCATTAAAAAATCTGGCAATTTGTCCGGCCCAGAGGGAAGCCCCTCTCCCCTGTGCCCTCAGCGGACCCTCTCTCTGCAAGTGTCTTCTCTTCCAGTTTCAGAAGCCCGGGAAGGACTTTGATCACCTCCTTGCTTCCCCCATAAGCTCCCTACACCCCAAGCCCAGTTCTTGAAGGTGGAGTGTAAACCGAGCTGGTCCTTATCTTAGAGACATTACAAGAGACCCTAAACAAACACATTAACAGCCACTAAGAGACCTAACTAATGCCGGCCAATAAACAACCCCCCAGAAGAGATTATGCAGAAGAGGTTCTTCCTCCTCTCAGGCTGAGTTCTTGCTCCCTCAGCCCATTAGGCTCCTTCTCCTGTCTCCTCCCACCCCCAGCACTGGACTGAAAGGACCAGGAAGGCAGCCGCTCTGCCCTGCCTTCTTTTGCCTTCCCCTACAATCACCCAGCATGGTTCTCTACACTCAAAAAACAGCCATTGCAAACAAAACAAGGAAGTTCATCTTAGAAGGAACAGCTGTGAGTTCCAAGATACCAAAAGGAAAGGTTCCTTTTCTCCAAGACAGAGATTATCCTGTATAACAGAGGTTTTCAATTTCAGGTCTTTAGATACACTTCAGATATTCCCTGAGCCCCTGCCATGATTGACAAAATGTATACATAGGCCTGGGCTTCCCTGGTGGCTCAGCGGTAAAGAATCTACCTGTAATGCAGGAGATGCAGGTTCTATCCCTGGATCAGGAAGATACCCTGGAGCAGGGCAGGACAACCCACTCCAGTATTCTTGCCTGGAAAATCTCACAGACAGAGGAGCCTGGCGGGTTACAGTCCATGGGGTCCCAAAGAGTTGGACACAGCTGAAGCTATTGAGTACACATGCATGCACATACATAGGCCTGGGGTGAGAGGAGGGTTCTTGGTATTCTTCAGTGTCCCATACTTTAAAAAAAGAGTCTAAGTATCTATGGATAAGATGATAAGATTTCCAGGTGGCACTAGTAGTAGAGAATCCACCAGCCAATGCAGAAGATGCGAGACATGGATTCATTCCCTGGGTTGGAAAGATCCCCTGAAGGAGGAAATGGCAACCCACGCCAGTATTCTTGCCTGGAAAATCCTACATGGACAGAGGAGCCATGCGGGCTACAGTCTATAGGGTCTTGAAGACTAGGACACAACTGAGTGACTGACACTCTTCCAAGATGATGTTGGAAATTTGCTTCAAAACATTCCAGTTGGAAGGCATAGAGTGGGTGGAGTAGGTGTAGTGATTGATGAAACAAGATTGGCTGTGAGTAGATCATTGTTGGTTCTATTGATGGGTGCTTGGGAGTGTATTATATTATCTCTCTCATGAAATAAATGGAGGAAGGGAGAGATGGAAGGAGGGACGGAGAGAAGGAAATCCTTGCTACAGCCCACATTGAAATAACCAGACAGCCCACAGTGGGTAGCTGCCGTCTCACAGCTCTAGCTTTAAAGGAATTTCTGCCCAGTGGTTTCCCTGATTAGTGTTTGGAAGCCTGGAAATATCTGTGGGTGCAGAAGCATGTCCCCTTCACTTTCACCTCCACCCTCTAATCTCAGCATCACCCAGAGAAAGGGGCCCGAGTCCTTGAGGCCATCTTGATCCATCTGCATCCTCTCTGCTAAGCCTCTAACACCCCAGCACAGTCTTCGTGGGGGCCAGGGAGCTGGTCATCCGAGGCCCTTGGCTCTGTAGCTCCACCCCAAGCAGACGGAGCCCCAGTTGCCCAAGCAAGCTTGTGCAGAAGGGGGCTCTGGTTGCTCCGTTTGGTTGTGCTTGGAGTAGAAAATTCACAAATTCCAAGGTCTGCTCCCAAAGCAAACCTCCTCGGCCCAGGTTCTACACCCCTCACCCCTCCGATGAGCTATGTGGGGCCGCCAAGCAGGAGGCTTTGAAAATCAGCTTGTGTCTGGGTTGTGAAAGCACCAATGTTTGCTATGTTTGCCCAGCAAAAAGGGAGCATATTTTCTCCCTTCCAAATGCAAGCTCAAAAGATGCTCCACGGATTTTTCTTCAGACTTTCCACAGGAAACATAAATAAGGAAGAAAAATGACTTTAGGTGCTGAGACCTGAAGTGGAATTTCAACCCTGAGGAGCTGTTTGTAACAAGCACTCTCTGTCCTTCAGGGAAGTCGCCGTCTAGAGCCTGGTCCGTGATTCTTCTCTCTGAGCAGCCCTCACGGACGAGGCAAAGGGAGGAACTGGGCCTGATTCCCAGCCAGGGCTGTACTCCCATGCAGTAGACGGTCAGTGCCTGGGCTTCTTACTTGCTGAGATTCCTTAGCTAATGTTATATCTTTCCAGCCTTGCTCTTTCTTGATTGTGTTAGAGTAGAACAAATGTGGGTGCTCCAACCCTAGAGGCCCACTGCCCTTTAAGCCAAATGTTGATCAGAGTGTGAAGCAAGCCCACAGCATCCCCTGGACCCTGAGGCCCTCTTTGCCCTGATCTCCATCTTGGAGGGAGAAGGACTTCTCTGGTCCGTGTTCTCCACCCTGAGGAAGCTTACAGTCTACAAATACAGAGTGAGGGAGGCCATAAGGCAGTATTTGTGTGCACACATATATGCATCAGTCAATCCAGGATTTTGAATAATCTAAATTGACTCTTTTTCTGCACAGAGGGTCAGAGTACCTTCTATTCATGGGTTATTACTATCAGCTAACTGCTTCCTCACTGGGGGTTTTGAAAATTATATATCTACAGATCAAATGGGCCCTACAAGAGCTCCAGACCCTAGAAATACAGGACTGAAGTCAGTTTGGCTAGTTTTAGTGGACTACATGCAACAGGCTGATTGATTCATTAGGAGCTGTGTTGTTAAGGTTTTACTAGGGCTGTAAATGGAGTACTTCAAGGCTGCCATTTCTGCCTCTTGACACCTGAGAACCTTTCTTCTCGAGATGTTTTCCTCTCCTATAACAGTCTATCTTTAGAATGGGTAGGATAGGTCTCTCCTTGTTAGGATAGACCCAACAAGGCCATTGTGCATCTATAATTTTTAAAAAATAATTATCAATTCATATACAGCAACTAAACAAAGCACGGGACACCTTGGAAGATGCTTGTAAGAAGTTCATGCTTCCAACCAGAACTTGGTTGTCTTTGATGTACCAATTCAGAGAAAGACCCTGGAAACCATTTCCTTTTAGGCTGCAGTTTATCTGTTTGTTTGAAGCCAAAGCCAATAATCCAAGTAGCTTTCAATGACTAAGAAGGTTTCCCAGCATTATATTAGTCAGTCCCGTCACAGAAAAGTCAGCTGCCCTATGGCCTGCTGTATTCACGAGTGGTACCAGTTCTGACATCCAGGCGGTGGGGGGGCGGGCAGGTAATTCCCTAGCGATGTCTGAGAGGAGAGGCACTAGAAAGGAGAAGCAGAGGAGGGAAGGGCAGCAGTGTGCTGATAGGAGCAAGGAAGAGTGAGATAGAGAAGTTGTCATGTGGCTCAGAGCATGGGCTTGGGGGTCACTCAGATCGGGCCCAAAGGGCTAGGCAGGCTCTGCCATTTAGCAGCTCGGCCACTTGATGAGCTCACGTGTTTCCTGACATGTTAAAGTGGCACAGTTGTAGCACCGGCCTTACAAAGTAATTACGAGGATTAAAAAGGACAGAATGTAGACTTCAACGGGAGCTGCTGGGCTCAGTCAGCCTTCAGCATATGAAGCTGTCGTAATTATGACAAAAAAGAACAAGGGGACACGTTGAGGATGGGGAGAGGACACTACGGGACATGCACGAGACACCAGCCCCTCACCCAGTCCCGTCTCCAGGCACCCGGGACAACGCGTGTCCCAGTCCAGACAGATGGCTCACATGTTTACTAAGAAATCATCCATAAAAGTTATTGGACGCTTCACACTTGCAGCATGGTCTCTGCACACTGCCTAGCTGCCACGGCTCTAACAAGGCCTCATTCACTTCCCTGGGGCAGCTCCCTCCAGTGCCCCCAGCCCCTCAGTCTCACATCCACCAGCACCCCCTCCCTGCTGGGCCTGCTTCACACAGCCCCACCCCCACCCCAGGCCTGGCCTCCTCCCCTCCCTTGGCTCTGAGTGATTTCTGACTTGCTTTTTCCAAATGCGAAATCTTTGAATGAGGTCACTCAAAGTGGGGGAGCAAGGGGAGGGTCACCAATAATTCCTAAGTGCAGAGTTCCCTGGGGTGATTTTAGGTGGAGCACAGGTAAATATTTTTGGTTTTATACTTATACATTTTGGTAATGTATTTATTTTGATGTGCATTGGAGAAAAAGGTAGAATATCAGTGCTATGATATAAAGCTTTCAGTTCATGTAAGCTTGAGCAAAGTGAAAGAGAACGAGAGTTGCCTTAAGGAAACAATTACATCAATGGTAGTCTAGGTGGTTGGGAAGGGAGTTTGGGGGAGAATGGATACATGTATATGTACCGTCCACCCTTCGGGTGGGCCAGGTGTGGTCTACCTGAAGCTATCACAACATTGTTAATCGGCTATACTCCTATATAGACTACAAAGTGAAAAAAAAATAGCAGTCCCGGTGGTCCTCAAATCTGGCAAATCCACCTGAGAACACGCCATCCTTGATCTCAGCCCTCCCCTAAAGCTTCCTGGACATGGTTTGATGAACAAGGTTTTGATCTAAACAGCAGGGTGATACCCTGGGCTGGGCAGAGAGGGGCTGCCCTGTGTCCAAAGAGCTCCAGTGACAGGTCACAGCTTCCCGGATGATGGTTCTGTCTGTCCCCTGTGGTCTGACCTGCTACTCTCATCACATCTCAGACTGCTCAGAAGCCCGCTGCAAGTCCTCATTGCCTTCAGGATGGAGGCCAACTCCTCAGCCTGGCACTCAAGTCCCTGCTTAATCCATCTTTCCGGTCTCTGCCCCAGGCCCAGTGTACTCACTGCCCAGACATCTGGTCTCCTTCCTTTGGTCTCTCTGCTCAGACTGCTTGACTTAGGTGAACTGCCTACCCACCTCTGACCTGTCCTGCTCCTTCAGCCTCCTTCCAGGCCCCCAAACCACCTCCTCCCTGCGGAAGGACAGCTAGCACAGCATAGCGCTCATGAGTTCCAGTCCTGGCACTACTGCTTACCAGCTGTGTGTCCGCGAGTCAGTCACTCACCCTCTCTGATACCCAGTTGTCTCATCTGTAACGAGTGGGTAATGACAGCAACATTTTTCTCCCTCCCAGGTTTGTCGGGGAGCTGAGTGAGATGCTCCTGGCTAAGCACCAGGTACACAGTAACAGCAAGTAAACTATGGCAGCTGCACCTTCCTTGAACTCGAGTTTAGTCCTTGCCAAGAGCAGCCTTTTGGCACTGGTTTTCCAGGGAGTAGGTGCTTGATAGATCAATCTGTTGATTGATCATGACTGTCCTATGATGTGTTTTCTTACTTTCTCTTGATAGTAGGCTTCACGGAGTCTGAGACCCTTTCCTGGCTCTAAGGACACTTTGGAGCCTTGAAGAACATCTATTCCTGGGCCATCTTATAGCTGACTCTTCTTTGGACCAAGTTCTCTTTAGCCTCCAGGGCTCTTTGTGAAACTACCTTCCTCTTATCCTTCAAATTTGGCGGGACAGCTGGAGTCTTCCCAGAAGCAAGTGAGGCCAATGGAGATGACACAGGAAGGGTCCCCAGAGCAGATGGGGGGAGATAGGACAGTGCCTGGACACATGCAAGGCCATCTGCATCCACCCAAGGGCTCCTTCTCTCAGGCCCCGTGCTGAGTATACCCTCCAGCTCCAGGCCCTGCTGTCTGGTCTGGTCCCTTGACTCTAGCTCAGGTTGGCTACAGAAGCAGTTCCAGAGCCTGAGGCTTAGGAAGAATTCTCCAGCAACTGGCCCGACCCGGGGCCACCCTGGAGCCGGCCTGGAGGTAGCAGTGTGCCTTCCTTCCCCCGCCCGGCCCGCAGCCTTTTCTGAAAGAAGTGCTGTGTTCCCTCGGCCTTCCCCCCGCCCCCCACATCCCCGTCCTCCCACAGAGCCCGGGTCCCCAGGCGGCGGTCCAGCAGTCCCTCTGTGAGCAGACTCCAGTGACGCAGGGCTTTGTTAGAAAACCTCATTAGCAGAGACAGAAAGGCGCGAGCAGCTCAGAGCGGCATTCCAGGTGTCAGATGAGAGTGGCCGCGGGAGGAAAAGGCCATTAAACCATACTGAGGTCAGCCCCAGTCGAATGAAAATAATCAACTGCGACCCGGGAGAGGGGGTGGGACATGAACTGGGGGGTTAAAAGGGGATGCCCTGGGCTCAGACCGGAAAGGGAAGGCCAGGGTCCTGGAAAGGCTGCCAGCTCTCTTGCCTGATCCTGAGGGTCCCAGAGGCGAGGTCCAAACAGCCTCCATTATGCGAACATCTGGAGATGGAGGCGGGGCCTCAGGGGACCCTGAACCTCCATTGCCGCACCAGCTTGTAATCGGGAGCAGCGCTGGCAGCAGCTCTGACCTCCCGTGTGCGTGCAGTGCTAAGTCCTGCCTGTCTAGATACTCCAAGTAACCCCACCACCTAAGTGTCATTAGTTCCATTTTAAAGATAAGCGAGTCGAGATACCAGAATGAGTTACTGGGGGCTCCTTCGGCTCTTCAGGAACTCACTAGAACTCGACCTCCTGACACTTGAAACTTTTGAACCGAGGACACATTCCTTTACTCCACAATCAGCCACAGAAAGGCGGAATTAGCACTGGGGCTGAGGGAGCACGGATGCTCAAAGTTGGTGTGAATGCTGCGATCTGGAATTCCTTGTTCTGGGAGGGAGGGGGGTGGCGTAGCGCCCCTAGTCAGGGACTGGCTGTGCTGAGGTGGGGAGGACAGCACTGGCCTGGGGGGGACTCCTGGCCACAGCCGTGAGCTGTTTGCCTTCACTGGGCAGGGATGCTCAGGGGCTGTATATTTCTGTCCTGCCCAACGGGGAATGTGTGTGATTTATGAAGCCTTTTAACCTGAGCCTTCCTCATAAAGGCGCTTTGAGGAGACTGCAGGGTACCTAGTTATGAAAGGCCCTCCTTTCTGGGGATCTGGGAGATGAGGCACTGCCGCCTGCCTGCCTGCCCTGAAGGTTTGGGAACCCTGTGTGCCCCACCTTAGTTCTGGAACGCTGGGGATTGGGGACCCTGGGAAAGCTGGAGACAGGCTTGTGCCTTGTCCTTCAGCCCTGCTCAGGCTTCTTGCCTCCCTCATCCTCTTTGCAGAAGCCCACCCCAGACATCCCCGATGCCCTGATTTCCAAGGCCCAGGTGTCCTTGGACAGTACCTTCCAAGGGAAGGTCACTTCACCTCACTTGAGCCTCAGTTTTCTCATCTGCAAGATGAGCATGATGGCCACCACCTCAGATTCTTGTGGTCCTGTTATCTCTCCCTTCCCTGCTACCCCCCCAATCCAGAAAGTGCCCTGAGGACACACCCCTGTGCTGTGTATTCTTGTGTCTCAGGCACCTGAAAGGGCACATAGCAGTGGACGCAAAACGGCAGTTTGCTGAACTGATTTCTGTGGGATATGATGATGATGAAGAAATGAAATGTGCGTGAAAGCTCCAAGCGCGGTGCCTGGCTTTGGGGAGGCATTTAGCAAATGGGAGTTAAAGCTGAATTTGAATGACTCTCCCCTATGGAAGCAGAAATGGAGCCCCTGGTCCGGATTGTGAGATGGAGCCCCAGGGTTTCAACCCTCTCCTCCGGGACCCCCTTCGGACCGGCCGCAGAGGACCTTTGTCTGTCCCCCTCGCAGGGCCCCTCCCCCAGCGCGGACCTCCCGGCCTCTCTCCAAGCAGGCAGCAGCTTCCGCGGCCCCTCTGGGGCGGTGGGCGTCCCTGTGTCGCCACAGCCGGCTGGGCCCCTCTCCAGGGAAGGGGCTGAGGGGTGTGAAGGACTGGTGTGTGTGACTTTGTTTATTTTCTCTGAAGGATCCTGCCTGAGCCCTGCTATAAAAATAACCTGCCTGGAAACCTCATCTCCGAGGGGGAGAAAGAAGCTTTTGTATCCAAAGAAGTGGCTCTGAGGGCCTCCCTGTACCTTCGTCCCAGCCCCAGGCATCAAGGAGGAGCTGGCTGAGGCAATGGGGGGCCAGGGCCCAAGTGAGAGGGGCGGGGGCGGCTGCCGATGGAGGGCATGAGGGGGGTGCCAGGGAGGAGAGGAGGGTGTGGGGGAGGAGAATGGGGAGGGGAGGCGCTCAGCAGCCCTCTGCTAGCACGGCTGAAGCATCTCCATGCCTGCTTAACCCAGGAAGTTCTAAAGAAGGCGAGAGAAAGAGAGGAGAAAGAAGAAATCAACAAGATGTACTCTGGATACCAAGAGAGGAACAAAGAGGAAAATCAAGTTCAGTGGAGAGGAGAGACACGGGGAGGAGACCGAAGTTACAGCAGAAAGAAAACAGTGAGAAATGTTACGAGAAACAGACCTGGAGCTCGAGGGATCAGAAGAGACCGTGGCCATGTTTTCAGATGAAGCTAAGGATCTGGTCCAATTCCTGGGATCCGTGCTGTCTGTGCACCCCCACCCCCACCCAACAAGGGGGAAGGCCGGGCCAGGTCAGACCTGGGCTCCGGGGGCCCATTTCTGCTCAGCCGCACAAGCTTCTGCTCTGGCTCAGGCTGGGCAAGGCGTGAAGATGAGACTGACCGGGTTTCTCAGGATATTCCTTCCCCAGAGCCAGGTCCAAAGGCAAGAAACGAATCCTACAGGAGTAATGGCAACCCACTCCAGTGTTCTTGCCTGGAGAATCCCAGGGATGGGGGAGCCTGGTGGGCTGCCGTCTATGGGGTCGCACAGAGTCAGACATGACTGAAGCGACTTAGCAGCAGCAGCAGCAAAAGGAACAGGCCTTGGATTCAGGAGGCCTAGGTTCAAGTCCCAGTTCTCCCACTTTTGAGCTGGGTGGTCTTGTACAAACCATTTAAAGTCTTATCTGTAAAGTAGAAAAATAACAAGTCCCCGCACCCCAACCTCCCAGGGCCATGGGAGCAGATCCACTGAAGGGTATCCAATGGACTCTCTAAGCTGTATGGTGCCGGCAAGACCACAAGAGGGATGGCCCAACTGGACACATTTCTCCAGGCACTGGCAATGGGCTGATGCTGACCTAGAAATCATCAGAGTCTTAGTAACCAGACCACTAACGCCACCTGAAAACTGCAGGAGAGGCTCTCCCTGCTGCAGGAAGAAGGTCAAAGAGCCTCCAGCATCAGTCATTTGGAAAAGAATAGATTCTAATACTAACCATGTAAGTGAAGTCCCTTGCTGTAAGAAATCACCCATAGTTCTTCACACCAAAGCTTGGGATGGAGCCACTTAGAATCAGAGTTTGGTAGGACACGTGCCATCCAAGACACCCTTGAAACTTCTGTTTAGCAGGAAAGTTTATGGGGCCAGCCGAGGGGGACATACAGTCTCCCTGGGACTTGGAGCTGGTGTTCTTTGAGTGGCATGGATCACAGAGGAAAGGGGAGTCTAGGATACCTTACAGCAACTTCTGGAGGGAGGAATTAAAATGTGGAAAGTCTATAGAGGAAGCTCTACTTTGGGAACAGAGAGCCACGCAGCACAGCTGTCCAGCAAAGCTAGGAGAGGGCTCGACCACGACCACAAGCAGGCTGCTGGCACTGCAGGGCCTAAAGTGTTCCCTGTGGCCTGAGGCTGAACAGAGTCCTAAGGAAGAAAGAAACAGGGAGTGGGGCTGCCGCAACAGGGCTGCTGTGAAATAGAAAGAAGGCTTCTTGATGCTTCTGGGGCTGTACCCCAAACTGGGCATCAGCAATGCATCTGAAAACTGATTCACGGCATGTGTTCAGGATGCTAATAACATTGATCATTAAAAAAACCAAAATGGTTAGCACTTCTGTTTGCAGGGCAAGACTAGAGACTCAGACATACAGAACAGACTTAGGGACACAGGGTGGGAAGGAGAGAGTGGGATGAATGAGAGAGCAGCATTGAAATATGTATATTACCATGCATAAATCAGATAGCTAATGAAAGAAAGTGAAAGTCTTAGTCACTCCGTCTTGTCTGACTCTTTGCGACCCCCTGGACTGAAGTCTCCTCTGTCCACGGAGTTCTCGAGGAAAGAACACTGGAATGGGTTGCCATTCCTTCCTTCAGGGGATCTTCCCAACCCAGGGATGAAACCAGGTCTCCTTCGTGTCCCAGCTGGTAAAGAATCTACCCACAATGTGGGAGACCTGGGTTCGATCTGTGGGTTGAGAAGATCCCCTGGAGAACGGAAAGACTACCCACTCCAGTATTCTGGCCTGGAGAGTTCCATGGACTGTATAGTCCATGGGGTCACAAAGAGTCAAACATGAATGAGTGAGATTCGCTTTCACTCCTTTTTTGCAGGTGAATTCTTTACTGCCTGAGCCACCCAGGGAAGCCTCAGTTAGCTAGCTAATGGGAAGTTGCTATATAGTGCAGGGAACTCAGTCTGGTGCTCTGTGACAACCTGGAGGGGTGGGATGGGATGGGAGGTGGGTGTGAGTTTCAAGAGGGAGAGGACATGTGTATACCTCTGGCTGATTCATGTTGATGCATGGCAGAATCCAACACAACATTGTAAAGCAATTATCCTCCAATCAAAAATAAATACATAAATGAAGTGGTTAGCACTTACTGCGTGTCAGGTGCTGTTCTGAACCCTGCATGTCTTATCTCATCCAGCCCTGACAGATATGCTCTGTAGAGAACTCCCCCAGCATCCATCAAACCGCCCCCCACCCCCCGCACTGTGGAGCAGACTTGCAGTTTGGTAGGGTTGATGCCAGGACCAGTTTCAAGGGTAGGACCTGATAGATATGAGCCAATCAGGGTAATCTTATGACTCATGCCTGAGAAACTCTTTCAGTTCAGTTCAGTCACTCAGTCGTGTCCTACTCTTTTCGATCCCATGAATCGCAGCACACCAGGCCTCCCTGTCTATCACCAACTCCCGGAGTTCACCCAAACTCATGTCCATCGAGTCGGTGATGCCATCCAGTCATCTCATTCTCCATCATTCCCTTCTCCTCCCGCCCCCAATCCCTCCCAGCATCAGAGTCTTTTCCAGTGAGTCAACTCGTCGCATGAGGTGGCCAAAATATTGGAGTTTCAGCTTTAGCATCAGTCCTTCCAATGAACACCCAGGACTGATCTCCTTTAGGACGGACTGGTTGGATCTCCTTGCAGTACAAGGGACTCTCAAGAGTCTTCTCCAACACCTCAGTTCAAAAGCATCAATTCTTCGGCGATCAGCTTTCTTCACAGTCCAACTCTCACATCCATACATGACCACTGGAAAAACCATAGCCTTGACTAGACGGACCTTTGTTGGCAAAGTAACGTCTCCTTCAGGATGGTCCAAATGAAGCATAGGCAGAAGTTGATTTAATGATGAAGAAAGAAAAGACCACTCTTCTCTCATTTTTATGTTAGACTGTGATAGGCACAGGTGTATTTGCTCGGAACTGCTGGTAGCCATCTCACAGTTATCATAGATGAGGTCAAATCAACATATCAGCAAAGCCAAGCCAAGCCAGGAGAATCAGAGAACAAGCTGAAGCCCTGATCAGACTACTCCTGAAACCCTCATGACCTTAGAATTATCTGTTATGTGAATTAATGAAGTCCATTGTTACTTTAGATAGGTGAGTTGGATTTTATTTATTTATTTATTTTTGGTATCTTGCAAGTATCCAGACTGATGCAGAATATGAGGCCCAGGGAGGTTAGCAACTTGTTCAAAGTCAAGTATGATTCAAAAGTGATGGAGCTGGGATTTAAATGGCAGCTGTGAATCCAGGGGCTTCCCAGGTGACGCTAGTGGTAAGGAACCTGACTGCCAATGCAGGAGTCTTAACAGGCACTAGTTCAATCCATGGGTGGGGAAGATGCCCTGGAGGTGGGCATGGCAACGCACTCCAGTGTT
This sequence comes from Moschus berezovskii, assembly GCF_049115385.1. Lineage (NCBI taxonomy): Eukaryota > Metazoa > Chordata > Mammalia > Artiodactyla > Moschidae > Moschus > Moschus berezovskii. The sequence goes on along the minus strand of NC_142465.1, from coordinate 36,485,449 downwards.
CTTGCCTGGAGGATCCTATGGACAGAGGAGCCTGGCAGGCTATAGTCCATGGGATGGCAAAGAGTTGGACACAACTGAAGCGACTTAGCACGCAGACACAGACACTCACAATGTGAATACAGAGCTTAGGCTCTTCCAACAGCATCATCAAAACTGTACTGGTTGTCTTTTGATGATACCCCAGCTCTGTACTTAATCACTTTTCATGTAATCTCATTGCACTTTCATGACAGCCTTTAGAGGTAGAAACTACTGTTACCCCTGTTTTTGCAGATGAGGGAGCTGAGGTTCTAACGTGCTCACCATCACATCGCTCTCAAGCAGGAGAGTGCCATTTGAATCCAAGTGTCTGTGATGAGGCTGCCAGGTCTGGTCTCCGAGTTGGTGGCAGATGCTGCCCGGGAGAGACCCAGGACTGTCTGCTCCAATCCCTTTGAGGATGAGCTGATTTCTAATTTGTTCCCTATGGGACAGTTGTATCTCTCCATGGAGACTGCACAAAAAGATGAACCACAAAAGGAGGCTGGGGGTCAGTTTTAGCCCAGTACTAGGAAGAACATTCTTCTTGTTCCAGCAGTGGAGTGGGCTGCCTGGGAGAGTCCGAGCTCTCCACGGCTGAGAGGCCAGTGGACCAGGGGGAGTGGTGCCTGCCAAGGTTAAAAGGAAAGGCTGCCATTCTCCGAGAGCCTCCCCCTCCTTGGGCCTCAGTTTCCCCATCCATACAGAGGTTGGGGCAGGACTAGATGACGGCTGAGGTGTCTTCCAGCTCTAACATTCTCAAAGCCTGGAATTCCCGGAGGCAGGACTCCAAGCCCCAGGGGCTGGCTAAGAGAACAGAGCCGTAGCTGTTTGGCCGACTCCATAGAACAGTGCAGCTTATTGAGCTAGCGGGTCCCTGAAAGAGAAACAGCCACACAGCGCACGCAGGGAAGATAAATCCATCTGTGGGTCTGGTGAGAGTTGCTGAAAAAAATGCAGTGCTTGAGGGCCATCCAAGGAGAGCTGGTCTTCAGTTAGTGGGCTGGGACTGTGCCCTCACATGACAGCAGCGGCACACGGGGGGCTGCGCTCTGCCCCGGCCAGAAGAAAGCGGGTGACCGTGGAGACGATGGTCCCCACTGCCAGACACCACAAGGACCAGGAAGCCCTACCTGCACAGGCTCCTTAGTGGGGTCCACTCCCTCTGGAGGCCCCCTGGGGTTGTGTTTGTAATTAGCAAAGGGAATCCTTTTGGAAATTTACCCTGAATTAAACTGCTGTTGTTCATGTAACCCCAAAGTGTTTATTTCAGCAATATATAGAGACCACCCTCACAAGGTGGTGAGGCCAGAATTAGACTGAGAAGGCCTGGGGTGTCCTTCCCTGCATATCTTTGGGTTGGACTAGAGACTCAGAGGTGGGCAAGACACTATCGTGAAGCTTCTGAGGGGCTTTCTGGGATATTTCCTCTACCCTTTGCTTTAATGATGACTCCTCTTGATGAGGTGACTATTTTCAACGTGCTTGGACATCTGCAGTCCTACTGACCTTCATTACAATTCACTGAAGCAGAGTCAGATAATACCATGCTGCCTACAGAGAGAATGCAGGGCGAGCCAAAGGCCCCTCAGGTAGCACACAGTGGCTCAGGAGCCTGAGCCTAAGCCCCTTGGCCCCAAAGCCTATGCCCCTTATTTCTGGCTTGCTGCCATCCCTCCACCCTCATTTTGGGGGCCACAGAGGGCTGACTTTTCTAGGCTGATTTTCCTCCTGCTTAGAGACAATGCAGAGACCTTGGAGCTGGATTAAAATTTTGACAGGTGCCAGCTTTGAAAAGATAGGTATTCAAAATAAAAGCAACTCAAATGGTAAACTAAGTATAAAGAAGTCCAACAAAGTTTTGTCTTTTATCCTGATGACTACCTGTGTGCTTTTTCTAAAATATTCAAATATCAGAAATTACATGATTGATTTTTTGTTTAGTGACTCTGCCCTACTGGTGTCCCAAGCAGTTTCTAGCCCACTTTGGACTGCTCGGCCCTGAGGACATCCCACCATTACAGGTCCCTGGGGCCCTAGGTCACACACTGCTCTGCACTGAGAAGAAATCTCTAGAACTATGAACTTGGGCCAGGCTGTCAGGGCAGGAAGATGCCTGTGCACAGCAGGAGGTGACTGCTAAAGGGAGACCAGGGGTACTTGAAGGGGATGCTGCATGTGGGGGCCAGCAGGGAGTGGCAGTCAGGTAAGCAGGAGGAACAAAGCCTGTCTTGGAACAGTCTTGTGCCCTCCCTGGCAGAGGGGGCAGGGAAATGAGGCCTCAGAAACGGAGGTTCCTGCCGAGCTCTCAGTCACGTTCTTCCCGGGCTCAGGAAATGCCATCATGACCACCATTCCTACCCTCAGGGAGAAGATGGAGCCCAAATCTGGAAGGGCCGAGGCAACAGTGTGAGAAGAATGGAGTCCTAAGAGTGTCCAACAAGGGGACCAGGAAAGGGGGTGGAGAGTCCCGGACCCCCAACTCCCTAGCGGAGTGGACCCCACCCTCCAGAACTCCCTGGAGGTGGACCTCCTTCCTAGCCCTAGGAACGGACGAACCGCCTTCATTCAGTCTCAGGTTCCTGCTAGACTCCAGTCTGGGGACAAGGAAGCTGAAATTAAGTTCTGGGATATCTATCAAGAGCCCAGGGACGCCCCTGATGGTCCAGTGGCTAAGATGCCAAGCTCCCAGGGCACAGGTCCAATCCTAGTTTGGGGAACTAGATTCCCCCATGCCACAACTAAGAATTCACCTGCCACAACTAAAAATTCTGCATACTGCAACTAAGCCTCAGTGCAGTCAAATAAATAAATAGAAATAAATATTTAGAAAGACTTCAACTGGCATATTTTCCCATCTGTTTTCACTGCTGCAGAGGCTGAAGGGGGGCAGTGGGAAGGATTTCAGGCAGAAGAAGATGCGGAGCAGTATTAACTACTGGGTGGAGGAGTTCTGAGCCCTTTCATAGGAAATTAATAGGAATTTGCAAAACTCTTTTCTAAGTCATACAGAAATAAACAGCTAATAAGTCTTTGAATCTCTGCCTCAAAAGAAGTAAAAGGTGTTTGTTTGGGGGAGCAGCAGGCACACAGTCCCTGCAATATCTGGTTTTCCCTGACACAGTCCTTCCTGCCAGCCCCATATCCTGAAGTCCTGTTCCTGATCCCTGAGCCACCCATCCTCTTAGGGACCCCGAGGCATGATGTGTGCTGGCTGAGGGTGGGAGGGACCGGAGACCACCCTATACTGGGGAAGCAGCCCAAGGTTCCTGAGGATGGAGATGGAGGGCCATGTAGAAGTCAGAGCAGCGAACAAAGAGGCCTTTGCATCAGGCCTTGGGGAAAGCTCTGAAGAGCCAGTGCCGTTGGCCCAGCTTTCTTACTGCCCTCAGACCCCCAAGGACCGGCTCAGGCATACTTCAGACTCCAGCTCTTCTCTCCAAAGAGTGTTTCTTGTGTAGCTTTGAACCCCAAACACTGCAGTGTTGTGCCCAGTTACTCTGAAATGTCACTGGAGATGGGCTTATCCCCTCAATGTCCTTCTTTTGAAAAATAAAACCTTTGGGGACTTTCCTGGTTGTCTAGTGGTTCCATCCCTGGTTGGGGAACTAGGAACTAGGGTCCCACATGCCGTGTAGGGTGGACAAGGTTTTTTTTTTTTTAAAGATTGCTTGAAAAGCAGAGTAAAGACCTTAGACTCAGGGAGTCCTGCTTTCAGCATTAGTTTCTACCACTTAAACAGTTAAGTGATTCTGAGCAATGGACAATCTCCCTAAGCCTGTTTCCTTATCTGTAAATGAGAATAATGATATTATTCACTTTGATAATTGGTTGGTTTCCCAAGGCCTGGCACATAGAAAGCACTAAATAGACATCAGTATCGTGGTTATTATTCCTAATACCCACCCCATCCTCCATTCTTTCTTGTTCCATGACCCCTACCAGGCTTGACCCTCTAATCTGATGACCCCACCCCAGTACATGAGTTCATCAGATAAGAGCATTTCAGACTGAGCTTGATCTTGAGGTAATGGGCATGGGGCTCCCAACCTGGATTTATGCAAATAGCGCTCATATGGGAGAACGTCAGACACTGACCTCAGATGATAAGTGGACTTACAATGGCCGCATCTGTGACACTTAAAAAGCACGTAACTTATGCACGTAGAGTCCCGAAAGTTCAGGAAATTCGCTGATCTTGGGGTTTGAGGGAGTTAAAGGGATCTATGAGAAGCTGGCTAAACTTATGAAACCTCTTTCCAGCAAAATATAAAATTCTACATGTTTTGCATATAACTTCAGTAAGTGTACCTGTGGACCTTAATTTTACTTCTATTCATCTCACAGTCCAAAGACTGAAGCCCAGAAGTGTTAAATGACTTGTCCGAGGACACACAGCTGGCAGACAGCATAGCTGTAACTTGAACCCAGACCTTCAGAGTCCTCTCTCTTCCTCCACTTGAAGGAATGCCTCCATCCAGTTCTTTGGCTGAGTTCTCTCCCTGATACACCGAGGCTTTGCAGGCCCACGGTGGGCTCCCTGGGGACCTGGAGGAGGTTGTTCCAGGGTTAAATCAGGTAGGGCCAGGTTGGGTAAAAGGGATTGAGACAGGCAAAGCCAGAGCCCAGACTAGGAGCAAAGAGGCGCCCACACGTGGTGATGAAGGGTTAACAGAACCCAAGTGTGGCTTTTTGTGTGTGCAAAAAAAGGGGCAAGTGTGGGCAAGGTGGCGTGTGCAAAGGCGCACGTCTCCCCTCGTTTGTGTGGGAGCTACGGCCCGGGACAGCAGGCCAGCCTGGGAGAGAGGTGCCACCGTGTCCTGAGATGAATGGGCCTCTGTCTTCAGGGCTGTGTGAGCCTCTGTGTGTGCAGGTCCCATTAACTCGCCCTCGCCACATGTGGAAAGAGGAGGAGAGGCCTGGAGAAGCCGAAACCACTCAGAGTCCTGATTTTAGAATGAAGCAGAAGACACCGAAGAGAGAAAATTATACTGATCCTAACTCACAAATTAATAGAGCTCCCGGGCACACGCACACATGCACACACACACACACTCACATGCTCTAGTGCCCTGTCATAACCTCCTCTTCTCAACCCTATTGTCACCCTCCTGTTGCCCATCTCAGTCCTTTGTCTACTAAGAACACTTTAAAACAGATTCTAGAGAGCTGACCCTGTTTGCTTTTGTGGTGGTTTCGGTTTTGCATGGTGCGTGTCTGTCTTCTCCTTGTCTTGTGAGTTGGCTTCTCTTTCCCCTGTCTCAACTGCAGCTCCCACGTTGCACGCCCAGACCTCCAACCCAGCCCGCAGGCCTCACTTGCACCATTGTGCCTGTGATGGGCAGGTTTGGCCCAAGTCCTGTCCTGAGCCCCATGTTCCTGCCCTCCCCACCTTCCAGTCCTCCCTGGGCCCTTGTTGCCCTTGGCTGTGGTTTGTGTAATAGAGTGACTCCTGTCTGGGAGCAACTCAGAGCTCAGGACACAGGGAGACACTTGTCCAAACTTGCTATTTTTTCACCAAAAGAGCCAGACCACAGTGATGGGCACAGTGGTCTGGCTGGGAGCCTTCCTCATCCCTCCAACCACTAACCTGGCCTCCATTCCCCTTGCTGGCCCCGATTACCTTTGGTTCAGGACTTCTAGTTAGCCACTGGGACAACTCCTCAGTAGGAGGCTGGCTTCTTATGTGATGGGAGAAGGGAGATCTGGGTTCCGTGTGGAAATAGCTGAGGCTGAGAGAGATGCCCTGGGGACCAAGGAATAGGACCACAGAGACCAATGACCAGCATATTCATCCCTCTCTCCCCAGTGCCTGGCCCAGAGTAGGTCCTAAAAGAATAAGTGAGTGAATGTTGGATGGATGAAGGGACAGATAAGCAGATGTGTAGATGGGTGAATGGGTAGAAAGATAAATAAACAAGAGAAGACTCTTAGATGCAAGTAGACATTCTGATAAAACTAACCCGAGTTTTTGGTCCAAATGTGGGAGAGAAGAAATCTGGGTCTAGGAGGTGCAGCCAACTTATTCCTGAGTCGCAAGGAAATCTCTCTTCCCAAACCCTTTATAGCATGTCCTTGAGACTCTCCTCGAGGGCTGGGTTGGGTGAAACTGGCCTTTTCTCCATCCTCATGTTTTTCTTCAGGCCCCTTCTTGCAGAGGCTTCTCTGCCTACCAGGAAAGGTGCTCTGCAGCTGGGTAAAGTGGCTCAGAGTCTGGGAGGAGGTGGATGGAGAGACGAGGCTCAGGCTGATAGCACTGCCATGAAACAGGGCCCCAGGGACAAAATGTTTCTAGGCTGGGGCTAGAGAAGTATTACGTGCTGGGACCAGGAGTTGGACAAAATTTTCCAGAACCCAACTCAGAGGTCTGATGTAGGTCACTTGTAATTTTTGAATGAATGAATAAAACATTTCTGTGTCCTCTTTACTCTGGATAATACCCCCAAGTCCTTTCCCAAATGTATATAGAATTCTCAAGAGTGTGAAACCACTAAGGACATCTCTGCCCCCATTTGAACCCTTCTCACCACCCCCTCCAAGACCCATGGTCCCACTCCCTCATCTTCCTCCTCCAGTCCCATCACTAACTACTATGGTATTGATCCAGAAGCTGGGGGTGACAGGAGGGAGCGACACAAAGCCGCCATGTGTACCTGTGTTCATGCATGGTTGTGAAGAGCTCAAGCAAAGGGCTTCCTCAGTCCACTCAGGACAGGGCTGAGGGTTGTGGGGGACAGGCGCAGTTGGTCCTCTGGTGGAGAGGGAGCTTGACTGATGAGATGGCCAGCTCCACACCACCAAAAGCTGGCGCTATGGGGCTCAGAGACACCTTTCAAGGGTTCTGCCCCTGGCCAGATCCAGTAGATCTCTGGTGCTGAGATCTCCATAGAAGGAAGTACTCCGAGCTCCTCAGGGGCTCTTGTTGCTGGAACAGACTCCTGAAGTTTAATCACTATTCCCTGCTGCAATTTGCCTTGAGAGAGTCGAGTGGAGCCTTTCCTTAAAAGTTTATCCATGGTCAAATCTGTCCTCTGAATTAGACCTAGAAAGTCTGAGTTTTGAGGCCCGAGAGGGCTTGCCTCTGGCCTGTGCTAAGCCCATTTTCTGAGCAGACACAGAACTGTTGGTTCAGGGCTGGTGAGAAAAGGCCTAGTGCGCCAAGGGAAAACAATTAGGAGTAATTACCATCAAGAGCGGCCCCCAGTGAGGGGTGAGGGTGGGAAAGTCCGTCTGTTTAAGAGGAAGCCGAAAGTGGCAGACAGATTTTGGGGAAAAAATCAGGGAGAGAGAGGGTGGGAGGAAGGGTTAAGTGTGTGTTGTCTTTCTTCTCCGGGAAGACAGGAGGACCCCTCCCCCTCGGCCTCGACAGGGGCTCTGTGTCTGGAGGCGGGAGGGGAGAGCAGGAGGGCACTGGGCTCCACATTCCTGAGATTCTCAAACCAGTCGGTAGAGGAAACTCCATACTGAGGGGACAGAGCCTGAGACACACTCAAAAGCGAAAAGATAAAATGGAGTGCCCTGCGCTGTGCTCACCAACTCTTTGTGACATGTATTCTTGCCTCGACAATCCCCAAGGACAGAGGAGCCTGGTGAGCTACAGTCCATGGAGATTCTCGAGGCAAGAATACTGGAGTGGGTTATGATGTCCTCCTCCAGGGGATCTTTCCAACCCAGGGATCAAACCGAGGTCTCCTGCATTGCAGGCAGATTCTTTACCATCTGAGCCACCAGGGAAGCCCAAGAATACTGGAGTGGGTAGACTACCTTCTCCAGTGGATCTTCTTGATGAGGAATTGAACCAGGATCTCCAGCATCGCAGGTGTATTATTTACCAGCTGAGCTACCAGGGAAGCACAGAGCACCCAGAATGCCTCCAAATGTCCCCCCATACATACCCCCTTGATTCCTGAGCCCTGGTGGGGATGCATGGGGTCTGCTTGGTGTCTCCCTACTCACCACCCTCCAATAATATGGGTGATCTAGGATTGGGGACGAGAGTCGGGGTCAGAAAGAAGGGCAGGTGGGGAAAGAGCTATCAAAGGAGGGGTGAGGAAACTCCTTAGTATTTCTTTCTAAAGAAGAGGAAATGAACCCCAAAAGAGAGGTGCCATTCCCCTTGACCCTCCTAAGGTGAGGAGACAAGTAAGGGCCTCAACCCTGCTCCTGAAGGAAACGAGGAAGGATTGGCCTGGGTGGACCTCATCACTGGAGGCTCTCCTTGGCTTCACGCTGGGGGAGCTCGTGAACCCTCCTGAGATGGAGGAGTGGCAGGTCACAGGCTTCTGGAACTCAGGCTCTTGGCTTGGAGTCCCTGTTTCTGTCAGTGACAATCTGTGAGACTTTGGGCAAGCTATTCACTCTCTACACTCCTCATCTTCTCATCTGAGAAATGAGGATAACAGAACCTACATCAGACACTTGTAAGGATTAAATGAGGTAATATATATAAAGATTTGGTATATAAGGCCAGGGCCAGGCCTCAGTAAATGCTCACTCTTATTATTATTATTATTGGAAGAAGACAGCTCTAAGTACTAAGTGGATGATGAATTGGAAGCCAGAGGCCCTGGGTAGGGTACACTGTTGACCACAGGGGAGGAAGTGAGTGAGGACTTGAATAGGGTGGAGGCTCTCAATACATAAGACAAGCCCTGCTCAGAGATGCTCAATAACTGTAATTCATTCACTCCTTCAACAGTTCTCTTCTAGGCACCTGGGATGCAGCATAAACAGAATAGACATTTTAGTGAGAGGCTGACAAAGCAAATGAGTAAACAATATCTCCAGATATGAAATGCTACAGAATAAAGATGAAGGGAGCTAGGGAGTGCGAGAACTGGGGTGTGGGGATGATGGAGGAAGTAGGGGAGTGATTCAAGGAGAAGGATGTCTGGGGACAAGCCCTCCAGCTATAGGAAGCTATAAGAACCACCCTGAGAGAGATTCAGGGTGGGTTTGTTAGACAAACACCCAGGAGGCCGTGCAGCCTGTGTGGTAGGGGAAGCTGTAGGAGAGGCGGTGAGCTGAACATGCAGGCCTCGTGGGCCATGGTGGGCATAGATGAATTGGTTGGGGACGGGCTGATGGGAAATGGGGCACAGGTGTGCAAGGAAGCGAAACTGTTTTTTCTGGGGTTCAGAAGAGCATCTGGTACAAACACTATATATAAAACAAACAACAAGGTCCTACTATCTAGCACAGGGAACTATACATTCACTATCTCGTCATAAATTACAATGGAAAAGAGTCTGAAAAAAAATAAAAAGAGCATCTTGAACACAAGTTGATTAAGGAATATGACTCCCATCCCCACTTCCCTTTGTAACTTTTTGCAGCGCCCAGGATCAATCCCAGCACCTGCTGGCAGAGGCTGACTGACCACCATCAGGTCTGAGTCCCCACTGTGACGGAGTCTTCGCCCCATGTAGACCCAGGTAATCATCAGCTATCTTTAACCACACTGGGGAATCAGAAAACAAGAGTGGCTTGAAGGTTTTCCTTTTCTCACTCCAATCATTTTCATATGGCTGAAATTTTAACCATGTCGGAAAAATGTTAGAACTCAAGAATGCCCTGAAGATGACAAGGGACTCTTCTAACTCAACACAGATAAAACTATTTCGTGGTGGGAGGTGGCAGAGAGGGAGGGAACTTATGTATACCTATGGCTGATTCATGTCGATACATAGCAGAAACCCACACTACATTGTAAAGCAATTATCCTCCAGTTAAAAATAAATAAATCGAAAAAAAAAACTGTTTCACCAGGATAGTGGAAGACTTTTTAGATGTTGGCGGATTCTTGTTTTATTCTTTGGAGTGTGAGTTTCACAGGTAGAGTAGTGGAAGCACTTCCTGGAGGTTAGGTTGTGAGGAGAGTGTGGGGGGGGCAAGGGGACAAGGGACACTGTTGGCAGTGTGGGCTGGAAGTGCCAACTGGTGTGCTTGGCTCAGGAGGGTTCTCTTGCCAACTCCACAGACGGGTCTGGTTTCAGAAGGTGCCAGGGAGCCACAGATTCGCATGTTATTTGTGTTTCAGGCTTCAACTCCAGGTATGTGGAATGAAATGAGTGAATGAACAGTATTCAGACTCCTGGGTAAGGGGTGGGCTCGGGAATCCAGACCACACTGAGGGTCCAATCGCTGGTCCAACTTGGATCGGGAGCCACACAGACAGAGACAGACCAAACAGTCAGAGACAGGGAGACAGACACCGTCGAGTTCTTCTCACCAGGGTTTCCAGGCAAAGCAAGGCAACGGAATCTACAGAACTTATTTTCAATAAGTCAACCCATAAAAACTAGGGAGAGTCACACACGGATAGTCAGATTAAGGCAACATCACCTCTGACCTCTCTCCACACCTGCCTGCCATCATCTACACCCAGCTTCAAACTGGACCATATGACTATGTCTGCCTTCTTGATAATGTCTGTTGCTTGGTACCTGCCTGATTTTCTAAATTAGGTTCCAAGGTTCTTGAGGATGAGTGGCTTTTATTTCCCTGGTCAAACCATCTCTTTACTCCACCCTTCAGGGCCCCCCAAGCCTTGTGCTTTGAACACAGGCCTATTTAAACACCTAGCATAAGGGGCTCCCCAGAAGTGGATGAGGCAAATGCCCTCCAGGAACTTAGCTCTGGCCAATAGACAAGACACAGGCAGCATGTTAAACAGTCCATTTAAGGGACAACGCTAACAGAAGGGGACCCACAATCCATGATGGATGTACTGGAAATAAAAAGATGGAGAAAACTGTATATAATAGAAAGATGTGTGATTAGGGAAAAAATACTTGATTAGCCTCCTCGCATAGAGACTGAGACCCTGAAGGACACGCTGAACTGCTGAGGACATGGGTTTTGTTAAGTGTGGAGTGAGGCATTAGGTTTGGGGAACAAAGGAGGTACAGCCTCACCGCAGGCTTCTGTGAATGGACCTTCTTCCCTGACTCCTGCAATGTTGTCTAAGAAAATGTTTAGTCAGTTGCCCCTACTCCTCCCTAGCAGGTCTGAGAGAAGCAGCTTGAACTCCTGGCTTGAAAGAAAAGCATCAACTTATTCACCTGCCTTCAGGAGTTACACAGATCTCAGTCCATTTCTGATGTAAAGGACAGATTAAAATACATATGCCACATGGAGTCTTATTGTTTGCTGATTCTAAGGGCTGTGGATGTCCAGGTAAGAGACTTTAAGATAATGTGATCAGGGAAGGTTTCAAGGAGGAGGGATTTGGGTCTGTGCGCACTTTCAGTATGTGAAAGCAGTAAGAGTATAAACTACTAAGGGGTGCTCTGGACTCTTTGTGCACCTCTCCCCAACACGCTTTCCTTTCCCAGCACCAAAGTTCTGTGAAGGATGGAACCAGACTCTCCAGAAGTCAAGCGGTTGACGGTTACCCCTCAGTTTAGAATGGAGAAAAGTCAGCAGCTACAAACTATTCCATTAGGGAGGTCTGACCTGGGCCTTACCTCTAAGATTAAGCCAGTGCTAACACTGACCTTAAATTTGACTTGAATCTCTACCTTGACTAATTTCTATTCCAAGCAGCATTATGGGCCTCAGTAACATTTAAGAATTTTCAGTTCAGTTCAGTCACTCAGTTGTTTCCGACTCTTTGCGACCCCATGAATCACAGCATGCCAGGCCTCCCTGTCCATCACCAACTCACGGAGTTCACTCAAACTCATGTCCATCAAGCTGGTGATGCCATCCAGCCATCTCATTCTCTGTCGTCCCCGTCTCCATCTGCCCCCAATCCCTCCCAGCATGAGAGTCTTTTCTAGTGAGTCAACTCATTGCATGAGGTGGCCAAAGTATTGGAGTTTGTTTCAGCATCAGTCCTTCCAATGAACACCCAGGATTGATCTTTAGAATGGACTGGTTGGATCTCCTTGCAGTCCAAGGGACTCTCAAGAGTTTTCTCCAGCACCACAGTTCAAAAGCATCAATTCTTCGGCGATCAGCTTTCTTCACAGTCCAACTCTCACATCCATACATGACCATGGGAAAAACCATAGCCTTGACTAGACGGACCTTGGTTGGCAAAATAATGTTTCTGGTTTTTAATATGCTATCTAGGTTGGTCATAACTTTCCTTCCAAGGAGTAAACGTCTTTTAATTTCATTAGACCTCGACGAGACCCTGGACATCCGGTCCAACCACTCCCAATGGAATTACCCCACCCTCTGACAGGCCAGAGCAGCCGCCTGCATGAACACTTCCTCAAGGCTTATCCTCCAGCTCCAAGTCCCTTAGTTTCACATCTCTCTCTTACATGCATGTCTAAGCACTCCCTTCTTTTAGTGTTGACCAGCATGACCCAACTTACCTCATGTTATGTCTCTCCCCGCCTCCACAGCTGGGAATAGGAATTATGGGCTCTTAAAAGACTACTGTTAGAATTCAGCACAGGCAAAATCGGCCTGCGCTGTTAGGAAAGATACTGGGCTGAGCCTTACTCATCCCTTCCCAAATGTTAGGATGAATTTGAAGCTGTGGAGAGACTTTTCCCAGGCAGGGAAATATGGCCACTTGGTCAGGAGCTCAGCATGTAGTCTGTCCACAGGGCCCAGTAGTCTTACACATCCTTTTCTGATGCTCTTGGGTACGTGAGCTCCCAGGATGAAAGCATCATATTCCACCCTCTCCTCCCCGCTACCTTAGCCCATCCAGGTGGAACAAGGGAAAAGACAAAGCCCAAGCATCAGCTGTCTCTTACTCTGGGTCATGACATTCGAGAGTTGGAGGGATGGCATGGGAGAAGGACCAGAGGCTGAAACATTACAAACTCTGGGGCTCTGAAGTGAACGCTCCGTCTCTACCCACTGGAGCCTTTCATGGACCACGTAAAACCAGGTGGTGATGGACAGACTATGGAATATGGTTGCTGGCAGTGCTTTTCCAGATTTCCTGTTTCTACCCCAGAACTTTAGGACTAATATTACTAGAGGTAGTGGATAGAAGAATCTAGTGCAATTACAGGGGCTAAACAAGAAAGAAGTTGACACCACAGAGAAATATGAAGCACCTCGTATACAGAGGAGTCAATTTTCACAGCTGCCAGGCCAGATGATGAAGTACTCTTGCATTCAACCCTCAACAGGGCTCCAGGGAGCAACAGAGGGTCTTGGGGGCCCGGTGACAAATGGGATGGAACTAGTCTTGAACAATGTATTCTCAAATGGGCAGGAATGGTCTTTCTCTGTAAAGGGTCCAGGAGTGATCAGTGAGACTATGGTTTCTACCGAAGGTTACGTATCCGGCATCTAGAGCTTATCATCCATCAATGTTCCTTTTTTTAGGGGAGGTAGGTAATTATGGCGGAGAAGGCAATGGCAAGCCACTCCAGTACTCTTGCCTAGAAAATCCCATGGATGGAGGAGCCTGGTAGGCTGCAGTCCGTGGGGTTGCTAAGGGTCGGACACGACTGAGCGACTTCACTTTCACTTTTCACTTTCACACATTGGAGAAGGAAATGGCAACCCACTCCAGTGTTCTTGCCTGGAGAATCCCAGGGACGGGGGAGCCTGGTGGGCTTCCGTCTATGGGGTCACACAGAGTCGGACACGACTGAAGTGACTTAGCAGCAGCAGCAGCAGGTAATTATGGCGGAGAAGGCAATGGCAAGCCACTCCAGTACTCTTGCCTAGAAAATCCCATGGATGGAGGAGCCTGGTAGGCTGCAGTCCGTGGGGTTGCTATGGGTCGGACACAACTGAGCGACTTCACTTTCACACATTGGAGAAGGAAATGGCAACCCACTCCAGTGTTCTTGCCTGGAGAATCCCAGGGACGGGGGAGCCTGGTAGGCTTCCGTCTATGGGGTCACACAGAGTCGGACACGACTGAAGTGACTTAGCAGCAGCAGCAGCAGGTAATTATGGGGTTTCCCTGGTGGCTCAGTGGTAAAGAACCCACCCGCCAATGCAGAAGACAGGTTCAATCCCTGGGTGGGGAAGATCCCCTGGAGGAGGAAATTGGCAACCCACTCCAGTATTCTTGCTTGGCAAATCCACTGGACAGAGGTACAGTCCATGGAGTCGCAAAGAGTCAAACATGGCTCAGCAAGGAAATAATGACAAACAACAAGGTAATTATGAGCACTGGGCACAGGAGAGAGGGGAAGATTAGAGAAAAGGAAAGTAATAGGCTTTAGTTTAGAGCAGGTTAAACAAGATGCTGATAACATGCCCTTGGCTATGGAAGGCAGGAACATCACATTCCTCCACCCTCCCACCCCAGTCATCAAGGCCCACCCTTAAAATGAAGGAAGTTTCCAGATGCTAGTTCTGCTCTTCCTGGGCAGCTCTCTGGAAAGAATGGCCCCCACTATTGGTTCCCATTCTGGACCCCAGTCTGTGTCTCAGCCTGGCCCACTCACAGGGTGGTCGCAGGATCACTAACTTCACCTTGTACAAAACTGTATTGGTCAGAAAGCGGGGCCAAATTCAAACAGGCTTAACAATTCCTTATATATTTTTCAAAGTGCTTTTGTTGCATGTTTCATTTTCTGCTATACATGGCAATAAATATTTGTTGCTTTGGTCTGTACAAAAAGTCTGTGAGAAGGTAAGACAGATGTTATCTAAATGGACAAACAATAAATACAGAGAACTATCTTGTTCTGAGTTCCCCAGACAATAGCAAACGTGCCTGAAAAACTCAGGTCTTTTGATTCATGGTCCAAAATCTATACCATATTGCCACCTTTCAAGTTGTCACTTCAATACATTAAGTACCAAGAATCAATGTACAGGAGTCCCACAATGAGCCTGCATGCCATAGCTTTCTAAGAGAATGTGAAAAGTCCCAGCAACTCATATGTAGAAAGCTATTTATTACCTACAGAAAACACCAAAAAAAAAAAAAAAAAAGGGAAAAAAAGGGAGGGAAAAAAAAAAAAGGAAGAAAGAAAAAAAAAGAAAACAAACAGAAGGTGGTCTTCCCCTCAAAGGCAGGCAGTATGAAAAAGGTAGGACATCTAGTTGCTGGAGTGGAAACAGTAACATTCAGTTAACAATGGAATATTTAAAAAAAATATTTTCTTTTCAAATTGTAACCTGTGGTAACACATAGAAAAATGTACTAAACAAGCTTGATATAAAACAGAGTAAAATTTTCAAATAAGCCCAGGGAGAAAGCACAATGTTGGAAAGGATGAGGTACAAGGGAAGAGAAGAAAAGATCTCATACAAAACTACCTATTACAATACAGAAAAAAGTATAAAATGTTCCTATTCTGGAACTTAGGTACAAAATGACACTGGCATTGGATCGTTTCACTATCTAGCCTGAGGAGCGCTCAAATGGTGGGGGAGATGCTACAAGGAACAAAAAGAATAGCAGTTTTTCAATCTCAAGTTGATCAGTCCAAATTCCACCCGTTTTCCAGTTGAAAATCTCGCCTTCCTCTGTAACCTCTACCCCAAGCCAAAATTCGTCCAGGCCTCAAAATACTCTGTTAGGAAGTCCACAAACACCCTACACATAGGGGCTGGGATCTGTGTATGCTGGAGCTAAATTTGGAAAATGGTAATAAATCTACAGGCTAAAATGGTGAACACATTCAGCCTAAAAAAAAAAAAAAAGCATATCCCTGTGAAATATATATATATATTAAATTCTCTGTGGTTAGAAACATATTTAAACTAGCTAGCCACAGACCAAACTAGACCTGCATTCATCCAAAGCTGGAATTTTATGCTAAAGACTGAGGTCCTTCTTCTTCTTGGTCAGAAGTAGGTAGCAGTAAAAGTGGCGCCTCTGTTGCTCCACTAAACCACTCCCTGGGCGGGTCTTCCCTATATCATGTGTTGTGAGCACATGCAAACCACTGCTTTTAAGGAAAGGACTGCCTGGGACTTTGGGGTCCACCCAGGGCTCACATGTGGTGCCTCAGGAGGGGAAGAAGCTACAGATAAAACAGCCTTGTACAGAAGCAGACGGACTTCACAAGGGGCATGTAAAAAGGACAAGTCCTGGAGGACGGCCTTATGCAGGTGCCCCAAAGTCCAGTTTACAGTCACTATCCTGGTGACACATTTTGAAAATCCTGTGTGTATGTACGTGTGCGTGTATATGCTGGTGGTTTTCATCCCTACGTTTTTACCCACATCCATTCCTACCTCTTAGTAAGGCCTAACAACAAGAGTTTATACGAAACCAAGAGTCCTTCCAAGCTTCTCTCAGGCCCCTAATTAAGAGACTGAGTGAGGCTGGAGCCCTTTGAAAATAAGATGGCAGAACTGAAGAAGTGAAAAGCAGTCTCTCTCTTCAGATTAGGGATGTCCCTCACCCCTTTCACAGCACCAAAGTTTCTTTGCAAAAATAGTATCTGAGATACAAAAGGAAAGGCAGATGTGCTTGTGAGTGCATTTCTCCAGGGCCTGGTCCAGGATCAAGGACTTTACAAGAAGAGAGGGTTGGGAGCAGCTGTCTCCAAGGTCTCTGGCTGTAGACAACAAAGAGCTGGTCACCCACAAGTCCATGTCTGCTAACTGAGATGGTCTTCACAAGAGCTTTCGGTGGAGGATTTCCCAGACCATCCGCTTCCGGAAGTAGGGCATGTGTTGCTGTAGGGACACAGAGATACCTTTATTTTAATTTCTTGCATGCAGACCTAACACTCCTTTCCTTCTTGAGGTTTTCACCTAAAATAGTCTCAGCTGCATTTCTGGTCTCTCAAATTGCTCATTCTTCATTACGTGTGATTTTTTTTTTTCTAGTGCTTTTTCCGATTACTATCGCTATTGCTACTTTTCATTGTTGTAAACCTAGAAATTTAATTAGGCATCACCAGGAATCCCAAGGCTATCCTCAAATGTCTCCAAGAATTTTGAGAATGGTGTCTAAATTCAACCAAGTCCTCTGTGTTGAACTTCTAAGAGGATATAAGATCTGAGGCTTGAAAATCAAAACTCATTTTGCCCCAAAATTAAATGAACCAAGAGTCAGCTCAACCCAAGGGCTGCAGTGGAAAATCTAGTAAAGTCATTACTTTAAACAGAAGCAAAGGGTTAAGTGGAGAACACCAAATAAACTATAATCTCTAGTCTCAATTCACTTTGGTCTCCAAAGGACCACGTGGACAGAAATTAACGATCACAAACTGTAAGGAAGACTGATCAGCTGCATAAAGCGAGGGGAAGAGGGCAGCATAACAAACTACACTAGATCAAGGTGTGGCCTGTTCCAAAACTTCACTGCTACCAAATAAAGGGAAACTGAGGAAACTTGCTCTGGTCCCAGTTCTCTGCTTCTTACAGGATCTGAGGTAGACGGCGTCTATGGGCAGAGAAGAAGGCTCTCCTATTGGCTGGGATTCCTTAACTACAATACATGATGTATGGTGACCCAGGATGTGGCCTATCATTATCCTTCCTTTTCCTATGACGTGGCACAGGTAGCAACCACCCTGGGTTATGAGCCACAGAATGAAGCAGAGCCCCCGAAGTGGAGCAAATGGAGAGAAAAACATCTATCAGGTAGCCCGAAGACAGGGTGGTCACAGAGCCCCCTCCTGAAGGCTTGGCTTACCTGTGTGAAGTTGATTGGTCTGTCTTTGGTAATGCAGTCAGCATATTTGCAGGCAAACATGCCACAGTCGCTTCCATTCATCTGCTGTGGAATTTCCTAAAAGGCAAAAAATAACAAAAAGGTGACATCTTTCCAAGCTTCCTTCCTTCTTATTCAATTATAAATAAGAACCAAAGCATATAAAATTTCCAGGTTTCCCTGAATTCTGAAGAGATGGTCCTGGTCCCCCAGTCGAACAACACAGGCTCAGAGAGCAAAAAATTCAGCCTCTCAGTCCAGCCTGTGTACTTCATGTTTATCACACAGAAGACTATCTGAGATTTCTATGACACCAAGGGTGTAAAAGCTGGTCCCTCCCACAAGGGCCAAGCGGTCTGCAAACATTTTGTCCCATAGATGAAAGTTTAGCAAAATAACTGGGCATTTAGAAAACCTAGTTCTTCATAAGAAATACATTACTGATTTTCCCACAGATAGCTTACTCTACTCTATTTTCCCTGGTTGAAGTCAGGCCAGACACTTATAAGGACACCAGGGCCCAAGCAGTATACTCCTTTTCTAACCAATATTAGAAATTTCAGGATTTCCATCTCATCAAGAGGAAACGTACCTGGCTTTTCTTGCTGAACAGCTGCCAGCCATTGGTGTCAAACTCTTTTCTTTTCTTGTCAATGCTTTCTTGCTTCAGATATTGCCTAAGGTATTGGGAGAGAATGAGATGAGGCTGGGGAGCTGCCATTGCAAAGAATGGGGCTGACAATCCTCAGGAGAATTTTCTTCTGCCATGTCTAAAGAAAACAGTATATATTGCTGGACAGGGAATCTTTAGAACTCCCACAATTCATGCCCACTCTGTCAGTTCCAGAGAAGCAAGACCTCTACCTTCAATACCCAGGGTCCTTCTTCCTACTGTCCCCATTGGGGAACGAGTTTTGATCTTTTCCTTGGTTTATATGGTCCTTTTAAACTTCAATCTAATGGAAGGAAAATATTTCTCTAGCAATGCTGAGGTATATATTTATTTATAGTCTTGATTCTTCTGTACAAAAATTCAATCCAAATCAATTAATCCACCTCACGGAACCCACCCCCTCCTGGCCACAGACGTTTTGGAAAAACAGGTGGAACGTAAACAGATTTGCTTTCTGGTTCCCAGCTGAGCCATTAACTAGTAGGACCTGAGCGAATCAAAGTCATCTCTGTGGGTCTTGGTGTTTTTATCTGAAAAATTAGGAGGTTGGGGTAGATGACGTCTAAGTAGTTTCTGTATTTATATGTCTATATCCACTCTTTATTTTCATGCACTGGGACAGTAATTATGCCCATCAGGATGTATTTTTGGTATTATTATGTTATTATTAAACTTTACTTAGATGGAAAATACCCATCTTAATCAATATAAAGATTTCCTTTATTAACCACTCCACTGAAGGTATCAGAGAATTGAGTTCAACAGCTAGAAAAACAACATATATCCAACACCAAACTCTTCGTCTTCAACTCCCTACTTACAAGAGGATTCTGCAGGCTTCATTGTTTATCCCACCCATAGAGTCATAATAGGTAATATTCTTCTTTCTAAAGTCCACAACCTGGGAATAAAAAAAATCTGTGTGTTTATGAACTGAAGAAAATCTCAGCTTTTCCCTTCCCTGGAACTTGGAACCTTCTGCCAGATTTCCTATGAAATCATGACAAGTTTGATGGATACTTAGCATTATACCATGCTTCATCTGCAGAGGAAAGAAGAACAAGGTGATTATTTACTCAGAACTATGCTGGAGGCTGACTAAGTGGCCCGGTAATTGCCCTGAAACCTTTTTCTAGTTTTCAGGGTCTCCATTTGCAACGGAGGCAACAGTGAAGACACAATGTGCTCTTCAGAGAACGTAAATTAAGTGAGATCATTTCCACACATTTTCAGAAAGATGGTGAAAGATTCTAGGTTTTGTTTCTTGGAGAATTTCCTTTTGACTGTTTTTCAAATATAATTCAAAACAGGCTGTAACTTGTAAACTTTTATTAATATATTAAGATAATGTACCCATGTTCTCAGAGTCATGTTTGTGTTAGTTGCTCAGTCATGTCTGACTCTTTGCAGCCTCACAGACTGTAGCCTGCCAGGCTTCACAGTCCATGGAATTTTCCAGGCAAGAATACTGGAGTGTGTAGCCATTCCCTTCTCTAGGGGATCTTCCTTACCCAGGGATCGAACCTGGGTCTCCCGCATTGCAGGCAGATTCCTTACTGTCTGAGCTACCAGGGAAGCAATAATAAATTATCAAGTATGCAAGGCAAATCATGATTAGGCAGAAAATAATGGTCACAGAATCTGAGTTGGCAGCATCATTAAGAAGTCACTTTTTCTTCCCATGTGTTCCTTGCCTTTAGGCTGCGTTGACTATAACTCCATTTTTAAGTATTTCCAGAAAAGAAAATTTCACAGCTTTTTTTCAAAGTCTAAGTATCTCCCACTCTTGACAGGGAGTTTGCTAATCTATCCAATTTTTAGATAATTAAATGTTACTCTTTCAATCATCTATGTAGAACTAGTATACATTGCTCTCTGTGTACTCTATTATATAGACTTCTTTTAAATTTTATCGGTAATAAAAGAAGCACTCACAGCAAGACACCAGTGCACTCCTAGGTGAATAGGCACCAAAAGAATATCAACAGAAAAGACATCCACTTTCTTTGTCCAACGTTTCACTGCTTGATAACCAGCCGTTTTTAACTTAGTGAAAAAAAAGGTATTAAATGCATGTACACTCGGTAATCCCTTCTCTTTACTTCGCTCCATCAACATATTCATGTAGAAATTGATGATCTGTGGAAAGAAAGTATATGTATTAAAACAGATACTCCAGCCTTTCAAAACAGTTGTGCTGTAAGAAGGAAACACAGTTGCTATACTGCATAGCATAGAATAGTTCCCTAATCAATTCAGTTATGACCTCAACACCCAACAGCCTAATATCCCTATATCAAATTCTGACTAGAAAAGAGGGGGGCTGAGGTGGTTATAAACAGTGGAAACACAAAAGGCTGATATATATGTATGGTTCAGGATACATATGGGAAGATGTTGGCCAGACTTGTAGAAGGCTGAAGATTAGGTTAGAAAAAAACTGGAAAATGAGGAGGAAGAAGTACTACAAGATTAGAGTCAGAGAAAAGGAAAGGAAGGCATATATGCAGGTACACATTACAGGCAGGAGTTCAGCAAGGTACACATTAGCACTTCCTTTAGTCTGCTGGGACTGTGAGAGCAATTTAAATAAACTCTGAGCTTAGAATCTAGTGTTAATAAAAACTAAGATTAGTAGTTCACTCCTTCTATGTAGGTCTCCTGATTTTGCACAAGGATAGAAAACTCTGCTCCATGACTAAAGACTGTATTTTCAGCCTAACAAGTTACCTAGCAGAAGCGAACTGTTTTGGTCTCAAGTAGAACTGAGTGACAGAATAAACCATCAACTATATTGGAACAACATCTCTAAACTTGTAGTAGCTTGGCAACACCACCTTTATCCAGGCAGACATGGATATACTATAACCTACATTACGTAAGACCTGAAAGTAAAACCGCAAACATGAAGAGTAAAGTTTTCTCCTAGAATTTGTAAGGTTAGCTGCCTTATATTTGTTGATTCCACTTATTTCTTCAATATCAACTATGAGTGAAAAGAAATTAAAATGCTTGACATGGGAGATATGTTAATGAAACGATGTGTTCTCTAATATTGACTACGTTGTCCACAGTTCCTTTAGGTCTAGGACTCCTTGGTACTAAAGCCTCAAAGTTACTGTGCCGGAAGTTACTGCATACTTATGTGGCCAGTTGAGGTCAGGCCAGTGTCTGTCAACTGCAAGGAATGAATGGGCTAACTGATCCAAAGCTTGGAAATATGACTAAGAAAACAGGCACATTTTTCAGAATGCTTTTTGGGGAATGGGAAAACACCCCAGTCCTTTGACAAATATTTACATACTAAGATGCCAGAGCAGTGAGCTACTGCCCAACAGTAGGCAACTACATACTGGGTAGGCAGTAAGGAACACAGCCAGCAACACACCGGAGTGTGGTCTAGACTAGAAAAAGGGCCTATAGATGAGGATGCCTAGGCAGCTAAAGGGAAACCACATTCACCAAGAGGCAGCACCCTGAGGGTGGTGGGAAGGAAAGTCAGGACTGAAGAAAGACACTGTTCTTCCTGCATCTCTGAAGAGAGAGCAATAGGCTCGGGTTGTGGCTCATTCTCTCTAGTGTGATGCCCAACAGGTAACTAGAGCTCAGTTATATAAAACAATGATAATCAATTAGGACACAATTAGGATTGTAGGTTTCTCCAATCCAGGTTTTTAATCTATCCTTGAGGTTAATGGTGCTAAAGGATGCTTGTAGGCTTGTGAAGGCAGCCAGGAATGCAGACAGATCTACCTGCTTAGCAAGCACAGATTTCTCGGCTATAATCTACATCCTCCGGTGAGAGAAAATTAGCAAAAAGGGATTGATTCCTCTGGTATTCTATCCCATGACATTACCATGAGGCTAAACCCAATTCAAGGGGGTGAAGCGAATAGGCAGACAACCTGACAATCACTATAAGCCAAACCCTCCATGGGGGCAGACAAGTTAAATACTGCAACAGGCAATAAGGACTTAAGATGAAGGTGGAAGGAACCAGAGAGAGAAGGACAGCCAAGCACATGAAAGCCACAGAGATATACCTCCCCCAGGTGCCTGTCAGAGGGGTATATCTGGGATCATTACCCTGAAGTGAAAAGGGTGACATAAATGGGTGTCATGCTACATACGACTATCCTATTTTTCTGGGGGAGAGAGGGCCAGAAACCAATTAAGTTCAGCTGTGCCCACACAGCCTGAGTTGTCTGGTTTCTTATGTAACTTTATTTTGTTATTTTGACAGAGTGGACTCATAAAGTTACAGACCAAGCCAGCTGAACAGGAACAGAGACCTAGAGATCAGGGCACCACACTGAGGACACCTCTTCTCTGCTTTAGCTCTTCCGCCCACCAGGGTTTCTCCACTGTGAGGGAAATGGCCTCCTCCAAAGTCAGCTCATTACTTAGCTCCAGGGAGTGATCTGGGCTCTTTTTCATTTGCCCTGCACCCTAGGAGGAGGGGGCTTGGTGGCCTCACTGTTCCCTCCCATTGGCTGAGGATGTGTAATCCGACATCTGAAGCAGAATTTAGATCCAAGTTTCTTGCCTCAGTTTTTCAGCTATTACTCGGTCCAAATAAGGAAAATTGCCATAGTTTAGTCAAGACATCACACCAAAAAAACAAACAAAAAAAAGCTAGAAGTTAGAAGAACAAAAAGAATCCTACACATCATCTCAAAGAGGAGGGCTAAAGATGAAGGAAAAAGAATTGAGAGAAGGGATCACAGTGTCTAAGATGAAAGAGAAGCAATGATGGTCAGAGCAGTCATATGTATTTTGTGATGGCAAGGGTCCCTCCCCTCCTGTGGTAGAGTCTTTTTGTACATGGGATTCTTCTTAGCTCCAGAAGATCTTGAATTCCCTTTGGAATTGGGGACGAAGAGTAACAAGTCTGTCTGTGCCTACTGTTTGTCTTGCACTTGCCACTCTTTTGGGGGCCCACACTTGCCTCTGCTTGCTGCAGTCCCTGGTGCCTAAAGAACTGCCTTTTCTGCTGCTTTCACAGCCTTGGCCGTGAGCATCTACTTGTCTATGCAATCCTGTTTGGGGGTGGAATGATTGTTTATGGTGTCTTGTTCCTTTGTGATTTTATGTGAAGAGCTGCCAGGCTAAGTTGAAAAAAGTGTTTCTTTAAAAGAAAAGTCTACAATGTTTTCAAACTTAGGACTCAACTGCTATTTGTATCCTCCTTCTCAATCAGTAAACCAGCCAAACTATTGTTTTCTCATGCATTTAGAAGTAAAATACATCACTAACAGTAAAGTCTAATTTTTAACCCTTCCCAATTGCACACACTGAACCCTTATAACAGACTTTGGAAAAAAGTGTTCTAAAAGTCCTGAGCATGACAGTGTTCTGAAGCAGAGATCAAGATAACTTTTAGAAAAAAAAAAAAAAAGCTGTTTTCTTACTTTATCCCTCCAGACTTTCCCCTCTACCTCCTCATTCTTATTTTTAAATTAGACTTATCCTTGTCAACCACAAAACCCAAAAGACTAAGCAACGACCTCTGAATGTTATAAATCAGAAGGTCACTCACTCCTAAGACCTAACCTAATAATAATACTATAGAAACCAAGGTAGCAGACTTAAGGGAAGCTCTGAGTTACGGCATCCCTCACTGTGCCCAGGACTTTTCTCAGACGCAAATTAAAGTAATGCACAATAGAATTACTGCAAAAGTTTTCAAGAAAGACAGGCAGCGTCTACTTTTATGGAGTCATGACAACTAATTACTACTCTCCTTGTGACCTGACATAAATCCCTAGTTTATCAAAAGTATTAGTTCTATTAAGAAACACTTTAAAGAGGTAATCTATAATGATGTGGAATTGTCCAAAGAGTCATGTTAGAAAGACTACACTGTAACTTCCATTCTGATCATTAGCATATGGGAGACTCCATCATATTCACGTAACTAATTTATTTCATCTTGTCTAATTTTCTTCCCTTCTGACTCAATCAATTTTTATTTCCTAAGAAAAATCTACTTCCTGTGCTAGGTTTGTCTAGTTGAGTTTAATGTTTTATAGGCTGCTTCTTCTCTTACTGAGCATCACTTAGACTTAACATCTCCTTGGAAGCAATTAATAATTGAGACAGAGGTGCTGAAATCTTCAACATTCATACTTATGAATGAATTTGTCTCTTTCCCCTTCCAGTTTTTTCAGTTTTTAGTTCGTGTATTTTGAAGTTCTGTTATTAGATGCATACATACTTATGCTGTTACTCCTTTTGATGAATTTCCCCCTTTACCATTATGAAATGTCTGTCACTGGTGATAGTCCTTGCTCTGAAATCTACCAGTGTGATATTAATAGTTACCTCACCTTTCCTTTGTTTACTGTTTGTATGGTGTATCTTCTCCACCCTTTTACTTTTAACCTATATGTGTCTTCACATTTAAAATGTTTTCTATAGACATACTTTTAAATCTAATCCGTAATTTCTGCCTTTTAACTGGATGCTTATACTGTCCAGTATGGCAGCCATTAGCCAGATTAACTTTTGAGCACTTGAAATTTGACTAGTTAAAATTGTGTTGTAAGTGTAAATGCGCTCTAAGTGTAAAATACATATATTTTAGAGAAGGCAAAATATACCATTAATAATATTTTAAAATGTATTACATGCCAAAATATACATCTTTTAGATTTATTGGGTTAAATAAAATATATTATAAAAATTAGTTTTACTTCTTTTCCTTTTTTAAAATGTGACTATTAGAAAACTTTAAATTACATATATGGCTCACATTATATTTCTACTGGGTATGCTGAGTTTGGTCATTTACATTTAATGTATTGAGATTGTTGTTGTTTAGTCATTAAGTCACGTCCAACTCTTTGTGACCCCATGGACTGTAGTCCACCAGGCTCCTCTATCCATGTGATTTCCTAGGCAAGAATACCAGAGTGGGTTGCTACGCCCTCCTGCAGGGGATGTTCCAGACCCAGGGATTGAACTTGAGTCTCCTGCACTAACAGGTAGATTCTTTACCACTGAGCAACCAGAATATTGACATGGTTGGTTTTAAATCTACCATCGTGTTCTTTTTTTTTCTGTCACTGGTGATAGTCCTTGCTCTGAAATGTGTCTCACCTGTTCTTTGTATCCTTTCTCTGCCTTCCTTTGGATTGAGTATTTTTAATTGCATCTTATCTCCATCACCAGCTTCTTAAAATACCTCTTCATTCTTTACTGGTTGCTCTAGGATTTATGCTGGTAACTTATTGTAGTCCATCTTCATAAAACATCATACAACTTCATACATTGTTCAGGAATCTTAAACAAGTACATACTTTCATTTTCCTCCTTTTTTGTGTTATGATTATCATATATTTTACTTTAACATGTTATAAACCCTACATTATTGTTGTTTTCTTTTTGACTAGTCCCTTGTCTTTCAGAGATGATAAAAGGATGAGAGCATTTCCACTGCTCTTCATTCCTTGTGTAGATTGAAACTTTCAACTCAAATTTTTCCTCTGCCTAAAATATCCTTTAATATTTCTTAAAGAAGAAGTCGGCGGGTGATGAATTCTTCAGCATTTGCTTGCCTAAAAAAGTATAGTCTTACTTCTTGAAAGATATACTTGCTGGTATAGAATTTAGGTTGACTATTTCTTTTTCCTTCAGTATTTTAAAGATGTAGCTACACTGTCCTCTGGCCTACATGGTTTCTGACAGATCTCTGTTCCTCTGTATATAATATGTCTCTTCTTTTGGTTGCTTTTTTCATTATTTTTCTCTTTATCAGTGGTCTTTAACAATTTGATTACTACACATTTTGGTATGGTATTTCTTAGGGTATGCTGAATTTCTTGAATCTGTCAGTATGCTTCCAAATCTGGAAAATTTTCCACCATTATTTCTTTAAACATTTTTTTCTGATACCACTTACACCCCATCTTCCCTTCTGAGACTTCAATTACATGCTTAGGCTTGATACTGTCCCTGAGCTCACTAAGCTTCAGTCATCTTTTTTTAGCCTTTTTTCTGTTTCACTTGGAAGGTTCATACTGCTCTGTTTTCAAGGTTACTAATTTTTCCTTCCACAGTATCTAAACTGTTAACCTCATTTCATGTATTTTTAATATCAGATACTGTATTTTTCATCTCTAGAAATTCAATTTGGATCTTTTTTTATAGTTTCCATTTTTCTCCTCAATGTCCACTTTCCTCTACTTACCTGAACATGTGGAATATTATTTATGGTATCTGTTTTAATATCTTTATTAGGTAATTCTAACATTTTTTTTTCTGGGTATTTCTATAGTGATTTTTTTCCCCCTTTATTATATTTTTCATCTACTTCATGCCTGGGAATTTTTAGTTAGATGCTAGACTTTGTGAATTTTAATGTTGGGTTCTGTTGTTAGCAGAATTTGTTGTATTCCTTTAAATATTGTTGGGTTTTGTTCTGTGATACAGTTAAGTTACTTAGATCAGTTTCAAGCTTTTAAGATTTGTATTTAAGCTGTTACCATGGATTCAGAGCAGCCTTTACCCTAGGGCCTACCTTTCTGGCCCCACTCTTGAGGCAATGCCCTTTTGAGGACTCGCTATTCAATGCCCCACAACTCTTCTACTCCAGCTGGTTGGGACACAAACTGCTCTTGTGTTAGCTCTCAGGCTTGTTATGATTCCTTCTTTCTGGTGGTTCTTTCCACAGCCACTGGTAGTTTCTTGCCATATACGTACAGATTAGCACTCAGCCAAAGATTCCAGGGGGGCCCTCTGCACATCTCTGGAGCTTTCTCTTTGTTCAGCAACTTCCCCACGAGTATTTATCTCACAAAACTTAGCTGCTTTGGCCTCCATGAACACTGTCTCCTCTACTCAGCAAGACTGCCAGGCACTGCCAGGTTTTTACCAGCTCGCTGCCTTTAACACACCACCCCAGTAAGCTGTGGGAATCATGGGTTCATGCTTTTCACTTCCGTCCTCTCAGGAATCAGTTATCCAGTGTCTGAAAATTGTTGCTTCAGGTGTTTTATCTACTGTTCTATTTGAGAGAATAAATCTGATCTACTTTGTTCTATCATGACCAGAAGATGTCAAATTTATTTGTATGCCTAAATAATTTTCACGTATTTCTAAATTTATCTGATGCTTTATAAAACAACTATTAGGCCCTCTAAGAGCAGAATTAGCAGGCCATAAAAAGAAACACAAAGCCTAAAGTAGTCCTCACTTCAGGATCATTAACCTAAAATCTTAGAGTTGGATTCCGTAAGTTATTCAACTCTATCTTCAGGATATAATACACAATTTCTACTGTTTGCTATTTCAATTGACATTTACTTAAAAATACTTCCTTTTGTTTCTTAATTGTAACTTTCAATCTACTTTTGCAACTAACTCCTCCTCTCTTTAACCCTGTCTTCCTTCCCTTAATTAGATATTTCTATCACTAATCATCAGACCTGGTACAGAACCTCCATCTATATGTTCTCACCTTTCCAGCCTCATTTTGTAACTCTTTGCATGGCAGCCAGTTCCCACATTCCAATTTTGAGAAATTTCATTTTCTTACAGTGAGGTACAATGTTAATCCTGTCATTAGTCCTTCGAATTTGTATAGAATTTAGCTATTCACTTATATATAAATCCATTCTTGCAAATATGTTGGAAAGCTTATTGCAAGAACAGGCACTGTGGCCTACTCTTCTTTTAGAAAAATGACCTGAGAAAGAGAAGCCTAATGGCTATTTGTACATATCTCAAATATAGGACTTCTTGATTTTATTTTCCTTATAAGCTAAATCTGATCCCTTTCATTTCTAGGATCTTATATTCTTTGTTGGTAAAATGTCAATCACCTTTCTTGGGAGAAAATTTTAATGAAGTCTATAAAACTGACTTGAGAAACAAAAATAAAAGAAAGGTTATTAATGAAAATATCTATTTGAGGGAAGGAGAACAGAATTGAAGAGAGAGCAAATTACTTGCAAAATATTGAGGGTTCATAACTGAGAAACAATTAAGTATTTCAAAATGAGTATGAATACTTAAGGATATCTACTAATTCCCCTTCAGAATGTTATCAGCTTTTTAAGGGCAGCAACTCTGTGAAAGTGTGAGAAGTGTGGTACTTTGAAAATGTTGCGTTTTAAAACAGTTATTGAAGTACTCATTAAAATAGTTCTAATCATCATCATGGACATGTGAACTGGCACCTGCTTTCAAATTTAACATTATTCTCAACTCAGAAAACAAGGACTCCTTATAAAAGTTATGGGAAAATGTGGTAGAGATAAAGTAGACAAGGAATCTTTCCTTTCCCTTTTCTCTTCTAAATAATGTAATTTCCATTAACTTTGTTTGCTAAAAATCCTCTGATGGACCCAGGGAATGGAAAATATGTCCTGATGAATGCTGTCTCTGTAAGGGAGCTCACTGAGGTAACTAACTACCACAGTACATATAGCAAGAACTCAGCTCATGTCCTGCTCACTGCTGCCCCCTAGAAGTTTTTGGATAATTTACAACAAACAAGCTGCAATCCCAATAGAATAACTGGGTCTTCCCCATTTAAAAGCAGCAGGTAAAAATTGGCAAGGGACCTCACATTAACATCCTCAAAGAAAAATACTTAATTGGTGGATACTTTTGACTGTTCTTGATTTTCATTTTGCTCTTTGATTTGGTGAGCTCTTTTTTTTTCCTGTTATTTTGACCCAATGTTCTAATATCACTATTCTGGGCCACAAGAAGCAAGAGCTGTTTCCTGTAAAGCAAGATGGCATCTCAAACCATGCGTTCTTTACTATTCTTGGTCAAAGATATTATTCAAGGAGTGATGAACTTCCGAAATTTTATCTTATAAACTCACCAAAGGCAAAGAGAATGGGCTAGTTCAACAAATCCCACAGAAAATCAACCTATTGGACATGACACATGGCTCTAAAATTCTCTATATCTAATCCTGAAACAGGATCCAACTTAAGATTCTAAGGCAGTATGATATAACAGATAAGACCCAATGTTTGAGTCTGAATCCTGGCTTGCTATTACAAAGTCATGTAACTTTGCAAGTTTCTTAATCTTTTTATGTCTTATTTCTTCATCTACTAAATGGAGATGATAAAACTACAGCATCCATCTCCAAAACCTGTGGTGACTATGACATGAGCAGAACACATAAAACACTTAGATTAGCGCCTAACATGAGTTAAATGTCCAACAGGCGTTGGCCAAACATTAGTATTTGGAAGGTCATAAACATACAAGGCCAGGATACTGGTATCTAGAATATTTGGTTTTTGTTCAGTTGCTAAGTCAGGTCCGACTCTTTTGTGACCCCATGGACTGTGATCCGCCAGTACATGGGATTCTCCAGGCAAGAATACTGGCGTGGGTTGCCATTTCCTTCTCTAGAGGATCTTCCTGACCCAGGGATTGAACCCATATCTTCTGCGTTAGCAGAAGGAGTCTTTACTGCTGAGCCACTTGGGAAGCCCTCTACAATATCTAGTGCTTACTATATTGAGTATCTAAAAAGTTTCCACAGCGATGAACGTTGAGTACACCCAAGATTTTAGGCAGGAATGCTCCTAAAAAGGAGGCAGGTACTTAGGGAAAAATCCCAACCCAGTTCTCTTCTTTTGCTGTGAAAATATCCTTGTGAAATAAAACAGGCTCCTACAGGTTTAGGAATAGGACAGATCAGTTTGAAGATTCTAACACAACTAATCTACATAAAATAATCAGAACACTCGGGAGCCAAGAGCCATGACATTTTTTAACTCAATACCTCAAATATTTAATAAAACTTCTTCAATGTCAGTTTAAAAAATATCATGTACAAATGTAGGCTATTTTAGAAAGCTTACCACTCATAACCTAAGTGACCTAAATACAGAAAGAAAGGGTAACAGAAATGGATGCCTATATGGAAATCCCAAAGTATTCCTTCATGTGCTGTAACATGGTCAGCTATTAAATATTTGCTTAACAAAAGATGTGAACTGCATGGCAGGTGGCTTAAAGAGAGTAAAAATACCAATGAGTAAATGTCCTATCAGTATCCAAATCTTCGATATAAAAAAAGGTAAATCAGCAGTTCCCAGACATTAAGGTACATTAAAAAAAAAAAATCACCTGAGATGTTTGTTTAAAATATGTATCTCTACCACAGTGCCTCATACTTAGTCAGGAAAATGGAGAAAGCTATGACAGCTGATTTTGAAGCAGGTCATCAAGGAGCACACTTTGAGAAACAGTGAAATAATGCCTTTAGTCTGCACTTGATGTTCACTTTTTATTTCAATATAAAAACAAGTGTGAGATTACCTCATCGTTGAGCCAGTTAAGGTGATTTAGAGTTTGAATGTCTTTGCGTGTAATAGTCAAGCGGAATGCTTCACTCAGAACTTCATCCTGGTTCCCATTACGAAATACATTCTTTATTTCTTTCTCCATTTCCTAGGGAACCAAGAAGTGTCAGAGATGAGACATACATGGCCTCGGACATACCAATATCTCATCAAGCCCTATGCCATCCCCATACTTAAATCAACTATTCTAACATTTTGGTTTCTATTCCTTCCAGTAATCTCCTGATTACTTCCTTCCATCCTAGCTCTTCCTCCCTTCTCTTTTTCAGCACATTTCAGACTCTTATTTCATATTATTTCTTGAGTCTGAAATAACTTTCTGCTATCACATGTCCTAAGCCCATGAAAAGACCTAATTATATATCTTCAGTCCAAACAATTTTCTGAGAAACAGAATCTTTCTCAAAGGTAAAAGGAAGTAAGTCTTTTAGACACATTTCCCCAGAAAAATTTGTGGTTTTTTTAGTGTAAAAATGTAGAATTCAGCACAACTATAATGTTAATAAATGTGTTATACTCACCAGCTATATGACAGGTTTTCAAACAGAAGAATGAACTAAGAAACAGATTATTTTTAAATGTATGCAGACTTTTATGTATTTTCCAAATTTTTATACTGAGTTTTTATTACTTAAAGAAAATGGTAAGGCTCAACTTACTATTTGATGTAAAAGTACTATACATATGCATTAAGTAAAAATGCACAGGAAATGAAAACAAATGAAAAAAAATTTACTGAGTGCTTTTTCACTGAAATCACAAGTCACCCATAATTCTTTCCTGAATTTTCAGTTATCTTTTAAAAACAAAGCCAATATTGCTATGCAATACAAATGAAAGCAGGAGTATGGAATACAATATAAATACCAGGTGATCTATTACTGTTTTTTTCCTGTCTGTTTTTTGGCTGCACCACTTAGCATTTGTGATCCTAATTCCCTAACCATGGATCAAACACCCTGCAGGTGGAAGCACTGAGTCTTAACCACTGGACTGCCAGGGGAGTCCCTGCTCTATTACTTTTATGTTTGAAATTTGTCCACAGAATTCTCTCTAAACGCAACACTTGCCAGTGTAGGAATTTATACTATATAATTTACCTCTGTAATTTCAGGAAATTCATCTTCGCTGTCAGTCAATTTATGACCTTTTTCCCCTGTTTCTTGGGCGATCGTGACCGGGATCTCCTTTTCAAGAGGCACACGAAGATGCAGTTCTACTGAATCATGTACTGAATGTTCCTGTTCCTGCAGTCTCTGAAAGACAGACCTTTAAAATAAGTGGAGTACAGAAATCTACTGCTTGTCCATGTACACTGAGTAGGCCTAGCTGGATAGGCCAAGTACACAGAGCATAGCAAGGCTATGCTACCATGCTGCTGCTGCTAAGTCACTTCAGTCGTGTCCGACTCTGTGTGCCCCCATAGATGGCAGCCCACCAGGCTCCCCTGTCCCTGGGATTCTCCAGGCAAGAACACTGGAGTGGGTTGCCATTTCCTTCTCCAATGTGTGAAAGTGAAAGTGAAGTCACTCAGTCATGTCTGACTCTTAGCGACCCCATACTATCTTGCAAATCAACAGCTTTGATTCCAAATTCAGATAACCTTCCAAAATTAGTTTCAACTTGGATGTGCTATTCATTTATATCTCATAAAAACTTTTTTACCTGGTTTTGAAGTTGTAATGCCAGTGCTTTCTGCTCTTCAATCTGGCGCAATCTTTCCCGTGCTCGAGAATCATAAACACTAGTTCTAGGAAACAAAAAATGCAGACCACTTGCTTAGCATCAAGAACACTGCTGATGCACAATGAGCATTAAATATGAAACTCTCAGAGAAAAAGCCTAAAACCCTTATACTAACTTATCACTACACTTGCTTTAAGACAAAGTGAAACTACACGGTGTCACTGAAATTACCTTACTAGTTATTTGAAATGATGAAAATTATTAGTTTGTTGCTAAACATGAACAAGTGACTTTTGTGGCTATTTGTAAATGTGTAGTCTTTTTTTTTTTTTAAACCATGCTTCTAAAATTAAGGAGAAAGTGAAGCTTCATTCTGGAAATCCAAAAATGAGACTGAATCCCAAAGACGAAAATAATACAAAAGATGTGGGTTCCATTGCTGGTTGGGGAACTACGATCCCACATGCCCTGGGACAACTAGGTCCACATGTCACAGCTATTAAGCTCACCTGCTCTGGAGCCTCATGTCAAGGGTGAAGAGCCTCATGCCACAATGAAAGATCCCATATGACATGACAAAGATCTTGCGGGCCATAACTTAGACTCGACGCAGCCAAATACATAAATATGAAAAAAAAAAAATCTACCAGACCAAGGGATTTAGATAACCAAAGTGAATCCTTGAAACTAGAAACTAAATCTTCAGTGATTCTGCAAACTCCAGAAATAAATATTATCCAATAAATTAGTTTTATCAATATAAAAATAAAGGCATTTTTTTGTTTAATAGCTAACTGAAACATTTTTCCAATTCAATTTAGTTTCAAAAATTGTTACAGATTTAATAAACCTGAGCACAGAAATGTCCCAACTCCAAAAAACTTTTAAAACTCAGTAACTTATAAGTTATTTTATAAATAAATAGGAAATTTTTACTGACTAAAAACAGGTAGCAAGATTGGCTAATTGATTTCTTCTAATTGAAAAGAAAGTGATGAAGAGGCAAAATGATACTAAAAATAATTACTTACAACTCTTTGATCCACAGCTCTGCCTGGAAAAAAGTAGGACTATGGGCAGGAAAAGAAAATATGACAAATGAACAGGAGACTTAAAAGAATATCAAATATTTTCATCAAGAAAACCAATTATTTAAATAGTTTATACAAATGCTTTTATAAGTATGGGATAAATAAAAGGACCTAAATTACATAAAACAATTCTAACTAGGAAGCAAAGGAAAACAAATATGAGTCATTTGCACACATACAGTTAAAAAGATGACCCAACATTCAGCAGAGAAATTAAGTTTAGCATGCTCCTTACTTGCAAGAGACCAACATGATGTGAAAAATACATCATTTATCAAGGTAATATATTAAAACTAGAATGTTCCTCTTTCCAAATGGCTCAGATTGACTTATTTACTAATGGTTTAATAAAATATTATGGGTTGTTAGACTTCTTCTAGGTCTGCTTGAATGAAAATACATTCAACCACATCATAGTAGATACTGAAAATCCCCACTCACAGAGTCAGTTCAGTTCAGTTGCTCAGTCGTGTCTGACTCTTTGCGACCCCATGAATCACAGCACGCCAGGCCTCCCTGTCCATCACCAACTCCCGGAGTTTACTCAAACTCATGTCCATCGAGTTGGTGATGCCATCCAGCCATTTCATTCTCTGTCGTCCCCGTCTCCTCCCGCCCCCCAATCCCTCCCAGCATCAGAGTCTTTTCCAGTGAGTCAACTCATGGCATGAGGTGGCCAAAGTATTGGAGTTTCAGCTTTCACAGAGTAGTCCATATCAAATGGCTAATGAACCAACGTGGATAATCAGCAATACGACTCCCTTCCAAAATGAGAGACTGGTTTTATTCCATGCGGCTCTTGCTGACAACCCAAGGGAATAATGCTAGCAGAGTCACAGGTATGCTATGTATTCTAGAGGTTTTTTGCTCTTCTCAAACTTTCTTATCTCATTGCTCATCTCCCCTCTATCTGAAGTTCTCACAGAACCAAATGAAAGGCAAGTGAGCACTTTTCCAAAGAAAACTTTCAGATATGCAGAACAAGTTAACAGAGTGTCAAACTGAAAGTTAAGAGACCGGAATCTCTTACAGCTGCCCCTGATTAGCTTTGTGACTTTGAGCAAGTCACTTCCCTTTACATGGGCCTCAATTTCTGGGTTTCTAAAGATGGAGATGAGAGTCCCTTTCAGTTTTTAAACTTCTACAACCTGTCCTATAAAGGCAAAAATAAGGGCTCAGAGGTAATCCTTTGCTCCTAAGCCTAACTTCTGAGAATCAGTATTCGCAGTGACCCTTAGTTTGGGGTTTAGTGATAAAAATGCTGTTCTATTACCTATTCACTGTCACCGAGGTCAGTAAGAGGAGAACACGGAGAAGGCCGCCTATCCCCTTAATGCAGTGAACCACTGATGCAGCAGTCAAGAAAGTCACAGAGGTCAGTGGAAGCACTGTGAGAGACTACTTAGTGTGCGATACTGAAAATAAATGAACATGAGAGGACATCTATCGCACCAAAATATGACAACATGACAAGAAATCACCCAGAATTTCACGGTACTGGATCATGCTATTCAAATCTGCTCCCCATGAAAGTGAAAAAAAAAAAGAAAGTCGCTCAGTGGTGTCCGACTCTTTGTGACTCCACGGACTACACAGTCCATGGAATTCTCCAGGTCAGAATACTGGAGTGGTAGCCTTTCCCTTTTCCAGGGGATCTTCCCAACCCAGGGCTGAACCCAGGTCTCCTGCATTGCAGGCAGATTCTTTACCAGCTGAGCCCCCAGGGAAGCCCAAGAATACTGGAGTGGGTAGACTATCTCTTCTCCAGCAGATCTTGCCGACTCAGGAATCGAACCAGGGTCTCCTGCATTGCAGGCAGATTCTTTACCAACTGAGATATCAGGGAAGCCCAATGCTCCCCATATTAGAATATAAACTTGACGAGGATAGGAATTTTTGTATTTTGTACTTACTACTGTATCCTCTGTACCAAGAACAGTGCCTGACACATAGCTGCTGCTGCTGCTAAGTCGCTTCAGTCGTGTCCGACCCTGTGTGATGGCAGCCCACCAGGCTCCCCCGTCCCTGGGATTCCCAAGGCAAGAATACTGGAGTGGGTTGCCATTTCCTTCTCCAAAGCATGGAAGTGAAAAGTGAAAGTGAAGTCGCTCAGTCGTGACACATAGCAGGCACTTAATATTTGTTGAATAAATAAATAATGTAAAGGACAAGCATTTCTCTTTAATGCATCAAGGTATCTATTGGCGTAGGAAAGCAACACACAGAAAGAAAAGCAAAATCCCTTTGCTTTTCAGAGATTACATATTACTTCTCATATAACTGATGCAATAAGCACCTACTTAGTGCTTTATGTACAAAACTCTCTTTGGGAGGTTTTACATATTGGCGAAGCCTTATGATAATCCTCAAATTATTAAGCCTCAATATAATGTATAATAGGGAAACATTGCTTATACTGTACAGAATAGGAAACTGAGTTCAAAAGAATAATTTGCCCTGGAAGAGTCAGGATTAGAAACTATTTCAGTCCAATTCCAAAGAGTGTGTTCTATTATTGTAAAGTGTCTTCTAATAAACTGAAGCATTAAGCCACAGTGGAGATGATGAGTATTTGTACTACTCAAGAGAGTATTTCAAGCCTTCTAGGCAATTTGTTATTTAACAAAGATTTATTTATTAAGCACTTTTAATGTGCCACGTGCTATTATTGAACGCAGGTGGTAGTGCAGAGATATCAGTAACACAAGGTACTGGAGGAAAAAGACTAATGATATCTGGAGAAGCCAGAGAAATGTCCTGAGGAAAAACAACACCTGAGTCAGAGTTTAAAAAGCAAGAGTGTAACAAGTGGACAAGGAGAGAACACAAACTCCAGGCAGAAGCGGTAGGGGTTGGAATGTGTAACAACAGGAAGGCATAAAACGCATGGCATATTCTGGGAAATAAGGGCAGATCTTCATTGCTGGAACTTAACCGAGAGGCAGTGGCGGGAGATTAATAATAAAGAGCCAATCAACCAAGCCCTGAGAGAGCAGGCTCCAACTTTCATAGACAGCATCATCCAGTGAGCCTCACCCAAGACTACTTCTCATCCATCTCACTGTTCAGTCATCAGTAAAAGAAATTCTCCATAAAGGAAAGACAGACTCAGTAAAGAACTGAGAGCACTCATTATCTGAAATCAATTTTTTCCCAAGAAAGAACACCTATTTTTGTGCATACATGTAAAACACTTTTATAAGTGTTTTGTCTATAAGTTTACCTTCCCAACTATTCAATGCTAAGGTATTAATACTGGCATTTTATTAATAGGGAAACTGAGGTTTAGAAGAGTAACTTGTTCAAAGTTACATGAAGCCAGGTCTAACTCAAAAAAACCCCCAAAACTATAAAGAATCTAAACTGTAAAGTCTCCTTGAGGAACTATACTAACTAGAGAATACTTTTTTTTTGAGCGTACTTTAAAAATATCTAAAAAGTTTAGAACATACTTGGAAATTGCAAAGATGTAGCGGAATTGAGATGAGAAAGAATATCTTATTATCCCTAATCGTCTCAATGGAAAATTGATACTATTATTATCCTAGCAATTGATTGCTAAGGCCCGATATGGCAGACAGAGCAATCTAATTATTAACAGTAACCTCCTGGATTAGAGAGGAAGAAATACTTGGTACCTCTCAGAGGGGTTAAGTTTCATACAGAAGATCACATCTGAACTGAGACTTAAAAGATAAGAAAAAGATTACTGCATGATAGACAAGTTGAAAGGGCAGAGGGGGAACATACCAGGCAGAAGAAACACTTCACATATTCACGTGAAAGTATGAAAATACCTATCATCTTGTAAGTCACCATATAATAAACACATGAAAGAATCCAGTATTTTTCACATGGCTCCTTCTCTCACCTCCATTGTGTCTCTCCTTAAATGTCAGCTTAGCAGAAACTCGCCATGACCATCTAGATAAATAGAACTCCCAATCCCCAGTCTATATATTACCCTGCTTTATTTTTCTTCATGGTACTTATCACCACCAGGTATATGTATATTTGGTTATTTGTTATTATTTGTCCCCCATCCCTCTCCCCTTTGTTGTTGTTTAGTGACTAAGTCATGGCCAACTTTGCAAGTCCATGGACTGCAGGGCGCCAGGCTTCCCTGTCATTCACTATCTCCCAGAGTTAGGTCAAATTCATATCCATTGATTAAGTGATGCTATCCAACCATTTCATCCTCTGTCACCCCCTTCTCTTCTTGCACTCAACCTTTTCCAGCATCAAGGTCTTTTCGGTACAATTAGGATGTAAACTTCTTGAGAGTAGGAACTTCATTTTGTTAACTGCTCTTACCTCCAATGTGTGGACCAGTATCTGCACCCCTAGGCTATCAATAAATACTTGCTAAAGAAAAAATGTATGACAGGAAGCAAGGCATGTGGAGGAAGAGTGTTGAATACTGTACTAGGAGTTTGGGCTTGATTCCACATCTTATCAGCCACTCTTGAGGGACGTTTAATGAACGATTAGATAAGCACTTTAGAAAGTTCACTAAGCAGAACTGAAGATGGACTAACGAACAAGGCAAAGAATGGGTTAGAGAACATGGTGGAAAATGGCATGAAGAATAAAATGGACATTGGAGGAAAACAGATCAATTAAGAAGTTACTGAAATAATTCAAACAACACATAAAGAGAGGTCTGAGTTGAGGCTGTTTTATATTACTTAACTCTTAGTGAAGACACTGTGATTAAAGAGAGGGAAAATAATGTTAAGAATGTCCTTTAAACAAAGTTTACCTGGGAGTTGGAATCTGGGAGTCTTTCACTTTGAGTAAAATCACAGAGTCTGATCCTAAACAAAAAACACAAGAGCCTATCATTAACAAAATTCCACATGGCTGTACCTTCTAGATGTCTGTAGCGTAAGTTCCCATACTTTACTATATTCTACTTCCATAAAAATAACACAGCATGAGGATAAAGGCAAGATGGAAAAGAAAGACAGGCAGGTCCATTTTTATTGGGCCACAAACTTAGTGAAGAGCCTGTCTCACAAATAAAGCCCAAAAAAACTATATATGCCCTTCAGCATCTTCTCCTGGACTGTGCTTGTTCCTTGTGCTTCTTCCTTCTATTCCTGAGAAATAAGAACATGCCAAGATTTCTCAAAAGTCTTTAGTTCATGAACCAGTATGAGACTGAACAAGGTGCAAGAGGGAAGGGGAAGGAGGAAGGGAAGAGGGGGAAGGCAGAAAGAAAGAAAGCAACAGCTATGTGAGAAGCAGCAGAGTCCAAACAGTACAAATTCTAGAATTTATTTTCTATTGATAAAGGTAGGAATCATGTCCTTCTAAAGCACTATGATTAGAATCTCATTTAGAATATTTAATAAATGGTATAAGAAAGTAACTAAACCATTCAATATTGTATATTTGTTCAAGTTTAGTTGTATCTAAGCATCTGACATAAAATAAATGCTTCTGAAATTAAAGGCTTTTAATAATAATTCTCAGTAAATCATCTCACAAAATTTTAAGTTTTTATAAATTTGTGTAGCCATATAACGAGGCCACCAACATTTTTATCCCCAAGTGAGACTTTTAAGAAAGTAAGGAATAGATTAAAAAACTTGTTTTAAGTTACATGCCTAAATACATACCATAAATACACACATAATACATACCTAAAGGAGGGGAAAATTAAGCAAACAAACAAAAAACTACCATAGCAAAACCTTTAATTAACTGAACTTCCAAGAGACTAAATATTTTGATTAGTTGAAAGTTAGAAAGGAAATTGTTTTCAAAACTTGCTGACAACCATTCCAAAATGCATAAACCTACTACACAGGTTTTGTAAGTACTACTTATTTAAGAACTTTTACTTCAATTCTTAAATGATATTTCAAAACTCCTAGAACTTCAGAGTACTTAATTTTCATTGTAAAGTACCAGAAACAGAGAAAGTACTAAAGTAAGTGGGCTTAATATACTCTGACACAAGACTGTTCAGGAAGTTAACCTTTTAAATATTATATGAAATAATTTGCCTCTCCATGTAAGAAAAAAGTAAGCTACTTATATGTTTCATTTACTCATGGCATGGCTAATTGAATTAAATGTATTTAAAGTATCTTGTATCTTATATCTTAATTAAGTTACATGTGTATTACTACCTTGCCTATAATTCATACAATTCTCATAGATCCAATAAACCATTCATTGGTTACTGAAACTATAGCTATACAATTCCATTTTTACCTTCAGATTCTGTATTTGAAGCTGGTAAGTTATCTGGCTGATGTGAAAGAGAGTGGTCATGTTCGGGTTGATGGACAGCATCAGAATCTTTGGATCCAAATGTACCAGCATCTGGGGTGTAAGACGATAAGGAAAACACACTATGGGACAATTGTTCCTGGGCAGTTAAAATGCTGGCAGATCCAGATGAAGAAGTATCAGAGCCAATGATCTGAGTTGCACAAGAGTTTCCATTTTTAAACAGTGGGTCTTTCAAAGTATTCTTACTGGAACTAAGACATCGAGACCTAGCAAGAAAAGAAAACAATTTCAACATCCAATAACAAGATGAAGAATAAAATTCATTTGATACATGTTTCTGTGACTCACAAGTGTAAAGGAAAATGTGTGGTGGGTTTGGCTATAGAGAACTGCTTCCCTGTGACCATCTGTAGCAGCTGTCTGTAAATCTCTCGTTCTCCCTCTTGAACTGTCTATAAAAGAAGAAAAAAAATCTTAAATACAGTCAATGAGGCAATGTTTCTCTAAGTAATATCTAGACTCCCAGAGCTCTGTTAAAGCTCTGGTAGTGTCCTGACGATAATTAAGAAAGATCATGGCATCTGGTCCCATCACTTCATGGGAAATAGATGGAAAAACAGTGGAAACAGTGTCAGACTTTATTTTTTTGAGCTCCAAAATCACTGCAGATGCTTATTGCAGCCATGAAATTAAAAGACGCTTACTCCTTGGAAGGAAAGTTATGACCAACCTAGATAGCATATTAAAAAGCAGAGACATTACTTTGCCAACCAAGGTCCGTCTAGTCAAGGCTATGGTTTTTCCCGTGGTCATGTATGGATGTGAGAGTTGGACTGTGAAGAAAGCTGATCACCGAAGAATTGATGCTTCTGAACTGTGGTGCTGGAGAAGACTCTTG
This sequence comes from Moschus berezovskii, assembly GCF_049115385.1. Lineage (NCBI taxonomy): Eukaryota > Metazoa > Chordata > Mammalia > Artiodactyla > Moschidae > Moschus > Moschus berezovskii. Next base: position 36,444,942 of record NC_142465.1, on the reverse strand, counting down.
AGAGTTCCTTGGACTGCAAGGAGATCCAACCAGTCCATTCTAAAGGAGATCAATCCTGGGTGTTCATTGGAAGGACTGATGCTAAAGCTGAAACTGCAATACTTTGGCCACCTCATGCGATGAGTTGACTCACTGGAAAAGACTCTGATGCTGGGAAAGGTTGGGGGCAGGAGGAGAAGGGGACGACCGAGAATGAGATGGCTGAATGGCATCACCGACTCTGTGGACATGAGTTTGAGTGAACTCCGGGAGTTGGTGATGGACAGGGAGGCCTGGCGTGCTGTGATTCATGGGGTCGCGGAGAGTCGGGCTACGACTGAGTGACTGAACTGAACTGAATAATATTCTACAAAATTATAAAGCACATAGAAGTGAGTGAAGCAAATACCCGATAGTATATTTTAGAAAATTATGAGGCATATACATAAATAGCAGCACACAGAAACTGTAGGATATGCAACTAGAAGGCCATTTTTGCATCACTGATTGTCCCAGAAATAAAACATTAAAAAAAAATGAGGACCTCTAAACAGGACTCCCACAAAGTCCTTGACTACTGATACCTGTTAGAAAAATCACAAGGAAGTAATCAGAACAGTCAAGATCAGAGCTGTTCCTATTCTACCCAATTTTTAAGAGTGTAAGTATTTTCCAGAGATGGTTTTCATTGCCAACTTTTATTTACTCTTTTTTTTCCCCATGAAGTTCCAACACTGAATTTAGGGAAAAGCATATATTCCACAGCATAGTTCACTTGCCAACCTAAATACCTACTATGGTCGAGGCACTAGAGATACTGCACTGAATAAAATAGTCTGTGCCTTGGGGAGCTTACATTAAAGCTGAAGGACTGACAAAAAATTAGTCAAGTAGTATGAAGAAAATTGAAGAGAAGAGAAGGTGATGGAGGAAGAACAGCAAGAACAGATAAGACTTCTCTAAAAAGGTGATTATTTCTACAGAAATCTAAATCAAAGGAATAAATCAGTCATAGAAATTTATAGAGTATTCCAGGTATTGGCAGAACAAATGCAAAGGGCCTCGGACAGGAATATGCTTGATATGTTCAAGGAATAGTAAGGTCAGTGTGAATCAGGAGAACAATGGTGAGAAATCAGGCCATTTAGCAAGAGAACCAGTCTACATGAGAACTTGTAACTGTAATCATGTACCTACTCTGCACAGATCCCTTGAAGTAATGGACTGCATTCATTAAATAACATGCCCCTGGATTTAAAAAAATCTTATATACAGTTTAATACAAACATCAATTTTCACAAAATAATCTTACACTTTGTGCCAATGCTAGCAACATCCTACACTATGACATTTCAGTGCACACATAAGCATTTCATTCAACTACAAGTTTGTTAAAAGCACAATGAATAAAGCAATGACTGAGGCAAAGGTAAAGAGACACTAAATTTATTCTTCTTCAATCTTTTTTTTCAGTTCAGTTCAGTCGCGTCCGACTCTTTGTGACCCCATGAACCTCAGCACGCCAGGCCTCCTTGTCCATCACCAATTCCCGGAGTCCACCCAAACCCATGTCTATCGAGTCGGTGATGCCATCCAACCATCTCATCTTCTGTCATCCCCTTCTCCTTCTGCCCTCAATCTTTCCCAGCATCAGGGTCTTTTCCAATGAGTCAGTTCTTCGCATCAGGTGGCCAAAGTATTGGAGTTTCAGCTTTAGCATCAGTCCTTCCAATGAACACTCAGGACTGATCTCCTTTAGGATGGACTGGTTGGATCTCCTTGCAGTCCAAGGGGTACCAGTAAATTTCAGTTACATTGTCAGTATAATGTTACCGATCTAACAAGATACACCTTGCACTGTGCAACTTGACAACCCCTTATGAGAAAGAGCTATCCTCAAATCTGAATAGTTGAGTGATCACAAAAGAAAGAAGCAGTTGAGCATTTGGTGGCAAAATAGAACCAAGAGAAGAAACAAATTTGCAGTGTTCTCTATGAAGAAAATAAACACCATTATCTTACCCCTTAGACCTTAATATATTCAAGACAAAGGTGGTCCTATTTTAGTGTTTGTGAAGAGACTGTCTATATGTTTTTATAATTAAAAATCATAATCAAAATAAATGCCTCTTTATCCAACTCCTTGCAACCCCATGGACTGTAGCCTGCCAGGCTCCTCTGTCCATGGAATTCTCCATGCCACAATACTGCAGTGGGTAGCTGTTCCCTTCTCCAGGATCTTCTCAACCCAGGGATCAAACCCAGGTCTCCCACATTGCAGGAGGATTCTTTACCATCGGAGCCACCAGGGAAGCCCTTATTAAAACACAAATTTGCTATTATGAAAATTCTTCAAGTACATAATCGAAAGAAAGCAGCATCATTACAGATTATTAGGGTGTAAGAGAGATCTTTGCCAACTAACTCCACTGTGATCTATATACTGAAAAGCTGTGCTATCTGGCACTTTAATGACTGAAATTCTGAATACTCCTCAATATAAATCTTGATTCCACTTTCCCACTATACCAAATAACCTAATCCACAATACTATGGGGTTAACAGTATGTTGTTTTCAAGGGTGGTAAAATGGAGGGAGGGAAGGGAAACCAGAAGTGGAGTACTACACCTGAGTCATGGATATTAACTCTAAATCATTTTAGTTCACTTCCACTATCCCAACAAACTACATCTTAAAAAGCTGTGGCTGTATTATCTTATCACAGGAAGAAAAGTAAAGCAGATACATTGGTGTAAGAGGTTACTCTACATATAAAGGGAAGGCAAAGAAATATCCCCATCACTTAAAGACCTCAAGAGAACACCAAGAATAGATGAGATAGAAAGGATCTTTGTGGTACCCTAAATACTACAAACAAAAGGGAAAAAGTAGGGGAGGAATAAATCAGCTTGAGATTAACATATATGCACTACGATTACAAGACACACAACGAGCAAGCATCTAATGTATAGCACAGGGAACGCTACTCAATATTCTGTGATAACCTGTATCAGAAAAAAATCTGAAAAAAGAATAAATATATGTATAACTGAATCACTTTGCTGTACACCTGAAACCAACACAATATTATAAATCACAATTAATTCAATACAATTTTTTAAAAAAGAATTAAACCATAAAAAGTTAGAAACACGTCCCTCCTCCCTATCACATAAAAAATGTTTTATTGGAATAAATTTTTATACTTATAAATAAAACATGAAGAACCAACGTGCCATTAAGTGACTCACCTAATGCAAATTACAAGAAATCTAGATTAATTCAACACAAAGTTGACTTTTAAAAATAATTTAACACACACGAAAGTCCCCAACAAATCATTTTCTTCAATAAATATATCTTCAAAGAAAAGCTTCTGTCTGAGCCTGAACAACCTCAGTCATTAGACAACAAAAAATGAACGGAAATAAATGTCCAATACTCCAAATTATCTGAGGTCTCTTCAAGCCCCATACTTTCAGTTTAAACTGATTATGGTTTAACAGACACTTACCCCTTAGAAGAAAAGCTATGACAAACCTAAATAGTGCATTAAAAAGCAGAGACATCACTTGCCAACAACAGTCCATATAGTCAAAACTATGTTTTTTCCAGTAGTCATGTCCGGATATGAGAGCTGGACCATAAAGAAGGCTGAATGCGAAAGAACTGACACTTTGGAATGGTGGTGCTGGAGAAGGCTCTTGAGAGTCCCCTGGACAGCAAGGAGATCAAACCAGTCAATCCTACAGGAAATTAAGTCTGAATACTCACTGCAATGTCTAAAGCTGAAGCACCAATACTTTGGCCACCTGATGTGAGGAGCTGACTCATTAGAAAAGATCATGATGCTGGGAAAAACTGAGGGCAAGAGGAGAAGGAGGCAATAGAGGATGAGATGGTTGGATGGCATCACTGACTCAATGGACATGAGTCTGAGCAAACTTAAGGAGGTGGTGATGGACAGAGAAGCCTGGTGTGCTGCAGTTCATCAGACTGCAGAGTTAGAGACAACTTAGCGACTGAACAACAACAATATTACTTGTTAAAACATTTTCTATTGAGTGAGCAAATTAAGAAATTAAGAGGAAAGGAAGCTATGATTGGGTAAAATGTTAGAGCAAAGGAAGTTGACTATATTATGTTATAAATCTAATAAATGACCAAAGAAAGTTTAATAAGTTTAAGGATAATTAGTAAAGTATGTTTTTCTTAAAAGCAAAAAAAAAGAATAAACCCACCAGTGTCATCTACAAGGCAGCCCAACATCTTAAAATGCTGCTTAATATGTATCACAGAAGCAGGTCTGGAAGCAACATATAACTGAAAAGAAACTACCTGTGTTATTGCCAATTAACATTTCTATTTTTTTCTTAGTATTTTTTCTTTCCCAAACAGAAACTCACATCCTCTGTAACAGTACTAAGAGAACATTCTGTGATCGTGGAAATGTTCCTAATCTGCACTATCCAATATTGTAGCCACTAGCCATGTATGGCATAATGAGTACCTGAAATGTGGCTACTGTGACTGAGAAACTCCATTTTTATTTTATTTAAATTAACTTAAACAGCACACATGGCTAGACGTTATTATTACTTAGATAATATTGTTCTTTAATGTTGCCCTTGAAACAGCCATCAGCCAAGTGGTAGTACAGCCACCACATGCATATTTCCAAATTCTTCTTCCTCGTGTATTATTTTCAAATCTCTGTTGCAAAACTGAACAGTACAGTGGTGACACGTTAATTCTACAGATGGCTTCATATTCCTGAACATGTTAGATAACTCCAGACGTAAGATTATACACAATTCTCCCTCTTTAAACATAAGCAACAGCTCCCTTGGAGATCCCAATATTTCCATGGAAAAGCTGAAACTCCAATACTGTGGCCACCTCATGCGAAGAGTTGACTCATTGGAAAAGACTCTGATGCTGGGAAGGATTGGGGGCAGGAGGAGAAGGGGACGACAGAGAATGAGATGGCTGGATGGCATCACCGACTCGATGGACATGAGTTTGAGTGAACTCCGGGAGTTGCTGATGGACAGGGAGGCCTGGCATGCTGTGATTCATGGGGTCACAAAGAGTCGGACGTGACTGAACTGAACTGAAAAAAACAACTAAAAACAACCGAGGCAAAATTTTCTGCAACTTTTATTCCATAGGACAGGTTCAATCCTTGGCATCTTGTCGACACTGCAGAAGGAAAGAGAAACCAGCCTCCCATCCTCCACTAACCCAGCCTGTGGCCTGGAGGGTAGACTGGAAGGATAAACGTATTTGGAAGGACCTGGTCAGCCCAAGTCCTCAGGCTGGAAGTGCAGGTGAAAGAAGGAGGGGGGCTGACTTGTCCCAAATGCTGGTTGGCTAGTGAGTGAATGGTTGGGCTTACAATGTACATGGTTTGAAGGATGCCTGTGATCCCAGCAGCCACCGCATGAGGCAAGGAGGGGTCTGGGAGGCCTGCGTCCTGCTGCCATGCTGTCACTCTTTCCCCACAAGTCTCTCTGTAATCTGCAGACTGCCTAGGCTCTAGCAGAAGCACAACTCCTACAACTCCGTAAAAAAAATTATATATGCAGTAACTGATGGTACTAAATTCAGTGTTACAAATGGTACAGTGAAAAAGAAATAGCTGTTGCTCAGCTATCACCAAAGGCAACTGTTGCCAGTTTTGTCTATCCTTCTCCCTGATGATTAACTAGTTTTGTTGCTGCTGCTGCTGTTGCTAAGTCACTTCAGTCGTGTCCGACTCTGTGTGACCCCACAGACAGAAGCCCACCAGGCTCCCCCGTCCCTGGGATTCTCCAGGCAAGAACACTGGAGTGGGTTGCCATTTCCTTCTCCAATGTGTGAAAAGTAAAAGTGAATTCACTCAGTCGTGTCCGACCCTTAGCGACCCCACGGACTGCAGCCTACCAGGCTCCTCCATCCATGGGATTTTCTAGGCAAGAGTACTGGAGTGGCTTGCCATTGCCTTCTCCGAACTAGTTTTGTTACCCTCTGTGAATACTATAGATTCAATACAAATTTAAAACCAAAAAACATACAGCATTTTTAACTAACCATATCACAAATAATCAAGTTTTGCCACCTAAGAGATCTTCACCACCAAATTACCTAATTGTTTAGCACATAACACTATATTCTTGACTTCAGGCTCTGGAAGCTCTTAATGGGCAGGAACCACATCACCATGTTGTGCAGCAGAAATCATACCACACTGGACTCATGCAGAAGAACTGGGTTGCAGGCTGACCATTTTTTAGTTGTGTGACTTCTGACCTTTACTTTCCAACCTTGTAAAATGTGGTTATTACCTCATCTCTACCTATTTCACAGATTAAAACAATTCAAAACAGTAATATATGTGGAAAGCACACTGGAAAATCTAATGCTATCTAAGTGTGAGGTCAATATTATTCATTTCTATCTCCACAGCAACCAGTCCAAAGTTGACTAGATGCATAATAAATATTTAATTGAACAGGCTTAAGTACATTTCCTTACTGTACAAATTATGTTATATTTACAGAAATGATTTTTTTCCTTCAGGTTTACTGAATGAATATAACAACACAGTGTCAACACATCTTTCTTGTGGAGAAAGTTTATGATCTCAAAGATTTTAGTCATAATGAAAAGATGTAAATTGTTTAAGTGCCTTCTTAATTTTTCTTTTATATTGAGGAAAAATTATCCTGGTAAGAGGGGCAGGCAGGTATTTTATCAAATGCAGCAAGGTTAACAGTTTTGCCACATGAAGCAAGAGTTTTAGGAAGGGTCCAAAAGAGAAAAGAGATAGTTTGATGTACGAGAAGCCACTCAGACAATACTGAAGATTAAGTCTGCTATCCAACAGAAATAGAAGGTGGTAAGAAAAACACTGCTAAATTATCTCCTTAATCTTTTTAGAATAGATGACAGCACTCAAAGAGTAATCAAGAAAAAAAAAAAAAGACAGAAAGGGTTAGGTAAATGTAATGGTTAATAAACATCTAAGTCAGAGGGAACAAATAGCTGAATGTAGGACAAGTTTAACTTTTAGCAGCTTTTCCTTACCTCTTCTGCTGTGCTAATATGTCGTCTCTGAGTTTTCTTAGGGCTCAAAAGATTTCGACGACATGAACCACTCCAAGATGGACTTGAAACAGGCTTAATAGGAAAAGATTTTTCATATGCAGACACATGGCAGTGATGGTTTGATTTTCCTGTAAAATTGTTTGATAATCCACTAAAAAAAAAAAAGAGTAAGAAAAGACATGAAAATATAAGCAAGCAATTATTTCCACTTTTAAGAAAAAACAGAAACAAAAAATTAACAGAATGACAGATGTATCTTGTGAGGAAAATACACAGGAAATGATATATGAGTTGCTGTTTCAAGTTCTTCCATTTATGAAGTCTTAAACTGCCAAACTATATAATTATCAAACACCTAAAATTTTATTTCTTGGCTTCACCATCTATGACAGAAAGCACACTGGATTGGATTTCTTCAGAAAATCTGGGTTCAAGGTACGTTAATATGCACACATATTCTATTCATTCCCTACAGGCCCTCTTCCAGCCTTTTGGAGGAAAATATTTTTAGATTAAATATGTAAAGATGAATAAAGCTGAAGCTCAAATGAGTTTTTCAATTGAATTTTGAAGTTTCCTAAAAGGCCAACAGAGGGCTCCCATCTATCACTAAAAACAACTAGAAGGCTTATTATGAGGCTGCATCACTGTAACTTCCGGCCTCTCTGCTTACCTCTTCTGAAGAATTGTTTCTTTATACCATATCTGCTTCAAATAATGCAGAAACTTGACAATAAAAATATTTTTGTGGACTTAAAACCCAGTTTTATCTCTAAGGTTAGGTTAATAATTTATAGTTAGTTCCTATGTGTTCTTCTTCATCTATTATCACCCAGCACAGCTACTTGCACTCATATAATTTTCTTTCTGCTGAGAATGAAGAATAATGTACATAGCTAACTAAGCTGAATTTATTAAAATGAACTTTTAAAAATCAATACATGTAGTCTGAATCCAAATGAAATCAGATTAGGTCTAAAGAAAATAAAAATGTACATATACTCTAACTCTTTCAAACTCTGATGATTTCTATGCGTGACGGAGTGGGGAAAGGAGCAAGAACTTAGAATCTCAGGAACAGGCTTCTTTTCTTAGATGGGTAGATGCAGCCAGGAAAAGATGGCAAGGACAATACAATTTGCTTGGTAAGGATATAATGGATTCCCCACAGTGTCTTTTGTATTTATTCTTCCTAGAGTGTGTGTGTGTGTGTGTTTTAATGCAAAGATTCTTTTACTTAAAGCAACAGTATGAGGGCATCCTGCAATGCCAGAAAGCAAGGAAGCTACCAACAACCAACAAGGTTGAATCAGACACAGATGGAAGAGTGAAGGAGCTCCTCCTGGCCAACGCTGTGAGAATGTAAGCATTAGAATAACGATTGTTGTGGATTCTATTCATCTGAATTGATCTGAACCACATGAAGTGGCTAAAACTTACTTTGACAATTGGTAATGAAAAAGAAAGATATTAAAAAAGAAAAAGAAAGATATTATCATATACTCTGTCTTCCCAGAGAGTAACCAAACAGCCCTAACTAATGACAAAAAAAGCTCTCCCTTATAGCAGAGTGTCAATTAATTAGTACAAAAGAAATGATAAAATCAGAAAAATACTATTTCATTAACTCTAATAAAATTACTATCAGGTCAAAGGGGGCCAAAGGTACAAACTTGCAGTGACAAAATAAGTCATGGGGATGTAATATACAGCATGGTGACTACAGTTAATAATACCATATTTGAAAGTTATATATAGAGTAGATCTTTCTGTATGATGATAGGTGTTAACTCATTGTGGTGATCATTTCATAATATATACAAATATTGCATCATTGTGCTGCACACATGACACTAATACAATGTTATATATCAATTATACCTCAATTAAAAATTATCAGATAAGGATTATTATTTCATATTAATAACTTTTAGGTTGACTTGAATCTGGTCATTCATATAATGCCAAAATAACATCATTTAAGTGACATTTTAGTCAAAAGGGGGAAGAAAACCTAACAACTCAGGACCAGAGTGTTACCACTAATCCAGGGGTCAAACCAGCATCACTAACAATATGGTTGTAGGTTTTCTAATGTGATGTAACGCAGTATCAATTTTACTCAAGCGAAAAATCTAGTTTATAAAATACATGCAGGAGAGAGGACAAAATAATAATACTATGAGGAAGCAAGGTGTCAAATCCAAAACATAAAAATTATGCAGAAAAATGTCATAAAAAAGGGGTACTATTCCGTAGTAGTAAAGCTTTTGTATACATATATACACACAGTATGTGTAATATGTATATTTTATAAGATTTATGAGTTTTTGCCTAGCTCAAAGAATTTATGACATTTTTGATTCCATAATTGTTTGACTCAGAAAGAATAGCATGTTAGATTTCTAACTTACAGTCACTGAAAACTTTGATATAGTTCCATGTATTTTAGGATCCAGTATTACTGCTGAAAGTCTAGAAAATTTATTATCTTAGTGATTTTTTAAAAAAAATTTGAATGAGGCTTGAAACTTCTAATCCAATTCTGATAATATAAAGAAATACTATGCTGTAAAAAAGAACAAGAAATTAACAAGTGATAGAGTATTATTAACTACAGATTTTGTCCAAATTTCATGAAATGTTATGCTAGTGTCCACTATTTGTTTTGTCTTACTCAAGACTCCACGTTGTATTCAACTGCACTGAGCAGCTTTAGCTGCATGCAACAAATTCTGGTAAATTCTCTTTCATTTTTATGCTATTATAAATTTTTTCTAATTTTCCTTGTTATGGCTTCTTAGATATACTCATCATTTAATAGTGGACATTTAATTTCCAAATACATGGGATTTTGTTTAAAGTATCTTTAATATTAATCCTTCATTTTGATACTAATTTCCCATTTAAATGCTTTCCTCTCTGAAATCACCCTCCAACTTTATTGAGGCTTTCAATAGCTAAGTTGAAGAACTCTCTTGGTAAATGTCACACTGCACCTGAAAATATGTGGGTTATTTTCACATATCTTTTGATATTGACTTCTAACATAATTTCAGTGATAAGAGAACAGACTCTGTATGATTTCAATACTTTTAGACCATGAAACTTTTGCACCTAATCTTATCTCCCTAGATACATATACATGTACAGTGTCTCCTAGTTTATAGTCTATGGGAACTTGAATATAATTTGTATCCTACTACCATGTGAAAATTCTATAAATCTTAATTATGTTGAATTGGTTCATAGCGCTTTTCAGGTCTGCAATATCCTTCTACTTCTCAGTATATTCATTCTATTAATTTTTGAGAGTTTGATATTGAAACTCCAACAAAAATCTTAATTTATCTACTTAAAAAATAATGATAACACATGGTGGAACTATAAAGAAAAGTGAATGCTATTCAAGACTGTAAGAAACTGAAGGGGATAACTACTGATATAATTTTAGGCTGTACAAACTAGCTGTCAAAGGATAAGGTTTGGCAAATTAGCTGTGAGGATACTTTTGGGTCAACTAAGGAAATTTAATTTATTCAGTGTACAAGATAAAATTTAACCAATGAAAAAAGAGAAGATGATTGACTGAAAAAGATTACAGAGGAGTGTGCACAGTATGAACTCATTTTTGGAAAAAAAATGAGTGTAAACAGAGGAAAATATCTGGAAGAATATATATATTAATGTAAGACATTATTACAAAGGTGATCTCTGATTGGTGGGAATATGATGTTTTTATTGCTTATTTTGTGCTTATCTGTATTTTCTAACTTTGTACAAAGCATATACCCTGTTTCTATAATATTATTTTTAAAAATAGCAGTATGGCATTACTGGGTAAAAAAAAAGCAACTTGCCAAATGATGCATACAGAATATCTTTAATGAAGTCAACATATTATACATTCTACAGTATTACAGAGCATATATATCATTCTATATCTAAGTAACAGAGAGTGAAAAAGAAATGAACACAGGAAAAGATTTGGAAGCAAACACATGAAGAGGAAGGGAGTAAGACTGTGAGTAGGGGTTAAGGGATTTTTGGCTTTATTGGCAATGTTTTAATTTTTACAATGCAACTGTATTAATGAATTCTTTTTTTATATTAATGAATTATTTTATAATTTTTAAAAATATTAAGAAGTAGGGAAGACAGTTCCTAGGGGTACTCACACACGTTTCCAGAGGTCATGTGCTAATAATCATAAAATAAAAACTATCTGGTTGGTTTCAATCAACACCAGAAAGCTTAGCTTTGACTATGCAAGAAACTAAATGACCCTATATGTCTAAAATCTATCAACAGAATAATATTTAAGAAATCATAAGTACCCTATAAAAAATTTACTAACAAAGTATTTGAGGGGAAAGTTTCTAAGCCAAACTTCATCTGCCTTTAATAATCAGTATAAATTTGATGAGGGAATAAGCAGGGCTTATAAATTAGGCTAACTATGATGAAGTTCTTTATGCATCTATTATCTAATAGAAATAGTGGACCAAAGTAAAAGGCTGCTTTGGTTGAAGTCAGGTCTCTGCTCATGTCAAAAGTCTGCAAAATGTGGTTTCTTTGCCATTAAAGTTGCAGAAATTGATCCATTTTCACTTTGGCTGTCATCAAAATTTAACACCAAATGAATTAAAAGTTGATTGTACTAGTAGTAAAGAACCTGCTTGCCAATGAAGATGTAAGAGATTCAGGTTCAATCTCTGGGTTGGAAAGATCCTCTGAAGGATGGCATGGCAACCTAATCCAGAATTCTTGCCTGGAGAATACCATGGACAGAGAAACCTGGCGGGCTATAGTTCATAGGGTTGCAAAGAGTCAGACATGACTGAAGTGACTTAGCATGCACACGTATGCACTATGGTTTAAAGTTCAAAAATGGTGTTACTTTTTAAAAGTGCCAAAGTAACAACTATCCTATGGCCATTTTCCCTTATAATGGAGAAAGGGCTTGTGAACTAAGCAGCCAGAATACTTACCTTGAGGTCTTTCGGGTTTCGAGGTAAAGACTTCGGCTGTTTCTTGATTTTTGTAAAGTTGAACCTGATACCGGAGTGGAATTTCTCCACTGGCCATTTGCACTCTGGCCAAAGGTTCTTAGGTCTCCTGAGCCAATAAAACTGTCTGAGGAAGTGTTGTCTAGAAGAATAAAAGTTTGAATAAATTAAACAAATACCTTCAGGGGTTCTCCATATGATTGCAACCATGTCCAACATTGTATTCCAAAGTAATGTGGCATATCACCATGTCTCTCATGGAAGAAAGATACCAGTCTCAACTGCCAGCAAAGTCTGCAGTAAGGGAACTTCTACAAACTATAAGTGATTCAGCCATACTAACCTGAAAATTGATGAAGGAGCTGAATCCTGCCACAGCCATGTGCCTTATCTGCATCAATGTGACTCCGTGGTGTCCACCAAAAGTCAACATTTTACCCCAACTATATCTTGCAAGCACTCCCAGGCCTGGGCCTGAAAGAAGGTAGGCCAGACCAGTAAGAAAGCAGGTGGAGGGCCAAGGAGAATTGTAATTCAAATGAACAACAGTTATTGCTTAATAAGCAGCTGGTGTCACTCTGTTTTTAATTACCATGTTCACGACTCAAGGGCTCTGTCTAAGAGCAGAGATAACCTAATTGCTGCTTATTCTGGCCGGCTTATGGCAGGAATGACCCATCATATGCATTTGGTTGGTTCTGGTATGATAACTTCAGTCATTGAATGTTATGATCAAACATATCAATACTCCGATACTTGTTACTGCAGTCAGGCTAAGTGAGGATTACTTATTATTTCAATTTTATGACTTGTGGCTTACAAACTGGGGTAATAAAAATCTTTCAGTTTCAGCTAGGAGTAGGATAATTTTTATACCCTCCTCTATCAGCTGCTGCTGCTGCTGCTAAGTCGCTTCAGTCGTGTCTGACTCTGTGCGACCCCATAGACGGAAGTCCACCAAGCTCCCCCGCCCCTGAGATTCTCCAGGCAAGAACACTGGAGTGGGTTGCCATTTCCTCCTCCAATGCATGAAAGTGAAAAGTGAAAGTGAAGCCTCTATCAGCAGGATGGGACAATTTAAAACAGCACCTTCAAATAAGTGCAGATGTTAGCCTATGTGACTGAGGAGCACCAGTGGAAAGATGAAAATGTAATTCTCTACTTCCAGAATTTTTGTCTAATGCCCACAAAACTTTGAAGATCCTCTTTCAAAGCATATTACTATAGAATTTGGCACAATATTATATATTTGCTGTTTAAATTACTTAATGCAGCTTTTGATACTCATCTAAAAAGTAAGGCACCTGACAAAAATACTAGTTTTGTATTGTGGATTTTTTGAAGTTGATCAGGATTATCAGAATTTACGGTAAATAAGAGAAATAAAAGAAACAGTCAAGGGTGGTATTAAATACCACCATTACTGTACCAGTGTATGACCTAATCTAATGATTAAGTTTATTTTCATAATGATTTACAACTTTTTACCTCTGTAGCCAACAACTATGCTTGACTTGACATCTATTACTATTACTGTAAAAATAGAGACATGAGGCTAATGAAAATGAGTTTTATTAAAGGCCCAGAAAATCATTATCTTTAAGCAAAGTAATAATGATAGAAATCTGTTTCTCATACTTTTTGCTAAAATTTGATTAGGGAATGATCTAATTTGAGATGTCTACTTGAGGAATAAGTCTACTAAAAAATGCAAATTTGAGACCAAGGATAAACCAGAGTAGCCTCTTTGATGGTATCTGACAGATGCCACAGGTTTTTTGGCTTTAAAATTAAAGGAAAAGCACAAGATCAAGCAATCTATTTCACCAGAATCACTCAGTGATATTACTGAACAGTGCTCTACTGCTGATGTGATCAAGCAAAGCTACAGAGGGACTACCAACAGGAGGCTGCACTCTCTTTTAGTATTTTGTCATCATTAAGAAGTCAGATTGCAAATGCCACAAATAAGATTATCTATGTATGTGTGTACACACACAGCACTATAGGGGAATACACCAAAATTTTAATTTGGTGATGGAATTACAGGTATTTTTCTACTTTTCTGTACACATTTTCTACAGAAACAGGCAATCTTTTTATGGACACAGTGAAACTTCATATTAAAAAAAAGTGTGTCAGGCAATCACTTACTATAAAAGTAATGATCAGTTGCTCCTGTTAAGTTTCAGGTTTATTTAGTTCTTATGAATACAAAATACTTCAATTCATCTTACCTACTAAATGTCACTTTGGCAACCTAATTTAACATATTTTACAAAGATAAGACATTGATAATGATTCTAACCATGAACAAAATCATTTCTTTTCATATTAAGCTACTTTTATTTAAGGTTTAGAAAGTGTTAATTTTTTTTCCAATTGTGCTCTTAATAAAATCAAGAGGTCTTGAAGTCTGGTCAACAATAAGTTATTCAAGTGAAAATGATGCAGTTCTGCTTTCTAAATTTTTCTTTTAAAATCAGCTTTTTAAAAAAAAAAAATCAGCACTTTACATGGTCTGATCTTGGAAATATTTTAAAAGCTTGATACAGAGAGGCAGATCCAGTAAAGTGTAAATGGGAAGTTGTAGACTCTAGATTCTAGTTTGAGGTTTTCCTGTGTTTGTTTTCACCTTGGTGGAGAAGATGATAAGGTAAGAGAGGAGACAAAAACCAATACGGTCATAATGAGGAGACTAAGGCAGGTAAACTGAGGACCCATGGCTAGCCCAATCAAATCAAGGTGAATGACCACAGAAACTAATGTGGAAATTATCAGAAAAGAAAAGGAGATGGCAGAAACAGTATTCTGCAGGACTTGCAATAAACAAGAATGGGTGTAGCAAGGCAACAAAGTAAGAAAAAAAGAGTACACAGTAAAAAGATTTGAATTATAGTCTTCAGTATAAGAAAAAAAAAGTATACAGATCTTTGTCATTCACAGATTTAAATTTCTAATCGTCAGAGAGCAACCTTAGCGGTCTGTGAAATGCCGTAAATCTGTTTGGTCACAGACTAGATTATATTTGGCAGAGACATAAATCTGACTCCTCTGCTTCAGGTTTTAATTTAGAGAATGAATGTAATGGCTGAGTATCTCCATTCAATATGGTTTTATTACTCATTGTTGATATTCTCTAGTCATCACCACATTTAAAGTAACTGTTACAATTTTTTTTCTTTTCCTAAAAAAAAAAAAAAAATAAGGCCTTTTAAGTGAGAGACAAAAACTCAGACATAAGATTCTGATATAGGGATCAACTTGTGGTATGAGGACAAACATAGAAAAATAACTCTCAAGAATAATATAATTGAGTAGAAAGCCAGCAATTTGTTAAATACCACCACAGTCAAGAATATAGGGACCTGAGATGATCTCAGAAATATCCTTTGTTAATATCAAGGGTCTACTGAAATTTAAAAGAAAAAAGGTAAAAACAAATGTTTTTAAGTTATGTATTTATAATAGCTAAAAACAATGAAGGTGAAGGGGACCTAAACCATAAAGAAAATGAAGGAAATGAAGACACACTCCCATTATCCTAAATCACAGCCCCTTGGATTCAGTTGTATTTCTACATTTAAAAAAAGTTTTGAAATTTTACAAAGATAATCTGGCATATATTATGTAGTGCTTCTAAGTATACTCTGAAGCAGCACCTTGTTATCAAACATATTGATATATCTATAGTGAAATTTGTAAATATTAATATTTACAGAGATTTTTTAAAAAGCAAAACATAAATGGTTAAATATCAATTCATGCAGTTTTTTGCCAAGAAAAGAATACAGCTCAGTCTTGATGTCAAACAAATTATGATAAAAATTTTTGGTTTTCAGAGCCTTTTGAATTTTTGGATTGGATGTAAAGGACTGTGAATGTGCATATAAATTCCATGGGTTATTAGAAATCAACAGAGAAAGGTAAATATGAAGAGTAATAGGTAAGCAGAATATTTTTTTAAAAACTGGGTTAACAAAAGATCGTATGTTTTGAATCATACAATGTGTACATGGACATATACTGACAATAAAACAGAAATGACCACAGAATTAAGTAAGAGTTGAGTTAGCCAGGAGATATTGAATATAATTTGAGTATAATTTTCTATATATGATTGTTTATTATTAAATGTAATTAATATTAAAGGTAATTACTTTAAACTGAAACCAAATAGTCTGTCCAATGGTAAACCAGCAAACAAAATTACAAGCATATATAGCTTGAGTTCAAATGAAAATAATAATGATCTGATTTCAATATCCACTCAACTGTCCTATTGGTAGTATTAATACTAATGACCTATGAAGCCAGATTTCAGGCTCTCTGCTCATCAGAAAGAACTTATCAACAACAATGATGGCAGAGTTACTGTCTGAAAAAATTAACTGATTTTTCTATACAATTAAACACATACTATGTGGAGACCATTTCCCACCCTGGGAGAGGAAATCCAGTGCCCAAGGTAAAGTACCACCCACTAAATGATATTTAAATATAATATAAATCTCAAAGAATATCATACTAACGTCTTTTTAGGGGAGGAGATCTCATCTTGCTGACAAAGAATCCTGAGAAAGCCAAATAACAATAATTATTATTTGCATTTCATATTTATTATCTCAATTTATCCTTATAAAAATCCCATTGAAACAAGTTCAATGGTATGGCTAATATTCCCATACTTGTGGTCAGGTGAGGAGATGAAAGCGTGAGGAGTCAAAAACTTCGGAAGATCACTATAATCTTCCTGGGTCATGCTGCCAGGAGGCTAACCAATAAAAAAACTCTTAAGTTTCCCCAAGACAGAGCCAGATCATTGCAAATAAAAACCTTAAGAAAGGGGCAGATGAAAAGTAAGGCAGGCCAGGGGCCAGGAATAGCCTAGAGAATGCTGATTTCTGTTATGATCACAAGTGGAAAGGGCAAGCCCTTGAATATGCAAGCATGGCTGTGGCAGGTGCTAGACAGAAACATGTAGTGAACATTTCCTGCCCTAAAGGAGGGACAAGCTTGGGAAGAAAATAAGTTTTCAGAATTTATGGTTTTAAGCCAAATACAAATAGGCTAGCTCTGTGCTTTAAATCAGTACATAACAAGTATCCTTCACATTACATACACATATCTTAAAAAAAAATTCAAAAACAAGAGTTGTACTGCTTTTTACAATGGCATAATAAGCAAGTAGGAGAACTGATTCCAAAAAAACACTTTCTCTCTAAAAAATGTTTGGTTGAGACTAGATTAGTGAAGTATTATAGCAACCACAAATAGCTTACTAAAATGATGTTTTAGTGGAAAAAATACCATTTTGCTTTACACAATGTTTTCACTTTCAGAGACAGTAAATACAAATGATTTGCTAAGAAGAAGACTGAAAGGTAGGAATGCCTTGACTCCAAGTAATGTGTCATACCTGAATAATAGTTTGGACTATAAGCTGCACTTCTTGTAGAACAAGTATAAGACCGGTCCAAATTTCCTCGCCTGGAAGGTAAAATCTAAACAAAACAAAAGATTTTTAAGCCATATTTTTTAACAATAAAATGTAATAAAGATTGACACTAGGAAAAATAAACAATTAGGCAAGATTATGACACATTTCAGAACAATATAATTAAATATATGTATATATAAAATAAACTGCATGCTAGTAAAAAAAAAAAAAGACACATAGACAATCTGATGAAATAACTAAGACTTCAAGGGGAAAAATGGGAAAATATTTGTTAAACAACTTAGTTCAAAGAATGCTCATTACAAGGTAATATGTATCTATTATATCCTAGCTGTATCACACAACAAAGAAGCTGACAAAATCAACCTGGTTTTGATTCATTTGCTAACTTAACAGGACAGTTCTTAATCAGGGGTGCTCCTGTACCCCAGTACAAATCTGTAAATGTGGAGATATATATTCAGTTATTAAAATGATTACTGGGGTCAGATGCTACAGGTATTAAGTGCCCAGGGGTTTGGGATGCTAAACATTCTGAACACAGCAAACAACAGTCTTATCCAAACTAGTAATGGCTTCCTACTGAGAAAGACTGCTTTATTAACAGTGATCCTCAAATCTTAATGTGTATATAGATCAGCTGGAGACTTTTTAAACTATAGATTCTGACTCAGTAGGTTTGGGGTAAAGCTTGAGATTCTGTATTTGTCATAAGCTCTCAGATGATGCTGATGCTCCTGATCCCTGAGAAACTAAGCTTTATAGAACAGAGAAATCTCACAGTTGTTGTATATTTTCAATTTCCTCCCATTTAACACTCAGCAATTTTAAGACATCAGTGTAAAAGACCAATGATCTGTGTATTGGTAAATAAAATATTGAGGAAAAAGAGTTTTCTAAAAGGTACCATTCTCCAATAATTCATACATAGCCTGGTTCTTACCTTAACTTTAACATATAGAACACAATTCCAAATACTAGTACGCGAAAGTTGCTCAGTAGTGTCCAACTTTTTGTGATCCCATGGACCATATGGTCCATGGAATTCTCCAGACCAGAATACTGGAGTGGTAGCCTATCCCTTCTCCAGCTGATCTTCCCAACCCAGGAATTGAACCAGGGTCTCCTGCACTGCACGCAGATTTTTTACCAGCTGAGCTACCAGAGAAGCACTAGTATAACCGATTCTAAAAAGTTTACATATTTGCCTGTGTTTTCAAGTGTGGCATTTAAACTCTATCAGATGAAAACTTAAGCCTAAATAATTCATTAATTAAGGAAAGAAAATTATTACTAACCTGATGGTCAGAAAGTGAAAGCTGGTCCTCTGAAAAACCTGTTTGTGACAGGAGATGTGTTTTGAATATGGAGTTGTGGTTCACTAAAGTTACTTCTCCAGCATCCATCCTCATCCTATCAGCAATATCATCTGGGGAGAGTCCAGATTAGTTCAAGTCACATAATGCTTCAATATTTATTTTTCCATGAACCAATCTTTTCACCTAATAAAAACGAATTCTCCCAAACACCTCTACAGTCAAATAAAACCTCTCCTTCACAACTATTGGCAAGAAATCTCAAAATGTCCCTGTCAAAAAAAAAAAAAAAGAGACCATGTGCAGATTGCAGGCATACTGGAACTGAGATCATCTACTAAACAGTTTTAAGACTTGTACAAGAATAAAAGGAGCTTACTTCAAAGTTTTAAAAATAATGAAATCTTCCCAAAAGAAAATTATCAAAACAATCAATGTTTTAACTGTAAAAAAAATTTTAAATATTAAAAAAATAGGGAAAAATTTTACCATTCAAAACAAATACTCTTAACCCAGTTTATTTCCTATTTCAACTCAAAAAGGTACTATAAAATTTAATCCATGTGAAAATTTTTTCTGCAAAAAGCATAATTTATTCATATAGCTCTTAAAAGACATCAGCTCAATTACTGCAATACTGTGGCAGAACCTGACTTTATAACCATTTTTGAGGGGTTTATTATTATAAAAGAGCTAGAAGAGAAACAAATGAGAGGAAGGGAATTCAGTGATTCACACTGCTATCAGCAATGAGAGAAAAGGGAAACAAGTGAGCAGGAGAAAGAAGAGAGACTGAGCAAAAGGAGAAGACTACTGTGGACTTCAAAGAAACATATGCAATGTTATAAGATCTAACTGTATAGCTTTTTCACCCTATCCTAAACTGACTACTAGTCTTGGCTTTACTTATATTGCTCCCATTACAGACATAAACTACTATGAACATAAGAAAATGTTCCAATCACAAGTAATTCTCAATGCTACTAGCTAAATGAAATTAAAATTTTACCTTCATCAAATTATTTATCATATAATAAGCAGTATGAAGTGAAGTGAAAGTCACTCAGTTGTGTCCAACTCTTTGCAACCCCATGGACTATATATTCCATGGAATTCTCTAGGCCAGAATACTGGAGTGAGTAGCCTTTCCCTTTTTCAGGGCATCTTCCCAACCCAAGGATCAAACCCAGGTCTCCCGCAATGCAGGCAGATTCTTTATCAGTTGAGCCACAAAGGAAGCCCAAGAATACTGGAGTGGGTAGCCTATCACTTCTCCAGCAGATCTTCCCAACCTAGGAATCGAACCAGGGTCTCTTGTACTGCATGTGGATTCTTTACCAACTGAGCTATCAGGGAAGCCCATAATACACAGTATAACACAACACTCAGTCTGCCTGAGCTTAACTCCTGGCTTCACCAATTATAGTTGTGTGATCCTAGGCAAGTTTCTTAAATCTCTGTGTCTCAGATTATAACAGAACCTACTAGATGCTACTGCTGTTTAGTGGCTAAGTCGTTTCTGACTCTGCGACCCCACGGATGGTAGCCCACCAGGCTCCTCTATCCATGGGATTTCCCAGGCAAGAATACTAGAGTGGATTGCCATTTAAGGATCCAGGGGATCTTCCTGATCCAGGGATCCAACCCTTGTCTCCTGCATTGGCAGATGGATTTCTTTACCACTGAGTCACCAGTGAAGCCCACCTACTAGATACTATTAAGTATTTTAAGTACTTAAAAGGCCTTGCACATAGTAATACTTTGTACTATGTATCTGGCTTTTTTTAGTACAATGAATGAGAAAATGCTTTAAAATGTTGCTATAAAGAACAACCTAACCAAAAGAAAACTGTTTGATATACTGTATTATCTAATTACGATGAGATCTCTTTTAAAATTATTATTAACATAAAAATCAAAATATTGAAAATATTATTAAGCACAGATGCAAATATTCTTTCATTACAGCTTAACTAATTAGAGTAAAAGGACTGAACACTATTTCATAATCAGTCTTACCCATGTCAGGTGTTTTCACATCACTGACTTCAGCAAAGATACAAAGTCCTATAAAAGAAGACAGAAAACAGAAATATTACATTCTGAAACATCTGTTTCATATAATTATAGAACATGAAGCCACTCAGAAGTGGTGCTTTTATTCTCAGTGAAGAAAAAAATAAGATGGTAAGGAAGTTGATGGGAAGAGAATGGAAACTAAAATTAGCCTAAGGTAGTTCCAAACATTTCTGCAACCTGTGCTAAAGAGAGATCATGGGCTACCCACAGAACACTACAGCACAAAGCAGGTCAGGAGAGCCAACACTTTGGAGGTTAATTTGCATAGGATCATGAAGTTAGTGACAGCACTGAAATTACAACCTAAACATTCTTCCCGATCCATTGCTCTATCACCTCATGCTAAACCATTTTATAAACAAGTAACCGATTTCCCTTATAGCTCAGTTGGTAAAGAATCTGCCTGCAATGCAGGAGACCCAGGTTCGATTCCTAGGTCGGGAAGATCCCCTGGAGAAGGAAATGGCAACCCACTCCAGTATTCTTGCCTGGAGAATCCCATGGACAGAGGAGCCTGGCAGGCTACCGTCCATGGGGTCACAAGAGTCGGACACGACTTAGCGACTTAACTACTACTACTAACAGATCTTATAGTAGTCCTATTAAGACTTCTCTTCCCCATGTCTTACAGGCCAAACACAAAGCAATAAGACATTCTGAGGACAAAGAACTCATCATAGTTGTACTAGATACTCCCCCACCCCCAACATTAATCAAATGGTTACAAATCAAAGCCCCTTTGCCTACATCAAATTTTCTCCTCGATATGTCTAATTTGCCCAGAAAAAGAATTAAAAGCCTAGCTGGTGAACTAGATTAAACACATCCCTGAACCAAGGCTTCCTGGCATATTTACAAGGAGATGACAAGGGGTGGTACACTTATTTATTCATAATTTTATCACACATTTTTTAAAAGACTGAGCACTTCACCAACCACATAGCACTATCAGAGCTTCAACCTAAGGAGACTGAATGATGGTAACAGGAGCCCTTTATGTTCCCAACGCCGAAGTGCACATTAAGGAAGGCTGCTTGAGCTTTTCTTGGCATAGGTACAGACTAAGCAGAGTAATCATCTGATTACCTAGTCTTGCCAGGGGAGTTTCCCAAAGAATTTAAGACTTAGATTAAGGATTCAAATATATTTCCAAATGCTCAACTTACGATAAGGTTTCTATCTGGTAATTCTCCAGATTATTCTTTTCCCTTCTTTCTTTTTTAATAAAGCCAAATTCCCTGGGTCCCCTATTTAGGGAAAAAAATCCTATCAACCAATAAACTAGCAGTGACTTTTTCACATTTCACTCTTTCAAGCCATTCCATAACTGTCACCACTAGTCTTTTTTGGAAAAAAAAAAAAAAAAAACCCACAAAGCTGTATTTTCAGTATTTATCGTATTTAAAGTTTCAAAACACACCTGTTTGGCTTGGGTGGGGAGGAGTGAGGGGACATTTATGTCAGGGTTAATTTTAAAATATTTGCTCATTTTCTACTGTCCAATCATTTCAGCATTTTCAAAGATCTCTAGGACATTCTGCCTCTCTTTTCTTCCTGTCTCCCAGTCGCCCCCAGTTCTGAGGGCCCAAGGGCCAGGAGTTACCACTAGTCTTTTTTGTTATATTAAGAGGAATGCCAATTTAAAAGCCTGGTGCCCATTCGAACAATCCCATGTTAACTTCCTTTGCACTGCTGAGATAGAGGTGAAAGGGAAGAAAGCAAGAAAACAAAGAAGGTTGGAGATTAT
This sequence comes from Moschus berezovskii, assembly GCF_049115385.1. Classification (NCBI taxonomy): domain Eukaryota; kingdom Metazoa; phylum Chordata; class Mammalia; order Artiodactyla; family Moschidae; genus Moschus; species Moschus berezovskii. Next base: position 36,422,261 of record NC_142465.1, on the reverse strand, counting down.
GTCCAGAGAGGTTTAGTGACTTGCCTCAAATCACAAAGATGGGACAAAGGAAAGATGAAAATCCAGGCATCCTCACTTATAAGCAGATGCTCTTTCAACAAACATCACAATATTTCACATCCTTCAACATATCCTTATTGAAGGATTCATACACTTTGCCAAGATAAAAGTAATCCCTAGCTAAATCTGGGGAATCCACACTTTTTTTATGCTGCAGCTGCTGCTACTATTTGGTCGCCAAGTCCTGGCTCTTTCGACCCTACAGACTGTAGCCCACCACAGGCTCCTCTGTCCATGGGATTTCCCAGGCACGTCCAGCTTCTTTGGTGGGCTTATGCTACTTTCTTTTTGCCACTGTGCAAATACAATGGGAGAAAGGATATTTTACCCCAAGATTCAGCATGAAATGTTGGACCTGGAACTTCTGATGCCACCAAATTCTTTCAAGCATGAGAAATTTTTCGAAGAGTATTCTAGTACTTCATTTTCTACTTCACATCAGTCATTTAATTTACAAAAAAACATAAGTAATTACAGGTATTCAGTTGAAGTCAGATAAGCAGCTGAGCACAAGATAAAAAATCTGAAAGAAAAAAAAAATGATGGCAAAGCCCTGACAACAACAGAACGTAATGAGTAGAGTAAGACACACAAAGAGGTGATTATAAAAGTGAACGTTTAGAGCTACCATGAAGCTATTTGAAAGTATATACTGAGGGGATGCACCGTACAATTAGCTTTTTGCAGGACCAAGATGTAGTAAGAATAATTTCTGATATGACAAGGGTGTGGAAGTGATCATGTGAATCATCCTATTACAAACTCTGGAAAATCATGCATATGAAACAGCCTGCACTATATGCAGACTGTTCATTATGCAATTTTTGGTTGTCTTTCATATTTCTACAAGGCATCACTCAAATTAGACTCTAACACCTTAAAATCCTTAAAAAAAGGATTCACTTTCTTTCACACACACAAACATTTACTGTGGACCAATAACAGAGTGGACTGGGGATACAAGGATGAGTAAGAACTGGTCCCTGATGCTGAGAATCTCACCGTCAGAGGGAGGAAACCAGATTCATCAACAGATACTTAAAACAAGATAATAAAGCTGGTGCAACCGGTAGAAGGTGTAGGAGTCAGGTGTAGAAAAGGAAAGACTTCCAAATCAGTAGTCAAGAATTACATCACCTTAGCTTGAGGTAGAAGAACCTGTTTTTTAATTCATTTGCTGCCTCTAGATCTGTCATCAGATGGGTGATAGGAAGGCCATCTTTGCAGTAGGGATAATTAATTGGAATTAAGTAAGAGTGAGTGAAGCTTCTCCACAACAAATGAGACTTCCAAACATGGGATCTAAAATCATCCAAAATCATCCAGTTGGAAGAAGGACCCTAAGTCAATTAGTTGGGGTCCTCTAAAAGGCATAAATTTCACAAGAATCACCACCACCCCAAATATAAAAAGCAAACAAACGTGAGGTGAAATGACTTTAACAAGGCTGACGAGAAGGTGATAAAGCAGCGAGTTATTGCCAACATGATAGTGGAAATACTGCAAAGGCACCGATAAACAGAAATCACCAAGCTCAAGAGAAACTGGGCATATAGCCAGAGAGATCACGTTATAGGGGACGCCAAGAAAGAGACGGTTCAAGGGAATTACCAGGAGGCGATAAGCCAGGTAAGCAAACGGAGGCAGTTAAGGGGATTTTCATAACCTGGGCAGGAGGGTCCAGACGTTTCTTTCTGGTGGTGGCACTAGCGGTATCCCATCTCTGGGAGATACCACAGAGTAAAAGAGTTGGAGAAATGTTTACATGAGACGCAGAAGTAGTCGAGAAATATCTTTCAAGCCTCAAGGAAGGCGGGAGGTGAAGCACGCATAACAGAAAAGCTGAGCTTCCCGATGAAAACAGCTTTCCCGTGAGAGATGACCTGCTCTGGCGGGAAAGCCCCGAAATCCCAACCGGCCTTTTCCTCACGAGTAGGGCTGGGCGCTGAGACGGAGCCGGCCGTGACCGTAGGGAGACGGCCTCTCCTCGACCCCGGAGAAAGAGGCCTCAAGGAACGGCCTCGGGAAAGCTAACTAACGGCCACCCGCCAGAGCGCGGCCTCGGACAGCGGGGGGGAGGGGAGGTGGTCCCAGGGGGCGGGGCAGAGGAAAAAGCGCACTCCCCACAACTGTCCCCGCTTCCGTCCTGCCCAGCCCAGGCCGCCGGGCCCCGGCCCGCTCCGCCTGCCGGTCAAGGCTCCCTCCATCCTCACCCCTCCCCCAGCTTCCCGCCGCCACTCACCGAACCGGAACCGGCTGCTATGCGAAGGGGTTTCCGGCCGGGCGCGGAACGCAAAACCCGGGAACCGCCGCGAACCGGAACCGCCTCCACAACACCGGAAGAGCTGTTCCGAGGCTGCGGAGGGGTGGGGGGGTGGGGCGAGAGGTCAAAGAGCAGAGTTGAGGACCCGCGGAACGCCTGCGCAGTGTGGCGAGGCCTGAGACGCCAAGGGAATCATCTAAGGCTGTAGTCATAATTGCCTCTTTCAGTTTGGGCTTTTTCTTCTTCTCCTTGTTGGAATACTGTTAGTGCGCCCATCGTCCTTCGCTTTTCTCTGTTCCCTCGGCCCCCTTACCCGCCGCCTTCTGGTTCCGCTCGGCGATTTCTGCTCACGCTTTCGTTTCCATAGCAGCTTCTCTCTGTGGCCCTTGAACTGCAGGAACCGGTGGCCACCTTGACAGATGTAGACCTGAGCTAAATCTAGCTCGGGCAAGATTCATGTTTTAGTGAGAATCACAAAACGTTAGTGCTTGTAGAGGTTATTGGCCACCATTTAGTCTACGAATTTCAGAGAAGTGGAATCATTTCCCAAAGTTATAAAGTACATGGCAGATCTGGGACTAGGAAACAAGTTTCTTAACTTGCAGGCCTGTGTTCTTTGCAGCCTATCATGCATGATTGGCTATTGGGGAAAAGGTGGGGCGGGGGGACAGCTTGGGATTGGCTTAGGCTAGACTCTGGAAAAGGGGAGAAACTTCCAGAACGATGGACGAGTTTGAAACGCTCCTCCAGGAGGTGTGAGGAAAGTTATGCAGAGATCCATCCCAGGATTCTGCTCTCTGAAGAACTAGATGACCATGTTGTTGTTCGTGGGACTGAATTGGTTAACCTTTATTCTCTATTTTTAAAAGAGAATAATGAGAAAGCATAGGTTTGTTCATTTAGACTTGTCACCAAGTTCCTCAGCTTCTTAGGCCTCAGGACCCAGGCCCATCTAGAAGTCTTGGAGAAATGCTTCTGAGTAAGCACTCTAGACCCAGGTGACAGCCACAGTCTGAGGTGGCTGAGCTGGAGGCTTCCAGCCTTTAGCTCCTCTCAGCTGCTGGAGAAAATGCTTGCTGAGTTCAGGATATCTTGCCTGTCAAATGTATAAAAGTAGATAATATGTATCACTTCATATGCTGACATTTTGTACATTTTATACTATCAGGACCTAAGGCCTGTTAGTATTGAACATACCTGGTCCATGTCATTTTTGTCCATCTTAATCATTCCACCGATCTGTTGATTTGCATTATATTGTCTCTATTTCTAGGAGGCAACCATGCGTAAAGTGGAATTGCATCTGAAATTTTTCATGTGTGTAACTCAGTCTCGCCAGTTAGTCAGGACTCCTCAGAGAACAGGTACCTTTATCTCCTGATCATATTCCAGTAACAGAATGGATTCTCTTGCCAGGAATCTCAGTATAGGATATGAGACTTACTAGTACAGAGGCAGTCGTTAGCAGTCAACTGGTCTTGTTTATTCCATTCTCACTATGATAAAATGTTTATGACTGAGTCCTGTCTTTTCCCTTCACAAGTGTCAGGTGAGATTTTGGCCTATTATGTGAGGACTGTCCCCAGGCATATAAGAAGGACTTGGGAGTTGAGAGAGAAGAAGATTTATAGCACATGTGCTGGTACTAGGTGTATTAAATATATGAACACTCCAAAACCTATAAGATAAATATAATCCCGAAGGAAAATGGCTTTCTCTTTCACCCCAGTCTTAAAGTTCCTAGGTATGTGTTCTGCTTTCACCTCTTTCATGTCAAGAGTATAACTTTTGGAAGGTAAGGTAGTTACTGATAAGAGCCATCACTTCTGTAATTTTTTTCACTGGATTTATGCATAAAATGCCCTGGACAGCTAGCTGAGAGCCATAGAGAAAGTGAAAGAGAATAAAGAGCACTCTCCTCCCTGAATCCCACCTTGAGGATAACCTAGAAATGTTTTTTCTCAGCTGAGGAAGCTTCAACTTCCAGCATGCTTATACAAAAGCCACCGTCTGGGACAGATGCCTTGAAGAGTCTAGATACCATGGATGATCCAGACACTGTGGAAGGCATACCCATTTTTACAAACGGTGAGGCATGTGGTTAAGCATGGGGGAGGAATGTGGAAAGGGAACATTGGAAAGTGAAAAAATTGTGAATATCATTATAAATATGGGTAGACACACTAAATTTGAACAATGAGTTAAGACACGAGAGAAAATTGTGTAGGGTGGGTGGGGAGTGAAATCTGTGAAACTGTAGAAAGAGGGACAGTTCCGTCTATGAAGAATAGCTTGATTTAATCAATAGTAAGTTATTTGGGTCCCCCATAACTGCAAGCTGCTAATCTGGTTTATCCTCGTATTAGAAACTTTGATATATAAAAATGTGAAAGACATTTAAGAAAAAGATTAAATTAAGGAGTTATTATATCACAAAGTTATTCCAAATATTGTAAAAAATATTCACCTTCAGACTTTGTTTAATAACACATTTCTTTTGAATATTTTAAATAGTGTACACCTCTTAAGTAATTTATGTGAAACTTCAGAAACACATTTCTGAATGTGTTTCTCTGTTTCTTCTCAGCTTAAATATACCTGTAGTGGAGTCAGTTCACTGCAAACATTTATTGAGTTCCCACTATGTGCCCAATAATATACTAGAAACGATAGGTTGTAAATATATATTTTTACATAAATGACAATGACAGGACCTTGCCATTGTCTCAGTAGTTTACAGTTTGAAAATGTTTTAGAGATTGATTAGTCCAGCTCCTTATATTTTTCAAAAAGAATTCAGGTCTAAAAAGATTTTCCTCAAGAAGTTAAAAAATTCTTTGGTGTAATCACTTCCAGCATCTATGAAATATATAGCAATATTTATTCAATAATTTTTGAGCTCTTACTGTTGTATTAATCCTGGGCTCAATAGGAGATGAGAAAATGAACTAGATGCTTTCCCTCTTGCCCAGAAACTGATGATCAAGAAGGGAGATAATATGAGACAGTGTGTAACTCAAAGAGCTTGATAACTTTGGTTCAAAATGTTGAATTTCAAAAGAGGATGCCTTGGAGATGTAGAAAAGGGAGGGGCCAGCTGACTGCTTTGGCAGAGTTTCACTGAGCTCCAGTATGTCTGCAGGGGCAGGATCCAGTCCTAGGCTTTGAAATGGCGTACACTCTAACTTAATTCAGTCTCCTCAGTGTTCTGAGAGCTAACCAGACTCACAGGCAAATGGTTTGTATACAATGCTCCCAATTTATTAGGTTACTGGAACAGTATGTATCCATATATGGCAACTATGTGTGGTCTGTGTCCCTTTAATCAGACTTGAGTTGCCCATGCATAAAAAGCTGCTAGGTCAAGACATAAGCCCAGCTGGTAGACTCATCCTACAGTTTCCTGAATTTGTATAGATTATTTCTTATTTGCCTTCTTCTTCCCTGCTTTTCCTATTCTCATTTTGCTCTATACCTAATACTTGCCTCAGACCCTCTTTGCTCTGATGACCCATTTGGACCTGCCTCTGTGGTTTGAACTCAGCATTATCCCATGGACAATATTTTGCTGTTCAACTTCTGCCTTTGAGCATTGAGGCCTCAGGTAAGAGCTACATTTAACCCTTCCATTTCTCCCATTAGAGACTGATAATCAAATATCTTCCCAGATTGCCCCATTAGGACCTCCATTCCTCCTTTTCTGCCTTTCTTCCTGCCTGCCTCCCTCCTTCATTCCCTGCTTCTTTCCTTCCTTATTCCTTCCTGGCTTTCTTCTTTCCTCTCTACCTCCTTCATTCTGTCCCTCCTTCTTTTTGTTCCTTCCAAGAAAACTTGTTTAGGATATACTATGTCAGGCACTGTACTTGGCACTGGGCATAAAGTAAACAAAGTTAGTACGTTGCCTGCCCTCATGAAGTTTTTGGTCTTGTGAGTGTAAGGCAGTAATCACATAATCACGCACATGCTTAGATAATTAGAATGATGCTAGTATAGTGAAGGAAAATAATACTGTAATCAGAGCGCAAAACATGGGATCTAACCTGGCCCAAGAAGTCAGAAAGACCCTTTCTTAGGAAGACTCGAGAGATGAGTGTGCATTAGCCAGGGAAAGGGGGAAGAAGAGTTTTTAGAAAAAGGGACTGTAGGCTCTGAAATGAGAAGGAGTTTGGCTCATTGGAGGAGTAGAGAGTCCAGCACAACTTGAGGGAGGGGAGGAGTAGCTGTAGCTCCAACTCTGAAAATAGTAGAAGAGCCAAATCATGCTCTCCTTCTAGGTCTTACTACTCCCAAGCCAGTGGAAGTCACTGAAGAGTGACAGGGTCATATTCATGTTTTAAAACAGTAATTATTTTGAGGATGCATTGGAGGGGGAAAGAGTGGCTACCTGCTTTGGTGGGATGGGTAATGTCCCTGTTTTGCTCAGTTCCTCACATCTAGGCAATGAAACTTGTAGGGCATGAGTGAGGAAGTCAGCCGTCAAACAGCATTGAGGTGAGCCCAGAGCTATTGATGCCAAAAAATCCCCAGACCCTGGCTTGATGTACCTCTGTTGCTGCTGCTGCCAGCCTGAAAAATTCACAGGGACTCCATTCAGGATGTTTTGCTCCTTGCTTAAGTGAAGCTATATATGGAGGTGCTCTGCTCTGGTCCTCAAGAAAAATGGAATACATTTTGCTTCCAGTATCACACCAGGCAGGCAGGCAGCTGCAGCTTTTATTTTCTTCAACTCCCTGCCCATCAGTGTAGACAAATCAGCCTATAATATAATGAGGCAGGCTGAATGTGTATGTGTGTGCTTCTGGCCTATAGAGGACTAGTTCTAAAGATAAGGAAGTCATTTGATCCTGCACTGGGGCACAGCAAGGGAATGAGTTTCCTAGGCCCCTGACCTTTGTAAAGAAAGGTGGTTAGTATTCTCAGACAGCCGAGGTTGTAGGATGACTAATTCCATGATAAGTACGCAGAGGCAGTAGGCAGCTTGGTGGGCCAGACTATAGTTCAGCAGATCCAACTGCCCACTAGACCTCAAGCTTAACTTTGAAATAGTGGAGCTATTTCAAATCATAAAAGATTATGCTGTTAAAGTGCTGCACTCAATATGCCAGCAAATTTGGAAAACTCAGCAGTGGCCACAGGACTGGAAAAGGTCAGTTTTCATTCTAATCCCAAATAAGGGCAATGCCAAAGAATGTTCAACATACCACTCTATTGCACTCATCTCACACACTAGGAAAGTAATGCCCAAAATTCTCCAAGCCAGGCTTCAACAGTACATGAAGGGTGAACTTCCAGACATTCAAGCTGAATTTAGAAAAGGCAGAGGAACCAGAGATTAAATTGCCAACATCCATTGAATCATAGAAAAAGCAAAAGAATTCCTGAAAAACATCTGCTTCTGCTTTATTGATTACACCAAAGCCTTTGACTGTGTAGATCACAACACACTGTGGAAAATTCTTAAAGAGATGGTAATACCAGACCACCTTATGCCTCCTGAGAAATCTGTATGCAGGTCAAGAAGCAACAATTAGAACTGGACATGGAACAACACACTGGTTCCAAATCAGGAAAGGAGTACGTCAAGGCTGTATATTGTCACCCTGCTTGTTTAACTTCTGTGCAGGGTACATCATGAGAAATGCTGGACTGGATGAAGCACAAGCTGGAATCAAGATTGCCGGGAGAAATATCAGTAATCTCAGATATGCAGATGATACCACCCTTATGGCAGAAAGCGAAGAAGGACTGAAGAGCCTCTTGATGAAAGTGAAAGAGGAGAGTGAAAAAGTTGGCTTAAAACTCAACATTCAAAAAACTAAGATCATGGCGTCTGGTCTGATCACTTCATGGCAAATAGATGGGGAAATAATGGAAACAGCGACAGACTTTATTTTCTCTGGCTCCAAAATCACTGCAGATGGTGACTGTTGCCATGAAATTATAAGACGCTTGCTCCTTGGAAGAAAAGCTGTGACCAACCTCAACAGAATATTAAAAAGCAGAGATATTAGTATGCTGACAAAGGTCCATCTAGTCAAAGCTATGGTTTTTCCAGTAGTCATGTATGGATGTGAGAGTTGGACTCTGAAGAAAGCTGATCGCCAAAGAATTAATGCTTTTGAATGGTGGTGTTGGAGAAGACTCTTGAGAGCCCCTTGGCCTGCAAGGAGATCCAACCAGTCAATCCTAAAGGAAATCAGTCCTGAATATTCATTGGAAGGACTGATGCTGAAGCTGAAACTCCAATACTTGGGCCATCTGATGCAAAGAACAGATTCATTGGAAAAGACCATGATGTTGGGAAAGATTGAAGGCAGGAGGAGAAGCGGATGACAGAGGATGAGATGGTTGGAGGGCATCATCAATTGTATAGATGTGAGTTTAAGCAAGCTCCGGGAGTTGGTGATGGACAGGGAGGCCTGGCATGCTGCAGTCCATGGGGTCGCAAAGAGTTGGACACAACTGAACTATTGAATTGAAGTGAACTGTGCATAATAAGCCTCTTCTGTTCACTGATGGGCAAAAAGCCTTGGTAACCTGTGACTACTGAGCCCACTTCTTACTGGGCTGCAAATGAGGGAGAATGCCAGGAGAGCAGTGTTACCCCCATCTGCCTTTTCTGTCACAGCTCCCCTCACCCCCAACCCAGAAGCATAAGACTTACCTATCATATTCTTCGCTTTGTCTAAGCTGTCACCAACATTGCCCATGCCCCCACCTTCAGTTCCTTTGATAATACACTTAAACCTTGGCGGTTTATGCAGGCCAGGACTTGAAGTCACCCCAACACTGTGAGCACAGCTGATTTATACAAGTGTTTGCTGCCCACAACCTTAAGTTCCTTCCAAACAGGCATACTTGCTTCCTACATCAGAGACATTATTCTCCACATATAGATGCTATGCTATCATGATCCCAGAACCTGTATTCTTGCTAAAGGAAAATCAGTGGGAGCTCTGCCTCTATCAGGATTACCTTCATCTCAACCTAGTCACCATTCAACATTGACCTCCCAATCCCAACCTCCCAGAAACAACTCCAAAGAACTTGTGTTTTTGCAAAGCTAAAATTCTCAGAGCTTTTATAGTGTCAATTAAATTGGAAAGATCATTGAGTAGGAAAATAGGCTTACAGATGCTTTTCTTCCAGTCAAATATTCAAGGATGCCAATAGACTTAAGGAACACTTTTGTTCATCTTCCACTGATTAATAGAAACAATTTTATTTATTCTCTTGGAGCACCCTAATCTGAATGGTTCCTTATTAAACTACCTCTCAGTTAACCCTCTCATTTCCCTCTGAGGGAAATGTATTTAAGAGTCTAAAGATACATCCCTTGGACTTGCCAAACTGCTCGGCCTTTCACGTTATGCTCCATGTGGTGTCAGCAGATCTGAAGTAGAAGACTCACTTCACCCAGTATTGTCTTATATAATGATTATTTGTCATCTCTTCCTTGATAACCCTCAAAATTTGCTTCTTTAAGAAAAGAAAACGTGTGTCTGGTTAAAGCTTGAGTCTTTATACCTCAGCTAAAGACTTCATTTACCTCTGCTCTTATTAAGACTTGAAAGTGGTGCTTCAGCTGTCCTGGTGGTCATGTTGTTACCTGTGACCTCTGCCTGAGCTAGCTTTCTCAAGAAGTTGATCCTCAGTGGCAGAAATGACTCCACAGGAACCACCCAGGCCTTTGAGACACGCAGCTTTATTCTTCAAGTGTTGGTGTTCCTAGACCTCCACAACTTGGAACAACGGTTCTAAAACTGTATTGCACATCTGAATCAGGTGGAGGGATTGTTAAAGCGCAATGCTGTGCCTCGGCCCCAGAGTTTCTGATTCAGTAGATTCCAAGTAGGGTGCAAGAATTTTCATCTCTGACAAGGATCCAGGTGATGCTGAATCTGCTAGACTGGAACCGAGAACCTTTAATCAGTGCACTGGGTCAGAAACTTTAATACTCATTGCTGTAGAGGCTGCAGTGTGTCCAGGGGTCATCCTATTCCAACTCAAGCTCCAGTGTAGACAGTGGTTTCTTGGTACCCAGGGTCTGTCCTCAGGGAGCTTCCATTCTAGTGGAGGAAAACAGACAAATAGCATGTTAGTCAGGTAATGACCAGATGAGACCCAGGGCTTATGTAGAAGTGAGAGGAACAGGTAAATATTTGTTTTAACCCAGAGAGAGATGTTTCACAGTATGAATCCACCAAATCATAGTAACTCATTTTCAGTTCTGGTTCTAGTCCAAAGGACATCTTGGTGCTCCACTGGTATGATATTGCTAACTTCTTCCAGCCTCAGAACCTTTGCATTTGCTATTTCTCCCCCATCCAAACGGCAGCAGGGTTTTCTCTCTTGTTTATTCGGACTTCTTCCTAGAATGTCATTTCAGCAAGATTTTCCCAGAATACCCTACTTAAGATGGCACCCTTGTCGCTCCCCTTCTTTGCCCTGCTTTATTTTTCTTCAAAGCACTTGTCATCACTACTTGACTAATTTGTTCATGATCTGCTTTCCTCACTATTATGCAGGCTCCATAAGGACAAATGGGATTTGCTTTTCCAGTCCTGGATCCCTTTGAGTCTAGAGTGGTGTCTAACATGTAATAGGCGCTCAGTATTTGTTGACTGAGCACGTGAAACCTATAGTATGCTATTTCCTGTTCTCCAGGGCTAGATCCATACCCAGATAACTGAGATACCTACTTCCATTCCTAGACGTCCTGGTATAGTGTCACTAGCTATCTTCTCATCACAGTGGTCTAAATATAGATATGTATCCTTTCCATAGTCATGACACCATCCTAGTGGAAGTAAATGGACTCAGGAGTATGCCATACAGCTTCCTCTTTATTGTCTTTAATCTATACTGGCCTTTAGTAATCAGTGTCCAAGTGTCTTTAAGAACTGCTCAACTTCCTCGCAGAGCTGTCTAATTTTATCCCAGTTTGAAGGGTCCTCTCCAAAGCTGTCTATCTCTTCATTTCCTACCATTACTTAACAGGGTTAATGCGTAAAGCATATGAACCAAGGTAATTTAGAATACCTCAGCTGGTTTACTCAAGTGCTCTTCCTGTCTAGGTACTATAGAATTCTCTTTAAACATCTTGTACTTCTCTCCCCTAGAGTGTCTTCTTTTATAATAATTATGACTTTTTGTCCCTACTGTTTGCCTGGACTTCATGCCCACACCCCAATAGCTGTCTGATACCCAGAGAGCTCTGAGAAGTCTAAGAGGACCTTCTGGATGCATCCCTGTACTTTGAGGATCTGTGGAAAGAATATGTCTTTCATTGCTTAATACCAGGATATGACACATAAGGTGAGCTGTCATGTAAGATGGTTCTCCTTTGTGCACATTAGCTTTACCTGATGTGCTGAGAACAAGAAGACCACCACTAGATAGGACACAGTATAAGAAAGAGTAGATTTTAACCACGTGACCTTCTACATCCTAATGACTCTCTTCTTATGGGTTTACCCCTTATGTTCCCCTTACTCTGTGCCAAGTTCTCTAAAGCCTGAATTCTAGCTACCAATCTGAACAACTGAAAAAAGCTGATTATATTTTGGAAAAAATTCTAGACTTCCAGCAGAGCCCTAACTAATTCCTATCCTTAAGTCATTAGAATGGACATAACCCCCCACCCTTCACCCCTTGGGAAGTTTGTTTGAGAACCCCAGGTTCTTTTTGAGTGCAAACTCAGGAAATTTCAGTGTTCTCTGGAGGAGGGATACACAGTGTCCTTTCCAGCCCCCTTCAACTATACCAGCAATGAAAATAATCTTATGATGAAAGCAAATTCAGTTACTGGCTTAGTGAGGTCGCTTTGAGATGTGTTTTGGCACCAGCTCTTGTTTGACTGCCTAACATGCTGCTTTATTTTATGACTCCTGGTCCTTACCTCTGCTAAGCTGTGCACTTTATTCCTTACTATTTTCTTGGGCACCCTAAGGTATGACAATGTTTAGACCCCTTTCTCAAAGTCTTCTTCCTCAGTCATACTGTGTTTACCCATAAGCTCCACACACCAGCACCCTGCCTGGAAGGATGCTTCTCAGCCTCCCCATTAGAGGCCTGAGGATTAGGTGTAAGATATATAAGTATTTTCAAGAATTTCCCAGATCTCAAAATTCTCTCCTATCATCAGTCCACCATCAAATTATACGTCCAAATTTCTAATCATTAGTCAACCAGAGCTCACTAACATGCCCCTTCCAAGTCGTTAAGTTTCCTGAGAAACTATATTTGAAATTTAAAAGTTGTTTGATATACAGAAAATTATGAAAAAATAAAATGTATGGTCTTGGAGTTTAAGATTAAGGGAAATCCATTTATAAGGAGCTATCATGGTTTTATCATATCATCCATCTCTCTAATGCTGGAATATATTTCCTCTGGTGTTCTTCTCTCAAACAGTACTAAATAAATACTACTAGAGTCTTACTATCCAGGCCCCATTTTGTTTTTTTACTCCATGTGCCCTCAATTAATATATTTTTGTCATAAAAATTTGATATATTACAATTTGAATTATTGATTTCTCAATTATCTCCCAGGTCCAGTAAAATATAAACTTCCTTTGAACCTTTGATAGTCCCTCTAGATGATAAGCCTCATGAGTACCTGGCACAGTGACTGGCACATAATGAGTCCTCAATAAATGTTTGTTTAATATATGAATAAATTAATAACAACTTGGGGTTTCTCAAAATTCTTATCAGGAAGACATTTATAGCCATTTCTTAATATGATGTATTTCTTCCATTCAGTTCAGTTCAGTTCACTACTCTCTATTTTGTGTTGGCTTTTTACTAATTTAGCTCTCAGAAAGTAACATCTTCAGTTTTGGGGATTGCACTAGGATGACAATAGGCAAGGCCTAGTTCTTCTGAGAAAATTCTTTTCTGTGACTCCCACCTCCAGCTGACTGAGGTTTCCTTAGGTGCCTTTTGAGACGATATTTCTTTGAAAGGTCCTCATGGGGGTGATTGCTCCCTGGAAAGAAAAAGGGATCAAAAGGATCAAGTATATGGGGATAAGGCTATGAGTAAATGACATTTCCTTGTCTTCACCTAAGTAAGGTAGACTCAGTAATGCAGTAATTCATTAAGAACTCCTACATTAAGATGTAGAAGTTAGTAGTGGGTAGAAAGGGGAAGGGGCAGATTGACTTAAATTTCAGCCTTTATATTCCCTTTTGGAATTAAAAAGCCCAGAATGTATGGGCAGCTCTTCCAGCTTCTCCTTTTTCAAATTTTAAATGCAGATTTATCAAGATATAAATCACATATCATAAAATTTATCCATTTAAAATCTGTAATTTGGATTTCTATCAACCAGTTTCCCATTCCAGTCCCCCAGCTTCAGTTCAAGGAGCTTGAAAGTCATACTCCATGCTAACAACAAGTAATAGTAAAAAAAGACTGAAAAGCCAATGACTCTTCTTGAATCCCTAAGAGCAGGGAGGACACAGGGCAAACTGCAACTCCAAAATTGGAGAGACAAGCAAGTGAATACAGTTCATCACAGCTTACTGGAGCAGAGACCCAGGAGTGGAAACCTTGGGAAACAGTGAAGGGGTAGGAAAACCTGAACTGTAATTGACAAATTGCTGGAGACTCAGTGCAGACAACTCTGGGAGTTAAAAACTACAGGAGAATTCAGTCAAAGCGGGGCCCTCACAATATTGTGAGATTTACTCCCAGGAGTTTGACCAGATTGGCACAGTAAGTATCATAGAAAAATCTGGTTGGGCTTCCAGCAGGGGGAGGAGAAGAGGAACCATTCTGAACTAAACCAGAGTGTTACCGAGTTTTAGCTTGTATTTCTCACCTCAAGATAAGCCAATAAATTGAGAGGCGAGTTGATGTGGCAAGGAGTAACAGCTTTATTTGGAAAGCCAGAAGACTCAGAAGATAGTGAATTAGTGTCCCCAAGAAAACATCTTCCCTTAGTTAGAATTCTGGCTTCTTTTTATAGTAAAAGGGGGGTAAATTCCGGTTTCCTACATATATTAATTTCTTCCTTGCTGTAACCATTCACAGATGGGCCTGGTCAGGAGGTTTCATGTGAGCTAAACAAAGGTATATTGGCATCACATTTATTCCACGGGAGGCAGAGTTTTCAGAGATGGGCCATTATGTATAATTTAAGCCTATAGACAACACCCCTTTAGTGAGTAACTTGTTCAGTTCAGTTCAGTTCAGTCGCTCAGTCGTGTCCGACTCTCCACGACCCCATGAAGCACAGCACGCCAGGCCTCCCTGTCCATCACCAACTCCCGGAGTTCACTCAAACTCATGTCCACAGAGTCGGTGATGCCATCCAGCCATCTCATTCTCTGTCGTCCCCTTCTCCTCCCGCCCCCAGCCTTTCCCAGCATCAGAGTCTTTTCTAGTGAGCCAACTCTTCTCATGAGGTGGCCACAGTATTGCAGTTTCAGCTTTAGCATCAGTCCTTCCAATGAACACCCAGGATTGATCTCCTTTAGAATGGACTGGTTGGATCTCCTTGCAGTCCAAGGGACTCTCAAGAGTCTTCTCCAGCACCACGGTTCAAAAGCATCAATTCTTCGGCGATCAGCTTACTTCACAGTCCAACTCTCAGATCCATACATGACCACGGGAAAAACCATAGCCTTGACTAGACGGACCTTTGTTGGCAAAGAGTAACTTGTAGCAAAAGCAATAGCATACAAAAGTTAAAAGTAAAAGAAACATCCAATATGGAGTCAGATTTGTTCTTCCCTGTTACAAGAACAATTTGTTGTTCTTAACAAGGCCTGCCTTCAGGAGAAACTAGTTAACCAAAGCCTAATTTACTAGAGTAAGTTATCAGAGTCTAACTGATCAGAGGAAGGGTAATACTGAACTCCAGCCCTATTCCATCTAAGGGGGGAATAGGGCTGTATTCCCTAGAGCTGTCCTATTCCATCTAAGGGGGGCAGGGAGAAAAAAAATCCGAGAAACACTTGTGAAATTCATAGTCCAGAGGCATAGGCTCAGTAAAAGGCTAAAATGTAATCATAGGACTATAGAATGCTTTCCCTCCCCAACACCTCACCACTACCTTATTAAGGCCTATTTACAGCACTTTCTTTTACCTAGTATGTCGTGTCTGGCTACCAAGAAAAAAATTATAAGGCATATAAAAAGGAAAAAAGCACAGTGTGAGGAGACAGAGCAAACATCAGCACCAAACATGGCAGAGATGTTAAAATTATCAGACCAGGAATTTTAAACACCTGTGATTAATGTGCTGAGGGTCCTAGTGGATAAAATATCAATAGATGGCAAGTAGGAACAGACAAGCAATATAAGCAGAGAGATGGAAATCTTAAGAAAGAGACAAACAAATGCTAGAAATGAAAACCCCTGTAACAGAAATGGAAAGTGCCTTTGATGGACTCCTAAGTAGACTGGGCATGGCTAAAGGAAGATCTCTGGGCCAGAGGATATATCAGTATAATCCTCAAAAGTTGAAAAACAAAGAAAGTAAGACTGGAAAAAACCCAACAGAATATTGACGGACTGTGGTACAACTACAACAGATGTAACATGTACATAATGGGAATACCAAAAGGAGAGGAAGGAAGAGAAGAATTATTTGAAACATTAAAGATGGAGGATTTTCCCAAACTAATGTCAGACATCAAATCACAGATCTGGGAAGCTCATAGAACACCAAACAAGCTAAAGGCCAAACAAAAATACCCCTATACCTAGGCATATCATTTTCAATTACAGAAAACTGAAGGTCAAATTCCTGAAAGGGGGAAAAAACACCTTACTTATAGAGGAACAAAGATAAGAATTATATCTGACTTCTGTTTACAAATAAGAGAGTGGCATGCATGCTCAGTCACTTCAGTCATGTCCAACTCCTTGCGACCCCATGGACTGTAGCCTTCCAGGCTCCTCTGTCCATGGGATTCTTCAGGCAAGAATACTGTAGTGGGTTGCCATGCCCTCCTTCAGGGAATCTTCCTAACCCAGGGATTGAATCCGTGTCTTCTATGTCTCCTGCATTAGCTGGCGGGTTCTTTACCATTAGTGCCATCTAGTGGAGTAAATATTTTAAATGTTAAGCGAGAACCCCCCACCAATCTACAGGTCTGTACCCTGTGAAATTATTCTTCAAAAGTGAAGGAGATATATGTGAGACAGCAAAAGAGACACAGATGTGAAGAACAGACTTTTGGACTCTGTGGGAGAAGGCAAGGGTGGGATGATTTGAGAGAATAGCATTGAAACATGTGTATTACCATATGTGAAATAGATCACCAGTCCAGGTTTGATGCATGAGACAGGGTGCTCAGGGCTGGTGCACTGGGATGACCCTGAGGGATGGGATGAGGAGGGGGGTGGGAGGGGGGTTCAGGATGGGGGACACATGTACACCCCTGGCTGATTCATGTCAATCTACGGCAAAACCAATACAATATAGTAAAGTAATTAGCTTCCAATTAAAATAAATTAATTTTAAAAAAGTAAAGGAGAAATAAAGATTTTAAGGGGATGAGATGATTGGATAGCATCACCAACTCGATGGACATGAGTTTGAGCAAGCTCTGGGAGATGGTGAAGGACAGGGAAGCCTGGTGTGCTGCAGTCCATGAGGTTGCAGAGTCAGACACGACTGACATGACAGACATGACTGAGTGACTGAACAACAGCAACAGTAAAACCAAATTGAGGGAATTTTTTTGCCAGTAGACCCGCCTTGCCAGAAATGTTAAAAGCAGTTCTTCAGAGAGAAGAAAAGTAATATAGGTCAGAAACTCAGATCTGTTTAAAGAAAGAAGAGCATCAAAGAAGGAATAAGTGAAAATAGAACAAAACCTTTCATTTTTCTTAATGGATCTAACAGCAATTTGTTCAAAATAATAGCAATAGTATATTCACTTATGTACGCCTATGTGTTTATCATGGGCTTCCCA